>NC_050469.1:30766964-31087239 GCF_013373865.1 Monomorium pharaonis
GGTCCGGTTCTCCCTGAGCGCGCGACCGTATGACATTCCCCAGCCGGTTATTATTATCATCGGCACGGACCCGCCTGAAGATCGCCCGGAGATCCGCTCGGGGACTTTGATGAGTCAGCCTACCGAGCGGCGTTCTGCTAATTTTTCAATTTATTCTTCCAATTACGGCGAAGTACGCGAAGATACGCCGACAATTGGCCGCTATTAGTTTCGAAACGCGAGGATTCGGAGCTTCCGCCCCGACAGAGAAAAAAAATCCGCGCGCGCGCGCGCGCGCCACGGCGGCGCTTCCGTTCGCGCCGATCATCGTCGCCGGACCGGGGCCCTTAATACGCGAATAAGAAGGAAATTAAGAGAGTCTCTCCCTCCCTCTCCCTCCCTTCAGTTTATGATCATATTGGGAAAGCTTAACGTCGCCGGCCCGCGCGCGAAGTATACGTTTCTGTCATTAGGCGCACCTGCGATATTCGTCGATCTGATTATGTAAACTAATAAACGTCGTCCTTTATTTTCTTTATACGCCGGAGTTATCGTAATAAGAGCAGGCTCACGGGTGGCAAGTGAATTTTAAGGTTCATCTCCCGCGTTACGAGCTGGGGGGGGGACGCTAATTCCGTATGCGATGCCTCGGATCATCAGTGCGCCTCTTTAAGGCGATTTGATTAATTTCAACAAGATAAAATTCATTAGCGATCTCACGTAATCGCGCGTCGCGCACGGAACATCTTCATATATAAGAAACATTTTATATGTGTGTACGCGATCTTGCGATTAATTAGATGTGGAATGGCGTCCTTTTTCGCGTGGAGTATAACACACAAGTATTAGTCCGCGCGGGCCGAAGACAGCGTATGTTAATATTCCGCAAATTGATTTATTCCACGAGATTTAACGTTTCTAACGCCGGCTAACGAGACAACTATAATTTGTCGCGAAAAACGGACTAACGAGCCGACGCCATTCCCGCAATTAGCCGCGCGCGCGTAAACGCAGCCCGGCTCGGACAAAGGATTACGAATACACTTGCGCGCGATGATGAGAAGGCGTCTCTAGCCGTGATCGCATAAATCAACGCAAAAACGGAGAGCGGCCGCGCCGCGAGAGACGAGAGACTACTCGGAGAGGAGACTAACTCCGCGCGAGAAAGGGTCAGGCCGGTCGGTCGGCCAGGTATACCATACCATCAGGTATATACCTGGCGGGTCCTGGAAAACATTGACGCGCGCGACGAGAGAAAGAGAGAGAGAGAGAGAGGTACAACGCACCCGCGTCTCGCCGATGACACAGCGGCACACGTGCGCGCGGAGTAGTCGAGTATAAATAATACAAGACGCGGACAAAGATGCCGCCCTCCCGCCCATTTGTTTAAATTAAAATTATCCCTGCGGTGAGGCGGAGGGACGAGGGAGGTGTACTCGGGGCACGCGTGTCGCCGCACGCCGCACACGATCGCGCACACAACACGCGAGCCTTTTATTACGATTGTTAATGGTCGTATGTTAGCCGCGGGTCCGCAGAAGGAGAGCGCGGATGCACGGCCGAGTTTTGCGAAGGTGGTCCATATGACTGCGTATGTGTGTGCACGTATGTGTACGCACGAGAAGATTGACTGCATATGGACGTAAGATGCACAATTTTTCTTGCCCTGTTCTATAAATCCAGCGTCCGATGCTTTACTAGTTTCTATTGATATATAAAGTGTTTACTTTACCACTCTGCAGGGGATAAGATGGCGATTTACCGATTTTTCCTAATTTCTGTAAAGATGAAAAAATATTGATTTACTTTTATCTACTTTAATCGTTGTCTGTAAAAATTGAAAGAAATATTGAATAAATAAAAATGCTTTCACTTGCAGAGTAAAGTCATTATAAGATGACTTTCACTGCGTTCGATCATCTATCTAATAAAAATGTTGAAATAAAAAGCATTAGTTACTTTATATACATTTTCAACTACATTGTACTATAATTTTATAAAGAATAATTTCTTATATAATTATGTCATTCTTAACAAATAGTAAAAATTATACATATAGATGTATCAAAAACATTTCTTGTTATACATTAAAGATTTTGTTTATATTGAAAAAATTATTTGACTAAATTTTGTTTACATTAAAAAAAATATTTAACTAAATATTGGATTATTTGATTATTATAATTTCTCATTAAGCTAGAAGAATGCAGCAATTTGTCATTTATTCCTTTTTCTTTGCTTGATCGATTTGATTAGTTTCAGCATACTGCTTCGTGATCTTTCGAATCTCGATTCCACTTTATGGATGCGCATTATAAAAAATACCGAAATCGATTGTAAGATACCG
The DNA here is from genome assembly GCF_013373865.1 of Monomorium pharaonis. Classification (NCBI taxonomy): domain Eukaryota; kingdom Metazoa; phylum Arthropoda; class Insecta; order Hymenoptera; family Formicidae; genus Monomorium; species Monomorium pharaonis. The sequence goes on from NC_050469.1 coordinate 30,769,291, forward strand.
GTCGCGTCAGGTTTCCATTCCATTCGGATGTGATCGTATTCACAGCCGTGGCCTGGAGAATTTATTGCCCGAGATACGAAAATCCGATGGATTTATCGGGCATCCGATGATATAAAGATGAGGCCAAGCGTCAGGATTAGAAATCAGAGTGAGCCAGAGGGTCAGAAATAGAATCATCAGGAATGCCGGGCATGCCGCGGTCTTAAATCTGCCGGCCGATACCGATCTCGCTTCTATCGATTGCCTTATGACCGGTCTTAACTGGATCCTGGAAGCGTAGCGATTCTTAGGTGACTTTACGAGGATCGTTACGGACGTCCTGTCGATTCCGTCCGTGGCTAATTGAACGTTTTCTCACGTGAAAGAAAGAGAGAGAGAGAGAGAGAGAGAGAGAGAGAGAGAGAGAAAGAGAGCGGGCGGGAAGGGAAGCAAGGCGACATTATTCAAACTCTCGTTTGCAACGATCACGATCGACGATCTACTTACATCTCTACGAACTAATCTTCCAATTAGCACGGCAGTAGCTAGGTCTTTTTAGCCTGATAAAAGTAAATTAATAATGGCCACGGCGCATGCGGTGTATGGCGCATCTTTCACTAAGTATCTACCTAGACGTTATTAGCGTTAGAACGGAAAACGGTCGGACTTTTACTAATTAATGTAATAAACGGAAGTGAGCCGGTAGATCCATTTGTGACTTATGAAAAGTGTATTCCGTATCCGCCATGTGCACAGACTTTGGAATCGCCGGAGTTACATTATTTATAACGTGTTATTAGAAAAAGTGCTTGAACTAATCAAATGACTATCTTGTCATAAAGCAAGCGTTGAAAGCGCTTAAACTAATAAAATGACTATCTTGTCATAAAGCAAGCGTTGAACCGCATAAAGATTTTTTTTTTTTTTTTAATAAAATATAAGAATGTTGGAGATGCACACAGACGTGTATTCGCGATGAGAAAATGTTTGTCTCATATGAACAAAGCCCTCATCTTGAGCAAGACCGACAGGTAACAAAGCGCGAAGGATAATTGCAATCATAATTCTCGTGTCACGTTAACGGGCGGGTACTTTATGGCACGAATGCCGGGCAATGTTAAAAAAAATTACACTTGACATGGCCGTGACAGCGCGGCCCAAAAGTGTCGCGCGAAGGCGATTCGTACATGCGCTTGTGCACACACGTCCGAGCACATCTTCACAGCGAAGGTAACGACTTGCGGATCTCGAGATAAGACTCTTTATCGCTATTAAAGAAACTCGTAAAGAGCCACGAAGGTCTCCTCTTCGAGAAGCAAAAAGATATCAGTGATGGACTTATACAGTTCGTCTGGGGATTTTATCATACAATGCAGCGCGAACAATGTACAAAATCAATGTACATTAAATGAATTAGTAAAAAAAAATTATATACATGTTTACGTACGAATAATATAAATTTGTTGGCAATATAAACGTATCTCTCCTCTTCGTGTTTGCATTATAATTAATAATTAATTAAGTTTCTTAATTATACAGCGGAATTGTAGTGGACAAGCACACACAAGTAACGCTCGTGTTCTTGGTCCAATCTTCGATCCAAAATGCCGCATCCGAGATACAGTTCCTAATGATCGAATCCCTAATAGAATTAATACTTAGAGATAATTACTTTTCCTTCGGATAGTTGAAAGACACTATTGTACCATTTGTCAATGTCATTTTTTCAACATGTTAATTATCAGATAATTCATTTTATTTTATTTATTCAATTTTCATGTAAAAAAAATCGTAACAATTAGAAGATTAAAGCCAAACATTTGAAATTGTTTTACTTCACGATAGTCTTCATTGTATACTTTAAACGCAATCTCTACAGAAGATACAGACAATAGACAGTCCTTCGGCTGTTTCATTCTACTCTAAATGGTCACGTGTCTACCCATATCTTTTTTTTTCATTGTCAAAACGAGCAACCCTTTTCACGACTGCAACTGCGAAAGAAATTTGCACGTGCGTTTGTGCCCACGATGCGCAATAGACACTCGTGGAATGGATTAACCGGGATTCATCGGGCGATTCGATTACCCGTTCGCCGCGGTGCGTTTACGTGCTCGCGAAGACCTGCGAAATCCGTTCCTGATGACGATCCATCCCTCTTTATTCGTTAACCGCACCGCTTTTACCCTGTAGTAAAGCACTTTGCGCCACGCCACGAGTACGAGTTCGAGTCGTTTTATCGAATCCCAATCTTCTCCCCCGTCCCGCGTCCTTCGCCGCCATTCGAGTGCGATCCGATTGATAGTCGGATGCGATACCAGATGTTGGGTCAGGGCAATTTGCACAACGATCGATTTACGACAGCCCTATACGCGCGGCGCGGCTTGTACACGCACGCGGGTGCACGACGCGACGGCGCGCCGCGGCCGCTCGCTCTCCTCCCGCTTTAATGGAAGTCCAATAAAGTCGTTCGCGCCTGAACGATCTTGGATCGCGGCTCAACGTGGTTCAACGGCTCGGCGGCCACTGAAGAATTCATTAAAACTGCGCGCTAAGGCAATGCGAGGAGTCTCGCATCTTTAAATAGACGGATTACAAGGCGCGTTTCTCTCTCTCTCTCTCTCTTTCTCTCTCGCCCCCCCTTTTTTGTAACTATCTTCCTCTGTCTCTTGAAACTCATTAGTAAAACTTTCTTATTGATGAATCCGAAAAATAATTTCGCTGTAACAATTTTGGTCGATTAAGTTATATAACGTTTGCAGCAGCGGAGATTTTTCCCGCGGCCGTGGGTTAATTTCAATCTACTTCGACGTCGAGTTTCATACGAAAATTGAATTTCATACGAAAATCCGCAAAATCTTTTGTTATTTCTTACAAAAAAAAACCTGCTGTTCGCTCTATTTTCGCCTCATTTTTTATTTAATAGCAACGTGAAATCTTCACACGGATAGAATATATTATTTTCCAGACCAAGATTCATTTCTGCCAGAGTTGCCAGGGATTTGGGGGATTTTCCCTCAATTTTGGATTTTGTTAATTGTTATTATCACAGGGGATTTTTTGGAAGGATAAAAATACTATAGATCTTCCTACTTTTTTCCCCTAACATTTCCTTTAAACTTTATATATATTCTCCCAAAATCTCACCTGTGATAATAACAAAATCCAAATTTGAGAGAAAATCTCACAACCTAGCAACTCTGATGGAACGCTCGAGTATTATCGATCGATACACAGCATCCGGAAGACATGCCGAACGATCGACAAAGAGAATAAATGATATTACAGCAGATTTTCGCGTATGTTTACACAGGTATCTCGCGGAGATGTCGACGTTCGACGGTCGATCATCCGAGGAATTCGATGGTAGGATCCGATCAGCCGCTGGTAGACATTTTGTGGACCGTTAGCCGCTTGTTGACGAGCAACTGTTTGGACATTATGCTCCGCTTCCATGTAATCTCACCGATCTTTCCCGGTGTTCCTTACAGGAGGAGGCGGGAGGTGAGCTTTAGGTCAGCCGGTCGTGTGGCGATCCATTACACCTTCGCCGTCGTATCACCCTCGCAGCATCTGAGACAAAGGGCCGCGAGGGGAGGAGAGAATCGAGACGAGAAAAAGGTATCCGTGTCAACTGACGGGGCTATTCGGCGCGCGTAAAGCTCACGTAGCTGTCGACGGTGACGGATTCCGACCGAGGAAACCGATAGGATCGCGCGACGTACGTCGATCTATCATTCGCCCGAAACCGTTCTGCGCTGGAGATTATCGAGGTACCGCGGAAGATCGTGCGGGATAACATTTCGAATCGAAGAAGGAAGTTACCTGCCATCTGTTAAGATCTCTCTATACATATTCTTTCGCGATAATCTCCAATAACTGTATCCCCATATCGGGCCGTAAAGTCACAGAGAACACATGCTTCGGTCTCTTCAAATTCATAATCTATAAACGGATCATCCCGTAGCTCGGGAATGTTAATTAATCCCGAACGATTCGCGCATGGTAATACATGAAATAAATATCGAGAGCACCTCCGACGCGGGGTTCGCATTCGCATTCTCTGCCGCGGGATTATCCCACGGTAGGCTGACGCGGTAGGGTCGCGAATACTCGATTTCGGTAGTTGGCTCCTATCTGGATGAGCTCGTCGGAGGGAAACGATGGACGTGAATCCGCGGAAAGACGTGGACCGGTGGCGTGTGTAGGTGTAGATGTTGCCCTCGCGCGCGCGAGGACGAGAACGGAGACGGACGTGGATGCGGCGACGTTGGAGCGAGGTAGACAAGGAGACGGCGCGCGAAAGAGGCGGATATATGGCCCCGGCATGGAAGAAGGACAGACGTGTCCCGGTTGCAGACCCGGGGAGAGAACGGCGAAAGAAGAGACGGTGTGGAAGAGCTGCGGAGTTGCGGAGGAGGAGACGGCGATGGGAGAAGAGGAGGAGGAGGAGGAGGAGGAGGAGGAACGGGAGAGACACAGAGGGAACTTGTTATGCTTTGAGAGATATGGCGGAGGCCCGCGGAATACATAATTTTGTAAAGACAAAAATGTTGCGGTCGTGCCTCGGCGGAGTCGCATTTTTCCTTGTTTCACGAAATGTTCAGGCTCGCCTTTCCCTCCGCCCTTCGTCCTCCGCCTCGCCTTGTCCCTTCGCTCTCCTCCGCGCGCCGCTTTTTCCCTCTTCCTCCCCCTCCCCCCCCCTTCCACAATTCTCTCTTTCTCGTCCTCTCTCCTTCGTCCTGCCGTGGTGTGTCCTCCTTGTCCGAGTTACCTCCGCGCATCGTCCCTTTCTCGTTTCTCCGGTAATGCGCCGCGGAATGAGAAACGTTTTGTAAAAAATGTATCCGCATCTTCGTAGGTACGTACTGTGTGTACCTAGCCGGGGCCGCGTATCGCGAGCCGCGCAGATGTGTACCGACGGGACGTGTTGCCACATCGTTGCGCGTGTACGTGTTAACGTTGCCGTCGTCGTCGTCGTCGTCGTCGTCGTCGACGTGAATTCTGATGCCGGTGCGTTTGGCAATTTGCGAGTTCCCAGACCGAGATTTGTCGCTGACGCAACAAACGCGGAGCTATTTCTCTCTCCTTTTTTTTTCAACCCTCTCTGTTCGAACGTCCAGCACGATTCCTCTGAATATTCGCAGTCAATTGCCTCGCGGGGTCTATGTACCAAAATCGTTCCACGCGTGTTACACTTTCGCACCTTATCCGAAGAATCTAACTAGCCTCTCCTTCAACAATCAATTGAAATTTGTAGCTCCCTATGTAGCTACAAAGTCCAATTGATATGTCTTATGGAATACCTAGGCTTAACAATTTTCCACAGATATATTATCGGCTTTGAAAATTCCTCATTTGATCTCGAGTTTTACCTAAAGACGAATATCTACGTTCCGAAGTGTACCGCGGCTTTCCGGCTATAATTCTTCAACTGAGATATCGGCGCGGCCATAAAGAACGGAAGACCATTGTCTCGAGGACAAAACGCGGCCAATAAACGTTTGGTCACGGAAATAGGCGAGACGTGCATAACGGTCTCTTTCTCTCTCCGAAGGAAAAATTTCCATAAACTCCCCATCTTGCCGTGGCCGGGCTCGTGTCTCTCCTGCCTCCTCTCCGTTCTTCTTTCGTGCTCGGGGAACTCTGTCTTCCTCCTCGCGAGGAGGGAAGGAGCCACCGTCCTTTCTTCTTCGCGCGAGCCGTCGCCACGCACACTCGCTCTCGCTCTCGCGCATAGTTGAGATCCCTAACTGATTTTAGTGGTTTCCCTTTGACTTTTTGACGGCTTACAAGGGCCGACAGCCATTCAAATACTTCTGTAACCGCGCGCAGGGTCCCGTCGGCTCCATAACTAACCTCGGCCAACTCTCGAGAGGGTCAACTTTCCCTCCCTCCTTGCCTCCCACCCTCTCTCTCTCTCTCTCTCTTTCTCTATCTCTGTTCTTCTGCTCTTATGTGAGTCTCTATGTGTCGGAGGAAAAGTCCCACGATCGAATATGAGAAATGCAATCTTGATAGGGAAAATCTATTTAATGCATCAATGGTCGTTCACTACTGATGGAGTGCATGTAACTCGCAACTAAAGGTTTCTTCTTTGAATAGAGCTCCAGAGTAGAAACCAGATTGATTCAATTGGTAGCTATAACTATCAAAGGTTGAGTCATACGAATCAATTATTTAAGGTCTAATTTTGATAGAACGTTCTTATGAGCCGAATGTTTCACGTAATCGATTCACATATTGCACGTCGGCAATATTATTTAAAACTATCGATAAATGTCGATGGCGTTAAACAAGTAATGATTAGCAGCTTGAGAGCGGCGCAAGCAGGCTGCTTTTGTTTGTGAAACCTTCGAAAAGTCGGCAAACTAATGAAGCGGTCAAGTGATCATAAAAGATAGGCGGATCGCGCGTTGTTTTGATGAAGAAATAAAATTATGTCTCTTTCTCTTTCTCTCTCTCTGTCTCTCTCTCACTTACATCTCCTCTCAGTTTAGCGCGTACCGAGGTGAGATGCAAGACGTACCTCTCGCTCGCAGCGACTTTATCTCCGTTCTTTTTTTTTCTCTTTCCCTCTCTCTTTCTTTCTCCCTCTCCGCGGTTTATCCGAGTCACCGATCGCGTAGATTCTGAGAACCGACTGAAACAATATCATAACTCGTCGGGCCCGGGAGTCGGCAGCCATAAATAGAAACGTTCGTACCTGATACAGGGAAAGCCGACTGCTTCGTATTCCATCCGCGAGAGAAAGGAAGGAGGGAGACGAGACAGAGAAAGAGAAAGGGATGGAGGCGAGAGACGAGCGGGGATCCACAATATAATTATGATGCATCTTAAGGCACCGCGTCACCGACCGATCGGTTTTTGACGGCGCGCGGCGTTGCGCAGCGAGACCAAGAGCCGCGGCTGCGGCAGCGGCTTTCGTAATGCAGCCTGGGGCTCGACCCCGCCTGCGTGATCGAAATTCACGATCGATGGTAGGGTTCTGAGCGTCGTTTTACTTCGTGGATTTCTTTCCAGAAATTCGCGAAGAGGGCTCAAAGGAACGGAAGTACGCGTATCGAATTTCGCAAATGATCGGAAATCAATGATGAGGAAATGCTTTCGCGATGACTCTGATACACGTATAAAAGTATCTTCTTAAAAAAAATCTATTATAGAATACATTAAGAAAGACGATAAAAATGGTCGCGCAGAGCCACTGAATTACTGCACAATTGATGACGCTTGAATTATAACTTCAAACGGGAGTCAGTAATTGATAAATGCGATGAAGATTAATTTGAATTGTGATTTCACCTGTCTGTCACACGACGGAATAATTTCGGATTCGAATTATATTCGGAAATAGAAATACGGGATAAAAATATATTAGGCTCAACAAAAAATTTTTTTGAGGTATGCACGTATCTCAATTATATCTCTTCCTTCAAGTTGATTAATTTCTTGAATTGATCATCATGTTAACGTTTAAGTAGATAAAAATAGTCTACTAGCACATATTGCATTTTTTTAGTTAAATTTATATTATTTATAAGAGATATAAAAATAATAAATTCTAGATATAAATCTAAGCCAACTTAAAAAAAAATATATAATATATTAAAGAAAGTCATGCCTGGGGTGCTACGGCCATCCCATCTACTTAAAGATTAATCGTACACTAATACTGAACAAAAATTAAGACATAGTGAATTTTGACGTCGCGACTGTGTAATGGCGGTACTCTCCTGAGATTTTCTCGACAGTTCGCGATAAATATCTCGGCATTTAGGCGAAGCTTAACCCTGACTGAGCGCTCGTGAACCTGAGGAACTGCCGGCCAGGCCGGCCAGGAACGAAAGTGCAGTAAAACGAAACAAACGATGACGAGAGACGGCGCACACGTGTTCGACACGATTACTATTCCGCGGCTGTGCCTGCCCGGTGACTTATGTTAATGTCGTAATTATATCATCCTAATCTACCGAGTATACGCCGCGTTTACGTATCCTACGTGGCCGCATCCTATCAAATACCCATCTTGGAAACTACCATACGTGCCAGAATGCAATCTCGACCTGCGAGCCCTTGCGCCGCGATTTCCATGAAACTCTAAAGGTACCGAGAATTCGGCGAGCTTCCCGGGTACTTTCGGAGGAATATGTAAATATACATAAACGCGATAATTATAAATGCATGCAGATAGATTATTAAAAGTAGTGTAATTAAAACAATTAATATGCCCTCGCATGCGAAATAATGTAAATGGTCTAATTGTAGCTTATGCTATCATAAAGAAAGCTAGTTTCAAATTTATTTGCTAAATATTAAGTTTTTTTGACGCAAAAATTATATATAATTATTTGTGACGAAAGTGACAGCATATTGTTTCTGAAAAACATTAATTGCTAAATGTTCAATGATATAATGCCAGTTAAATATTTAATTAATATATAATCAAAAATATAATATTTTTAGTTAAAAAAATGTTATTTTTTAAATTTATTTCCTGCTAATAATAAAGTCAAATATTATATAATTATTTTTGGTTATATTAATCAATTATTTATAATTGACAATATTTCACTCAACATTTGACAACTATTATCAATTTCTTTTGCGTGAATCGTATCAAATGCGTCATACAGAAAGATGTTGGCGTGGTATACAAATTATTATAATTATTTCCCGCGAGCTTGCGAACAGCCAGCCAGACGTCGCGTCGCGATATTGATAACAAGGATGAAGTTATTCAAAAGAAACTGGATCGCTTTGGTCATCTCTTCCACGGATTTTCGTCTCTTTGACGATTCCACTTCATTCTATACGGAGCGAATCTTTCGACATTCGCCACGGACGACTATGGTTGGTTACCTCTGCCTTCCAGAACGAAGAATAGGCACTAGAACTACGGGCTGTGCTCGCTTAATCCGCGAATCGAAGCTTTCATGCATAATTCATTACTCTCCATCTTTCTCTCTCTTTCTCGTTCTCTCGGCTGCCTTCGTTCCTCGCCATCTTTTGAATTGGGAACTTTTGGAATTCTCTCTGTCGTTTCTGAAGGGGAAATTTATCGCGCTTATGGCATTCACACTACGAAGAAAAGTCCGCAGCCAATGTTCAGTGCGACCAATGTTCAGATCCGGAAAACGCGCCGCCACGGACAGTTAAACGTATCTGATGTGCTAACATAATCGTTATGCGCATAGTAACATATGCGCATAGTAACGATGCGCTATCTTGAAGTCACCAACAGTTGTCATCAAAATAGCGATATTTTACACCTCGGATTTACTTCTGTAAGCATCAATGTACAATAAAAGATAATAAAATTTTTTTCAATACAATGATTTTTATATTTACTACTAATACGAATAACACAAACAGATAAAAATTGGTCCCAAATCTACAATCATTATTTCACGGAAAGTAAGAGAATATAAAATCTTTAAAGAATTTGATAAACAATTTGCTTATGAGAAAGTTTTGTATAGTTTCATCGAGAAAAATATATTTATCTTTATTCGAAAAGAATTTTCATAAGTAGAGAAGAAGAAAACATCGGACAAAAATTAGCAATATTTTTAAGTCAAGAATTAGAATTTTTTAAAAATATTCTTATTATCAAAACAATCATATATTAAATAAATACATTTTAGTTGACTATTAAGATATCGAAATAAAAATATTTTGCAAAAATTTAAGAATTCATCAAACTCTTTAAAATTTTATATTCTTGTTTATACAATGAGACAATAATTGTTAAATTGATATTAATTTTCTTTTTGTATATTCTGTCATTTTGTAATTCTTTCCCGCTTAATCAGCTTCTCAATAATTCCTTTCAGACGAAATTATCCATCGTGTTTGGCCTTCGAAGGCGGACATCGAACCGTGTCCATAAAATTTCTCGTGAAACGTGCTCCGTCCACACAAGAAGGTCTTAATGACGATTACCAGCGTCACCCGTATACGATCAATCTCGAATCAGCAATTGTAATTGACACCAACTCGATGACTCGAGAGAAAGACTCGCTCACGCAGGGGAGGGACGGGAGGTCCCTCTTTCTCGCGTTCAGACACCCGCATATATGCATCCGCACATCGGGCCGCTAACACGCGCGGTTCCGTACATAATATCAATTTATGTGCCATAACGGACAGCGTAGTCGCGTGATTGGATCCTTCACGCCGGCTTCCACAACGCGTCCACGACCGTATAGCAGGGTTCACATCTAATACCGCCACCCTATAAATTCTGAAATATTAATAATATCCTTTTCCCCTCGCGCGACCGCCTTCCCCCTCCGCCCTCCCTGACCACCCTCGCGCTGCGACGTCCGGGATACGCCGTGTGAGACGGCCTGCATTATCCAAGAATTTATGGCCGTTTAGACAAAAAAAGGCATCGGTTCGAGCTTTAGACTCGTTCGTATTCTGATACCTGATTCATCGCCCCTGAAGGATATGAAGAGAAACGAGATTATGTATCACACAACTGTGTCAGAATTAATCTAATGTCAATATCTTCGAGAATATGTAATCAAAATTGAGTTATTTGTGATCGCTAGAATGCAATAATACTGTGGATTTTTTGGTAAATATAACACTAAATTATAAAAAATTTTATAAAAAAAAATTTTAGATGAAATAAAAAATCTATACAAATCGATTTATGATTATACTAGAACTTTTTTGCAACATGCAAGGCACAGAAAAATAACAATTATTATTTTATCATATCATACGTATGATTGTGATCATTAGAATTAAATTAATGTCATTATCTTTTAATATTATATAGAATCATAATGTATATTAAAAAATTGGGCATGTGATTAGCAGAATGTTTTTTATTTCTTTTAGCTAACATTTAGCTAGTATACATTACTTCATAATAAATTTCATGAAAAGTTTCTAATGAAATAAAATTAATGGAAATTGATCTACGTTTTTGTTACAATTTCATGCGACATATGAAGCATAAAAAATCAAGAATTATTATTCTGCGAAAGACTTCTTGCCGAAAAAACTGTCTATTATCACTAAGAGCTGAGGGAAGTGCGCGTCCCAAACGGATTTATGGTTGCAAAATTCAGCGACGGGACATGTCTCGCCTTCGTACAATTTCGGAGACTATATTAGCATTAGAGAGACGGGTGTATGGCTTTCTCCCGCGCCCGATGAGGCCCAGGTAGACCATCCTACGCGTTGGTCCAACAACGACAAAACCACACCCGCCTTTGGACAATGGGTGACGCACTGCGCTCCCCTTCTACTCGCCTCTCCCTTTCTTGAATTATGATTTAGGTGATCCTATACACACATATCGCTTTATAGATATCGACTATGACTCTCTCGATCATTGATCTCGGAATAATATATTTTCGCGGATCACCGACTGCATCGCGTCTACAGAGCGCAGGTAGACGCTGTTTTACATCCATAGAACTTTTTAGAGATATAGGCGTGCCTGCGAGATTTATATTTTACATTAATATTCATGGTCCTTACTTTATGCGCTGTTTTATTAATTTTAGGAAAAATGCTGGTGCGCAAGCGATTTGGAAAGTGTACGCTATTGATCCGATCCCATTATTCACATTAAGCTATTATAATTCGTTAGAATTGTGATAAACAGTTAAATAAAATAAGTGGAAAGACATATATTAAGTTTACTTTAAAAACCTATCTTTCTAATTTACTACACATCTTCAACTTCTATTTAATACGCAATTGACACCAGAATTTGTCTTGGCAACAGACACGCGTTAGTGGCACACGTGGACGTATCACAAGAACTGCATAGTGCGCAGGGAAAATTATCGCGTAATATCAGACATTGTATAGTGATCGTTTGTCTTCCATTATACAGATCTTTATCATCAGACTAGAAATTATTATTGCACACGAATGCTGAAAAAAGTCTTTTCTGCCCCGTGATTTATGACAACATAATCTCAGGCAATCTTTGCCGATGCGAAAAATCTATAAGCTGAAAGTGATGACATTTCAACGATCGTAATGTCACTGCGATCGCGAATCGTGACTACGATCATTGCGTAACGTTCTACCTCTCGAGATCTCAGCATCGTTCGAGATGAAACTTACTGTTATTATCCAGCATACGCGAGATTATTTCCATTGCGTGAAATCTTTTTCGTAATAATTTTTTTTCTAGCTGCACTTTTACAAAAAACTTTGCTTGTAACACAAGAATATCAGAAAGACTTCAATGCGATATTGCAATAATAAATCCTTTCTGCAATAAATCAATATTAAATTGCAACATTAATTGAATAGTATAAATAAATATAAAAATAGTTTAAATTTAATATTTTTCCCATTAATTAGTTTCAAAAATTATTTCATTCTTTTCACTGAAATTATGTTGTACTTCGTACAAACAAATCTATTATAAAGATTGTTTTCCAAAAATCTTTTTATTATATAAATTATAATGTAAATAATATTATATGTGTAAGGTATTCGCTCCATCCTTTAGGCTTCTGTCGTTCAAGATGTCTTTATGTAAGCCATTCTCTGCCACGTATTCTCCCTCGCATGCTGACAACTTTGACGACGTCATCGTCAAATGGTCCCTCTGACGAATAATAATAAGTCAATCAAGGGTCGTGGGCGCTGATAAAGAAATCGGTAGGTCGATCATAAGTGGAAGGACCGCCAACCGCGCGACGCGGACGTCTCTCTGACAAATGAATCGGCCGATACACGGCGGCGATCCCGCGGGATCGAAGTCGAACGAGCTAAGCTGGTGACGTCTTCATAACGGCGGCTCTTCCTCCGTACCGCGTTGTCCGTCACACAAATCGCCTAACCAGCCCTCCAGGATGTCACCGATTTATTTTACGAGCCAGCCCGTGATCCTGGGCGCGGCAAGCCTCCCGCGCGGCACGTCCCCAGCCCTCCCTCCTTCGGACTGCTATATTGAGTTCTTACGCGACACGTCCTGCGGGCTCCCGATGCAGGTACACGGATCGATGGTTTATTGAGAGTCATTACCTTTCTACGGGGTTATAAGTTTTATCCTTCCCTTTCCCAGGGAGGGATAGTGATACGCCTCGATCCTACCTCGGAGGATATCGATACTGGTTTGGTCCCCGCGAGAGGATCGCAGGGAAAAAGGAAGAAAGTCATAAGGCAGCGCAATCACGTCTCTCGTCTCGGGAGATCGAATCTCGAGATACAGGGAGAATTTCGAGTGGGCTTCCTCACGCCGGTAATTCCACGCGCCCGGGACACGACCCTTTGCATTTTTAGTCGCACCAAAATCGCCGAGAGACGGGACAGGAGTAAAACATTACTAATTTGCTCGAAAATAAAATGAATCAGCGGCTAAGCTTGTACAAGATGTTCCAGAATGCCGACTTTAATCCTAATGTAACAGGTTTTTTTTATCAACCTTGAAATCGGTTTAGAATTCTGCGTAACAAGCTCGCGCTACGTGATACACATCAGGCGTAGCGTACGTGTCTCGTAGCATTGTCGCTAATTGTTTGTTTAATTTCATAATGCGCCTCGTTCGCTCCACTATCTAGAAAGATTAATCCTTGATTAATTAGACACGTTTTGATGCGCGGAGCTGCTAGGTATCTGCAGCGCTGCAGTTAATTTGCGATTAAACTACTTCCGCGACGCTCCTCGAAGGTCAAAACGTCGAGAAAGTGGTAAAGAATTGGAGTGAAAGGTACGTCTACTAGATAATTTTTCCCGGTAGCTTCGGAAGACGATCCACTGGGTAACCCTTAATTACCGCGAGCAATTAGAAAATTGTGCTAGTCGGAGGTAAAACTGATTCATTAGCGTCCCCTTCCGACCTGTCGAATACTCTCTCCTGAAAGACTAAGTGTTTCGGATCTGCTATCTGATAAACTGAATCAGATATCAAGAAAACGTCCCAAAATTGTGAAATAACGCGACGGACACGACACTCGTGTCTCCTAATTTTTTTTTTTTCGTAGAAAGAATGTCATACATATTTCATTCTTATTTATTGGCGGAAACTTCTTCTAGACAGATAGACGAGTATTTATGTTGTGTAAAAAATGAATTGGTAACCAAAACAAATTTGTTACATACGATTGAAAGCGAACAGACGGCATTAGCTTTCATTTTAGATCCATAAGACGACGATAATATTAATCGCACGCAAAGAACGTTTTGCTACTCTGAGAAAAAATGTTGTCAATTTGACTAAATTTTCCAAATAATTAAAATTTGTCTTTTCAAATAATTACATATTTCAATTGACTATATAAATACTTGAACTGAAATTTATGCATTTAAATTAAATGAATAAATTCTTGAACTGACAAAATTTTAATTTAGTTGGAAAATTTTGTCAAATCAACAATATTTTTTTCTCAGTGTGAAGTATCTAAAAATTCAGCTGCATACAAAGATCTGAAATAAATTCTGTTGGACCACCAAATAATTGTGTAGAACGTTCAAACACGATTAGCAATGCTGTAGAGAGCATTTTAACATTCCAGTAATTAGCTTTATTGTTCTATTATATTTTCAGATTTGCATCTAGCTAAATCTTTAGATACTTTGGCAAAACTGTGCCTTCTGTGCACGCATGAATTGCAAATTTACGTCTCCTTGCGTCACCGTCGCGGGGTGATCTCGTCTCGAGTCGAGCGCGGCGGCGGCGGCGACGGTGGTGGCGTCGCGGACGTAAGAAAAATTGATACGTAGGCCCCTAATGGCCCAACAAAAACGGGCCCAACAGGGACAGGATGACAAAAGCATATGCATATTATGAATGGATGAACGAGGCGAAGGAGGAATGGACGCCAGAAATATATTGCCGTGGTGCATCCACTCCCTACGCGTACACGTGGCTCGATGTGCGAGCTAGACAAAGATGGGAAGACCCGTCTAAAAAGAAAGAAAACTTCGACGAGAAGCGAAAGAGAGGAGAAGCAAGAAAGAAAGAAAGAAAGAAAGAGAGAGAGAGAGAGACAGCCCAAACGAAAGGTAAGAGGGAGTGAGAGAGAGAACTAAGTTGCAAAGCTTAACCATCCTCTCCCTTCAGCTCCCTTTGTGCGGTGGACGAAGGCGCGCGGCGAGTCCGTGCGCGACAGAAAATTAGTAAAATCCGGCGGCCAACGCGTGGAACTGTCCGTCGCGCTATCCGTTGCCGGATTTATAAGGAGCGAAGGCGGGATTTATGTCGGGCCGTCGGTAATTTATCGGTTTCGATGGCACACGCGATATCGTTACACGGATATCGATACGTCCTTAGTACGAGCGAGGGAGAATCGTCTCTCCCCTCTCCCTCTTCCTCCTTCCTTCTCCCTCCTCCCTCTTCGCATATGTTCTGCTTTATTATTGGATCTTTCTCTCTTTTTCTATCTCTCTCCCTTTCTTTATCTTTTAGGCCGAGACTTGATTTACCTGGGGACACCTGCGGGGTAGATCCGGTAAACACGACATCTTCGATTGTGAAAGCGAAGCGTCTAGGCCTCCCGAGTGGCTCCATCGCTGGAATTTCCTTCGCGGAGGCTGCAAAGAAAAACAGACGTCCATGTAAAGATATATGCGAGCGCGGGGATATTTACAATTAGTGGCGTTAAAGTTTTCGCCGTCCGTCTAATAAACGGGCTTTCACGGTAACCGCTCTCTCGATCTCAATGATTAATACAAAACGTATTATTGGGTAATTAGTCCCTATCCGTAGAGCGGTATCCCCTGAAACCAGGTCGCAATAAATGAATCGGTAATCGAGCCTGATAAAATTAATAACATCATTAATCTCGGCTCACCTGCTCGCACTTTGCGAGAGCATTGTAAATAAAAACGCGTTAGCGAATCGGTATGAGAGCAGCTTTTCTCGAGTATCGCAAATGTTAATGATAGATGCAAAACTTGATGGATCCGTGCAGCTGGAATTCCCTTCGCGTTCGTAACGATTATCGTCCTCTTCTCCCCCTCCTTCTCTTCAACTCCCCCTTGAAGATCGGATTTACTTTGACCCGTAAAATTTACCCCGAAACTCAAGGCAAGTGCTCGAAGTGCCGAAGAAGAGGGAGCGACGAGATCGGAAGAGATGAATTTTCATCAGCTGACATGCTGCATTCTTAAAGATTTCGCAACTTCCTTCTACGCTTTCCGAGATTATCCTTGGAGTCGCAGAGATGCAAGGAATAACAAAACGGCTCTTTTTTTTTTCTCAAAGTCATCGTACGCAATGAAATGGACAACGACCTGCGCCGCTATCTATTATCGCGATTCAATTTAATCTCATCGCGTTTAGTGATGACACAAGGAAACACGAAAATTCTTAACAAACACGCGCGTTCAGTAAGGGGGGGCACTTGATGATTAAACGATAATGATAATATTATAACAGGATCGTCGAGACGGATGGCAGATCGGGGCGATTATTCGCAGCCAACGAGCCCCGACGTGCAATTATTAATGCCGAGCAATCGATAAGCTCAAAGAGGTGCCTTCCCGAGGCCGCGCTTGTAATTATTGCCGGTAAGAGGAAGAGGAAGAAGACGCGGGGGGGTAAGGTAAGGGGGGTAACCCTCAAAGTACAATGCCACCCTCTAATCACGCATCGACTTATCGGCACGGAGGAGACACAGGCGTATCGTATGCTGCACCCGTTTTACCCTCCCCCCCCCCCCTCCCCCAAACCTGCTGCGACATAGAATGGCCTGGAAGGACTCTTCCAGACTGTCTAACATCCAACCTTTCACCGCAGCCCATCCACCATCGTACCAAAGTACAGGAAGCACTTTCTTCCACGTTTCTCGCCCGTTTGATGTTCGTGCCCCTTATCCCTTCCTCTCCTTCCTCTCTCCCGCCCCCGCGAGTCAAGGGTGCACGTACACTTCGACGTTTTCGGCTGCCGACAGGCGCGCTCAGCGAAAACTCATACCCGACCTGCCGTCTTTTCGCGAACAGAAAAACCACTTTTCTCAATTCCTCGGTAATCCAGCGTGTTAATTTATATCCGCCTCAATTACGTCTCTCTTAAGTAGCAGTCATTTCCGCATATTTACTTTGCTTGCGCTGGGCGTGCGTGTCTTTCACTCCGCCTTTTCTCCTCCGCTTGTCTTTCACATTTTGTTTGGCAGGACGGTACCCGACAGTGGGTGTTTGCTACACTCGAACAAATTCCTCGGATATACGTCGCGCTCATGCAACGAAACTACGGCGGTTCAAGGGACGTGACCGCACATACCACGCCGCCCCGTACGCGGGGAGGTTTCGCGTGTGCGTGCGCGCTAACTGGAACTTTCGAACTATTTGTACTGTATTGACGCCCCGGCGTACACCGGAAGGGCAAAGCAGAAATGCCCTCCTTTCGAAAAGTTGCGCGGACGTCGGGACGTATTGCAGTATTCCAACCGACCTACTTCGCAGACGCGAACCTGAATCATATGTAGTCATTCGGCTGCGGTTAATTGCGACTCGCGCTACTCGCGTTAAATGAAGATCCCATCGGTCAAGAAAGTTCGCTCATACACATACGCGCTGAAAGCTTGTGTGACTTGTTCGATTTTCCCGATTATCATTTCCACACGGTCTATTACGCCGAGAAAACTCGATAAACTTCATATTAACAATGGGAATTATTTGATGACATTCTCCCTCTTTCTCTCTCTGTCTGGACTAGTGAAGACGAAAGGGAAGGACGTCGGTCGACTTAAAAAACGCTCGGAAATGTACATAAATATACATTAATCTTGCCGCAGCTGCCTGGCGCCGAGCCACGAAGAATTCGGCCAAA
This sequence comes from Monomorium pharaonis, assembly GCF_013373865.1. Taxonomy (NCBI): domain Eukaryota; kingdom Metazoa; phylum Arthropoda; class Insecta; order Hymenoptera; family Formicidae; genus Monomorium; species Monomorium pharaonis. The sequence continues at coordinate 30,787,025 of NC_050469.1, forward strand.
GTGCTATCCTATCCTTCGTAAAAAGTTAAATGTTCTGGATAATAAATCAGAGATTTATTATCAACGGCGAGTCTTAACGAAGCGAGATGGTCAAGTGCACTAATTACCAGCCACTTTCGATTCTTCTTGCATGTACGTTCGGACATTATTGCTCAATAACGTATCGGTTTTCAAATATACAAAATTATTTGTAAATAATAACCAATTTTTAAAAAGCATCAAAGTTATATATATTTTTGACGTGATAAAAAAGTCGTAACGAACATACTAACTCTACAAGTTAATTACATCTAATTAGCGTAATTATAATTAACCTTAGGTGCACATGTATTTTTTAGCATAAATTCTAATTTGGTACCGATCTAGTAAAACGTAAAAAAAAAAAAAAATCTAAAAATTTGTCATTCTTTGAGTCTTGCAAAGCCTTGCTTTGTTGATAATAATTTAAATTTTAATCGCCACTTTCTTTGATAGCTTAAAACGTACCTTTTTAAAATCAAAAAAACTTTTTCATTTATCTCTATTAGTTAAAAAATTATACATTTTTCAAGCAACTATAGTAAAATAAAGCTTTTATTAATCAACAAGTAATTTATGTTTTTAATGCATATTTTTGCAACACTTATTACAATTCCAGATTACTTTTAAGTAAATACACATACTTTTCATTCACGATCCATTAAAAAAAAATAATTTATCGTAATATAATAATTTCCTCGAACTCTAATAAAAAGACTAGTATGTGATAACCATGTATCCAAAAAAATAAGCGTAAGATTAACATTGCACTCATTTCTGTTGGCAAAAAAATCGCTGAAATCATCGCGTCATAGCGGGACAATTGCATCCATACAAATTCAACGAAAAACAACAATGCAAATACGACGGCGTTATATGATCTGACACGCCGAATTCCTGAACGCGTCGCCAATAAAATACGAAAGGGTGGACGAGGCGGGATGCGTGGCAAAATCCAGGGCGCCGCGACTGCAACTGTATAAACGGCTCGCTGCCCTACGTGCCTCTACGTGTCCTCGTCCGCGTAGAGATACATCCCGTGTGTTCTGCACGCGCTCGACGGCACCCATCGGAGGAGTCGCGTATCGGGGACCGTGGCCAAGCGAGCGGACGACGCGAGCGGTCCGGAGCGCGGCCGTGGCGCGCAGTAACGTAATGGACGTCATTAGCCCGTGTAGATTATAGGGCGGCGTGGAGTAACGATCACTTCTTATAGGGCACACCGTACCACGGCCGTGAAGAGAGGGCCCACCGCGGTCAGACCCCTTGTTCTTACTTGGGTCGCGTCGCGATCGATATCGGCTCGACGTCACTCCGTCAATCCGGCTTCCGGTAGTCACGCGCTCCGGGAGAGAGCGTATTTCTCCTGCCGCTCTTCCTTTTTTTCCCCCCCCCCTTTTTGCTTTCCCCTCTGATTTCCATCGCCCGTAACGTGTCCTCGTTATTGAAGCGCGAGGTATGCGATAACGATAAAGAATTTGTGAAGCTGCTCGCTCTCTGCGATCAACTCTCGCGTCTCGAGATACGGCAAAAAATTTATGTGCAATTATCACGGTGCGCAAAAAGACGCGAGGGTCATCTCGATTAATTAATCAAAGGATCGCGTTGATTGCCGAATGCACCTGGTGACGCGGTGCACGCGCGCGCCGTAGACGCTGTCGCTTCGATCATTTGTCTTCAATAATATTCGGCGAATATTTATTAGAATTATTGGAGTCTATTATTAAATGCAGCAATAAATATAGTACTTGTGCCGCAATATTGAATATCAGACAAGTTAAATTGTCCGAGCAAAAGCACGCGCGCGTATGTGTGCGTTGCGCGTGTGTGTGTGTGTGTGCGGAGACGCTAACTTGAAAAAGTTTGCTGAAGTTATCAGGAGGAAAACATCATAAAGCACCAAGTGGCATATGACTTTACTGGCTGGAAGATTAATTGCCTAATTATCTGTGCATAAAGAATCGCCGCATGCTATTAATTCGTTTCATCCGACCGCTGAGGAATTGAAACGGCCGGGCATGAGACAAAAGGCGTACGGCCACGCGCTGTCGTACCGCCGCCGCCGCCGCCGCCGCCGCCGCGACGTCAGGACGTGTTCACGCGGGCCATTTAAAAATCGTAAAAGCCGATAGAGACCGTTTTGCCCTCGCGGAAGGGAGGGCGGTCGTGGAAAAGAGAAGGAAGAACCCGGTGCGGTCGAAGAGGATGGCTCTTTCGCCCGAGTAGAGGGGTGCATTTAAAGTAATGGCGTTTCACTGGAGATGCTATAAATTTATCTGCCATAACTTGTTATACGCGGCTCTCCTCGCGTATTTATACATGCCTTCGTGGCCACACACAGATTCCGCCACGGTGAGAGAGTCGCTCTCGTATGCCCCGTTCTGTTTCGCCTGGCCGAGTTATGGCGGGCCTGACGTCGATGGAATAGGGCGTGGATGGGAGGGCAGGAAGATGGTGGGACTGAGACACTGCGCCTTTCGCCGAATCATTCGGATCGGCAACGATCGCTCTGCCCGCCAGTAGTGCGAGGTACGTGCGAAACGTGCCTCTTTGGAGATGCGCTCGCGCAGAAAATGCACTTTCGTTCTCATAAAGAACACCGGAGAAGGTAGGAAAGAATCGAGCAGCAGGCTTGACGTTTATAGTTCTTTGAAAGATTTATCCAAAAGGAAGAGTCTATCGACGAGTTGCCGGTTGGGAATCAGTTGCTTAAAGAGTTACGTAGATCCTTGGGTTTTCTACTCCGCGTATACTCGATCTCCAATCTAGTTCGAAGTTTCGCGTCAGGTGCACGCCGCGCGCCGGTGATTCCTGTAGGTTACCTATAATTCTAACTGCGCCCGCAACCCGCGCAAATAGCGGCGCGATGCATGCATAATTTATGACGATGTGTAGAAGCAAATAATCATATTCTTATCACGCCACTCTCTTCCATTAGACAAATTACAACGTTTATGTTAACAGGAACATTGTCTTACCCATATCGGCGAACCCGAGGCAGAAACTGCGAAACGCATTCGCAGTGAAAATTTTAAATACACGTTTTATTCAACTCGTACATCGACATGCCGCCGCTGGTTGGCAGAGAGACGTTTTCTGCTGCAGAGGCACAAGGTACGCATCAGTTCGTTCGAGGAGGGTAGGTACGTAATGATACGGGCGAAGGTATCGGAGCGAGAGGATCTGAAGTGGCTCGAAGAGTACTGTAACATGCCCTTAAGGGACGTGCGTACACCTTCAGATTCCCGCAAGAGTGTAAGACGAGAAAACAGACGGTAACGTGTCAAACGCATTTAGCTTCTTCGCGAGATTCACTTGTTAACGCGAATATTTAGTCGTTGATTAAGAAACTTTACTCACTCCACTGATTACTGCGACGAGCAATCGCCTCGTCTTGTCTCGCTTCATCGATCATTTAAAAAAGAGAAGACCTATTAGGAACAAAAATATATGAGATTATGCGGCAATGTTTATAATGATTCATAAATTTAACATTTGAAATTTTTTTTTCCAACAAAAAAAGGAAAATAAACATTTACAATATAAGCAATAAATTTCCATGATTGTAATAAAAACGAGATTCAATTTCATCGTACACTCTTGCGTATGAAGCAATTCTTTCGTAACGCTGCCTGTCGATTTTCTCCGCTGTCATCGTTAGCCCAGGGCCAATACTTGCCCGGCTGGTCGGGGGCTAACTTTTAAACAAGACTTAACTAATTTTCAGATAGTTTAATATCTTACGTAGCTCTCGCGCGCGCGACTGAGGCGGGTGAACGACTTAAGTCGGGACGGCTGGCTCGTCTCTGTCGTGGCGGGGAAGAGGAGCGCGATGGAAGAAGGTGACTAGGGTGGGCAAAGGGAGGGGGAGTGTGGTGCAAGAGGTGAAGCGAGAGAGGGTGGATGAGCCTGGAAGCGAAGTGGGCTGAGTGACGTGTAAAGACACCTCCACGTCCCGAAGAATTTAACTAATTATAATATGGGATAAACGGTTTATTCCCGCCTGGCAACCTACTCGGAGCGATACTGATACCACCTCTCGCTCTCCCCTTCATCCTGCGTTCTGCACCACCCTGCTTCCCCCTCCCCCTCCCCCGTTCTCTCTCTTTCTCTCTCCCTTGGATTCGCGCAACCCGCCGCGACTTGGCACACGTCACAGAAGTTAGCGAGTCGAGACGCGGGGGCACCGGGCCATGATTAGGCCAGATTATAGAGGTTGAACTTTGATCGTCTCATGGATGATGCGGGAGGAAGCGCGGATTTCCGCTCTTCTACGTATGCGCTTGTCTTGGATGCGGTTGCCGCAGAATTTATATCTTTAATCTTCCCGTTCGATTACTTTTCTGCAAGTTTTAAAAATTCTCTCTTTGTCATTCACAAAGAGAAACGGTAAAATAATTATGGTTAAGAACTCTATTTTTATGGTAATCATTGCTATAATGTTAGTAAATAACCTTACATTTATGTTTTACTAATTATGAAAAAATATTATAAATTATGATAATTTCGAATTCAAATGTAAATAGTAAGATACCAAGATATGAATAATAAAAATAAACATTTTTATATAGTAAGCACAAAATTATAGTAAATATAATTATTTTCACTTTTTATATTATTTACGTAGTAATACTAGTATTATAATAATTTGTACAGTCACAAAAATAAATATAAAAATATAGTTGACACTGAAATTACAGAAATTATAATAATTGCAGCCATTTTTTTCTCTCAGTGTTCGTTTATATTTACGATATTACTTTTTGCTGCTACATAAGTTTTACGACACTTTCATTATCAAAATAACTTATTTATTTAAACTTATGCGGTGTTAAAATACCTAGTTCCTAAGTAATCGATCAATTATAATTTATAAATACATGTGCGATCAGATATCTCTTAAATTAGCGATAGGTTGGTGATATCTTCAGCAGGTTCCTCATATAGCGAGTAAAATATAAATGCGGAATCTGACAATCGTCATCATACAAATGGAAATTATTTTAACGTTGATATTATTATACAAGTACTTCTTACAATAACTTTTAATCCGATTTTGTTTCTCTTAATCGGAAACAATGGACGAAAGTAATGATTATTAATCGCGCCTTTGAAATGACATGTTGTGACATGCAGAATACGCGAACATGTAAGAGGCGGGAGGAACGATGACAAATCTTCCTGTTGAATCGCCAATCGGTTTAGTAAATATAAATTCTGGAAGGGAATCGTTGTCGTGAATATCATACCGTCGATGTGGGAGGAGATGAAGTCAGAAGAACCGCACTTCTCCTCTCTTTCTCTCCGTCGTGTCGTTAAATAAGAATCGGTGCGCCCGGTACAGCCTCAGAAGGGAGCCGCACACACGGATTACGCGGTCTCACCGTAATCTCCGTACGACCGATTACGATCCGCGTAACATATGGAGCACCGCTGTACATACGACTTTATCGTCAACCGTACGCACCGATCGTTTCAGGAAAGAATCTCCGGGGCTGCTTCGGGGAAGATTACCACGTGCACAGTTCATCCCGGAAGTGCTACAGCGAGACGGATTATCCGGAGCACCTGCGTAACTTTTATGTTCTTCTCCAGTAAGAACGATTTCCCATCGGCTGATAAGAGAAACTTTTATGTATGAATACGCATATATGATGCAGAACGAAACTGTCCGTTTTGTAATTGAAATATAATTCTACTTCTATTCGATACTAATTTGTATTTCTGTTAATGTACAAGTTGTAAATAAATTATGCAGTAGATTTTTGCAATTGTTTAATCCTGTTATACGTTTTTTAATTTTCAATAAAATCAATGGTTACATAGATCTTAATGTAGAGTCTCGGTGGTACTCAACGATGCAGCTATAACAACTCGATACGATTGTAACCAACATCGACACAACATTTTTAACGTTCAAAAATTATCATGAAATTAATTTAAAGGCGCACGAATAAAGATCCGGAATTCCAAAAAGATGTTAACACGGTATTATTATTCTGACAAGATTTTAATTTGGTTCACGACTGGCATTCGTGAGAAGTTCGACTCCAATTTTGTAGGGTACTCCAATATGTAGGATCTGGGTGTATCGATATTGACGAGGGTACTGTCCACGTGACGTTTCGTTCAGAGGGGCTCCCCCGACTCAGTCCGAGCCTCAGCGGGGGTCGCTCACAAATTATAACTGCCAGACGTGATGCTAATCTGGAGAAAGTTTGGAAAAGCGAGGTTGATCGATTCTAATTTATACCCGCCGCGGTGTGGTGCTTCGAACGAAATATGCTAAATCTTCGGGAATCTCTGGAATCGAAAACAGCCCGCCCACAGACACACCCGGCGTCAGCCAAACCCTTTGGCGTGTAATGCTCAATTTTAAATTTCACGCTGATTCACATTGGAAAGTTATTTACGATAAGTATAAACAGCTTCCTGATCCAGAAAATTGATACTTAGACATCGCTGTATGAGTGCATTTCAGTTGTAAGAAATGAGACTATATATGCGAGGTTTTAATTGATTAATTCAAAAATCAGGATTGAGAAGTAAAACGCGTTACTTATAATGTTGTTACCCTTACAATAAATTTTTTAGTGGACTGGTAACAGCGTTGCTTTTTTCTTTTAGTAGTAGTAACATATATTTTTTCAGTAATGGTAATGAAATTAGCAGTTACTTTTATAATTACTTTTTACAACTTGAATCTATTTCCATTGTGTATATGTAAAAAGTATAAATCTCGCTGTATTTATAAATTTAATAAAATATTTTAATTTGCATTTTAAATATTTTTAAATCTATCTTTAAAATTTTTGTAGCAAATTTAATATACAAAATAATACTGTTTTAATGAATACTTCAACAAAAAACATTTTACAAAAGTAAATTTCGTTGTTTGATTTTGGCACTAAAAAGATAACTGAAAAAGCAGTGCATTATTAGTTTTTAAGTAACGAGTAAAGAGTTATACTTTTAAAAAGTAACTTTTCTAACTTTTTCAAAAAAAAAATCCCAACTAATTCGAAGCGCATGGTCCGGAAGGGCGTCAGTTTTTTTTCTCTCTCCAATTTCTCGAACCTCTCCGATCGCTCAAAGCGGCGCGATGTACACACAATGCCACCTCCGGATTACTCATCCTCGGCGATGCGCGATCGAATGTGGCCAGTGAAGGGAGGGGGGGAAGTTATGAAAGTAATCCGGCCCCGCTCTTGACTGCTGATCGGCGTGGGAGCCGACGACGGATTTTTATTGTGCCGCCCGCCGCCGTTACAAGAAATCAAACTTTCCAACCGATAAAATACGACGCAACGGATATACGGAATAAAGAACGCGGGGTGTCACCTGTCTGTATGCTCAACAGGTAACTCTCCCATTGTCGGGGCCTCACAGTGTGTGTATGCCCGTCGCGGCCGCGGGTTCTACGCGCGCATCGCGCACGTGCATGTGTGTGTGTCTGTGTTGTGTATCTGTAACCCGACAGATTAGGGACTCGCGGGGACGCGAAGGGGTCAGAACTGTCGAAGGGACTGGTTTTCTCATCTAGCGGACCTGAAAATCTCTCTCCCGCGCGGCGCTCGCCCGACCGATTCACGCGTTTCGCGCCGATGCCCGATCTCGCGCTATCGTATATCGATCGGTTGCGAGATTAAAGTTCCTCTGCCGTTGGAGGGGAGGAACTGCGTGTGAAAACGTTGGACGCGCGCCCGAATTGTTTCCAGTACTTTTTACGTCTGTCGAGTGAATGGGACGCGCCGAAATAGTTCCGACGTATCGCCGTAATCTTTTTTTTTTTTTTCCTAAACGTCTGCGGCTTTTCGACACATTTGAGAGAGACGTAGTAAATTATTTGACAATTGGCTAGGCGGAAAAAAATATATAAATTATTAATTATGCGCATAAAGTTTTACGATCGTGCGCGAGGGATGGCGTGTGGTAAATTTCGATTAACGAGCGCACCTATCCAGTCGAATGCAAATCGATCTATCCGCGCGGTTTTTTTCACCTTTATCGAGAATTATGTCATGCATAAAAGCTGGAGCGTGACGATCTTCCGTGGCTAGACGTAAGTGGCCGTAAAACCTGGCCTCTCGCCTCCTTTCCACAAAGGAGCGAGATGAGATAACGCGCGAGGAAGATTCGCCGAAAAATACGTCCGCTTCTTTGAGAGAATATAAACTGTCGGGTTTATCCGAAGGATCAGCCGGTGGCTACGGTAAGGTACAGTAAACTGCTTATCGCATAAAAATGGGATAAATTTTAACGAGCCAAAGCATTAGCGAAGCAACGGCGGAACTAATTGCGGATCAAGATCAGAAACGATCGCGGCCGCTATCTCCGTCGGTGCGGAAACGAGTTTTCTAATTGGTACGAACGATATAACCAGTTTTACATGGGGAATCTGACGATCGGGACGCGATCGTAAATCTGATCCCATCGCTAATCAATGTTCCCTCCTCGATGCAACCTTCAAAAAATACATCAATCTATCGACATCTCCATTTGAGCTCTCGAGATTGAATTAATTCACGTCAAGTTCACATTAGAGTGGCAATCGTTGGCCACTCTTTATACCTTCGAAAAAAGTCAAGGCACTTTTTGCAGATAATATTAATGAATACTCGGAAACTTGACAATGATATCTGTGAAATCGTACTGGAATCGTCCCGCCGAAGGCAGTATCCGTTCGATCTTTCGGCGCAATATATCTTAAATATATCTTATAAGCTATGCTAAAAGGATTAATGAAATGGTAATCCCACATTCGTTAGGTTAAATTCGGACATCGACGACCAATGCACCCGTCGAAGCTGGCCTTGGGGCCCAAAGCCCGGCCGTTGCTCATTTTCTACGCCCATCGTCGATCGAAGGTCACTCGATATATTATGGCCCGAAATCGAATGCGTTCATCCGGCAGGCATTCCAACGAGACGACCAAGTCGAAAGAGAGAAAGGATGGACGATGGGGAGAGAGGAGGGAGGGAAAAAAAGGTGCGCCTATGGAAGGGTAAAAAAAGGAGGACGAGACGTCGAGATGCAGACGGATGGCGTGCTACGATCGAGTCTTGTTTCTCGGCTACGAAAGCTACCAGAAGAGAGCTACCCAGGAGCCCTTCAGGGAGCCCGGCAGGGCGTAGCCCGCACGCTCGATCATTACCGACATTGTCCACTAATGGATATTTATGAATGCACCAATCAACGCCAGTACTACCGGGCTTCAATGCAATCAGAATCGATTATATAGATTTCGCCCGCGGTCGGTCGCAACCTTCGCTCGTCCTTGCAAAACTCCTGACGCAATGCGTCAATGAGCCATCGCACCTGATGATCTCTCGCGCGTCGGTAGATACTCTCTCTCTCTTGAATGCTCCGTTCCGAGAATATAGACTACCTCTCGCGCTTTGCGCGCAGACCCACGCAATTCCATTGGCGATCCTCGAGATGCATTCCTTATGCGTTTCGACGTGTCTCAAATATATTGCGTTGCTAGTTACGCGTTCTTTGAAACGACAGCGGGATAAAAGTGCTAGCTGCAATCCTTGTCTCTGAAAAACTGCGCATTTGTTTGGACATTATAGTGTACTAGAGAAGGCGAGTGATCGTGGTGATCGTGACGTAAGAGTTGCACGTCTGCCCTCTGTCCCAAAGATTCGGATTCAGATTTTTAATTAATCACCATCCCATGGAAAATATTGGGAGAAAGACAAAGAAAGAGAGAGAGAGAGAGAGGGGGGAGGAGGAGAGAGAGAAAGTGTGTGTGCGTACGTGTGTAGAAAAATTATTTCCGACATTAAGAGAAGAATACCACTTTGTTCTCATCAAAACTGAACCTTGTAGAAGCCTCTATGAGCGGTCTCGCGTTGCCGGGGACACTTCCGAGAGCACCTTTTGATCTCACCGCCCGCGGATCGCTTTTGTTTCCATCCTCTTCCGCGACTCGGAGAAACAAAGACCGATCGGCTCGGACTAATGAGGCCCCAGCTAGCCCTGGGGCACCACGTGCGTGTCGTGACGTAATCGCAACATTTTTAAAAAGTCACGAATGCGTTTAGCCCGCGCCTCTGAACGCCGTTACGGGGCATAACGCGCCGTGGCCGCGCCACGCATAATATCGCATGAGGCCGCGCGCATTGTATGTTTACGAGTCGGAGCCGGGGGAGTCCAGGTAGAGGGGTAGGGGAGAGGGGAAAATGCGGGAGGTGTCGGCCAACACGTGTCCGTATCGACGAGGATGTATCGGCAGCTCACCGCCTTCGGCTACATTCGCGTGTGGTCGCCGACGTAGACCCGCCGAGATGAGGACTCGCCGTGCGGCGAATTAACCGTATCCCTTTCTCTCTCGTGCGAGCGAAAAGCTGTGCCTTCGGGAGATCTTGCGAGAATATTGGGACTTTATGCGTTTCCATCCCGCGGACGATGCGCTGGATCCGCCGCGATGACGTTATCGCTGGGGAGGGCCGTTCGCGATGTGTAGATAGTAGAAGATCGGCGCGGCGATATATAAAATTGTGGTATTATTGAATATGAATAGAACACGTGTTTCATGCATATACATAAACTGTGAGATTTAACTCCTTCCACACGTTGAAAGACCCGGCATAATTAATATGGCGCGTTTTATGTCCATTAAATAAAATATTTATAGTTGCAAAAGAGAAAGACAATTTAAGAAATACGCAAAAAGTTTTTTCTTTTTTTTATGAATGCACATTTTGGAACTTTAAGACACTAAATACTATAAATATACATTCTTGCCATATTTTGTTTACAAAATAAAGTTTTCTACAAAAACCAAACAAAAGCTTAAATTTTCAGGAAACAAGAAAAACATCTCACTTTCAAATCACCAACGTTTATTGTATAAATATGGTAATTTTTCTCCGGATATATAATAGGTATAAGAATAAAGTTGTAGGCTTTAATTAATATTATAAGAATCAATTTAAATAAAAAAACATCTCGACTTGTTTGGTTCACGCAAAAATTTTATATTTATTATTCATTTATCTCAGAATATTTTACATTTACCTTTTTTTTATAATGTTAATAATAATGAAAAAAATGAAGGAAATATTATTTAAAATTTAAAACAGTAATGCTTTTACCTTTTACTTACAAAATTTTACAAAGTTGCTCTTAGCAAGAACATCCTTCTATATTTCTTTTTGTATAAATATGGTAATTTTTCTCCGGACATTTAACAGATATATCAACAGAGATTTAGGCTTTAGGCTTAATATATATAATCCATTTAAAAAATAAATAAATAAATAGAAAACTTTGGACCTAGTTGCTTGCCGAAAATTTCATATTTACCATCTATTTTTATATTTCTACTTCCTGCTTTGTTTGATTCTTGTTGGAACAAAATTCACACGCTATCGAGAGAATTGACCAAGTTAAAAAAATAGACTTGTTTGATTTTTGTAAATCTTTCAATTATATTGTATAGATAAGCAAGATTTTATCAATATTGCAAAAATGCAAATCTCGTTAAGTTGAAAATTCTCATGGTAATATTCGCCGTTACAGAGAATCTACAAGATTTAGTTTTATAAGACGGATTATGTACCGATATATGTTCGGCAGGGGTTACCATGACCGGAAGGCAGAGGGTGTCAAATTATGGGATACGCGTTACAAACATATTCGAGCCGAAGTACAAATAACTTGGCCACGTTGCCCGGTTAGCTACGGACTTTATAGCCATTTCGTTTTATACGTTATTTTGCCATGAAATGACCGTTATACCATGGCATATGAGTGCATTCTATCTGCCGAACGATAAATGCAGTGAAAACGCATTTCGCTGCATACAGGATTATTCTAGAATAAAGTCGTCTAGAAAAAAAATTGCTGTACTACTCATCTATTATATTTTCTTCATTCCCGTTCTAATTAAATATTGAACTTCAAAACTATTGCATACAGAACGTATATTGTAAAATATTAAATAAATATAAACAAAGGCTTTCCAATATTTGCCGTTACTTTAAATTAATTTAACAACGTTGTGGAGCTTCTATTACACCGTTCTATTATACCGTTCAAAATCTATAAAATCGCGAATATACGGATCTTAAAGGGCATGATTCGGACGGCAACTACGGCTTCACTCAGTCCGTAATTCTGAAGCTTTCGCAGAACCTCTCAAGAGAGAGTTGGCCAATCGCAGATGCACGTTTGCGATGAAATCGACGCGACGCTCGGATGGCTCGGTTCGCCAATGACGGCGCGGATCGGCGCGGATACCGAGGCAGTAGCATCATCAGAATGAAGAACGACTCGGAGGTGTCCACCTAAGGTTACTAATGATCCCGTGGGCACCGTAGAATACATATGGAGCGGCCAGTCTGAATTAAAATCGCTCGGGCTATAGCAACGGCTACCCTTCTCTTCTCCTATGATTAATGGAGAGTTCACACTCAGAATGCACACATAGGATAATTAAGGGGATATATTCCGGCCACCGAGTCTACGTATAGTTTGAAGGATGTAACGGGTGGAGAGTTCGTCAGCACGGCACGCCACTCATTGATTTCGCAGCGCGTTTAAGTCTATTTATATATATTCCGAAGAGAAAACGGAAGCTCCGATGATTCATAAACGGATCGTTGCGTGTACGAGATCGATGCTACGCGAGACTATTTCAGGTGAAGCCAGCTGATTGTCCGTAACTCGGAGGAATGTCCGGAATAAAAATATATCCCGCTCGTATGCAAGATAATGTCACCCGCGGTTAGAAACGTTCAGGTAAAAGAGATTTAACTTAAGTTTTCGACAACTCTTTAATAAATAAATATAATAATTTAAACAAAGAGGGAAAAAAGGGAGAGAGAAAAAGAATGAGAGAAAGTTTGATACTGTGAGAAATACTTTTTACAAGAATCTATAAGTAAATCTACATCGTTATTACAATTAAAAAAAGGAATTGCTCACAACTTTTGTTTGAAACATTGTTCCATTAGATTCTACATAAGGCTTGCTTCGATATTTAATTTCTACAAAATATTTCATATCTATATCGAGCAAGAAAATATCTCTGTAAGAAGTACGTTCAGTTCGAAGGAGGACACCCGGTACAGGGCATCTGCGCGGCAAGCTTTAAGATCCGTCGCATCATGCTACGTGGAAAGGGTGTCCTAATCATTAATTCAGGGATTAGGCGTAAACAAACGATGATTTGATAACGTCCAGAGAAGCGGAGCCGCCTCTTACGGCTACCGGGCGCGGCTCGGTCCAACGGAGAATCACTTGATCCGTTCACGCGGTACGTGCTGCGCGGAAGAGGGAGAGGCGGGGGGGGAGGGAAACGGGCAAGCTCTCGCGTAGGTACAGGTGGTATATCCGCTCGTTAATTATGTATACGACCTCGCGAGAATTACGATCAATTAATTCTCGCCGATGTCCATCCGCTCGGCGAGAAACAAACGGGTCGGTGTATACGCGCGCGCTTTTCCTTGCGATACACTTTAACGTGCTTTAACGCGAAGGATGTAAATTGAGCCCGTCATTCCACCTAGCTCGATAAAAGACTGTCGCAAAACGGATTTACCTGTAAGGTGTTGTACAAAGTTCATTTGCATGTAATACCTTCGCGATCGTCGTTAAGTAATAATTGTTTAGAAAATTATAGATTTCGTTCGAAGTCCCCGTTTTTGAGCTAAAGGGGACTGTTCGATCTCTTGAGATATTGAAAATTTACTTTGTTATACGAAAAGTTTTCTTTTTGTTGCAATATTAAAAAATTTAGCTCTCTCTGAATTTGAAAATAATTTTATTTAAGCCATAAAAATAATTAGAGAATTATGAGAAATGAAACATTCAAATTGATTATTAAAATGCGAGACCATTTGCAGCTTTCCCCATCATGCTTGAGTATTCTACGTCAGGGTTTACTGAAATCTTATAAAAACATTTTTACGGACAAATCATTATATATTATATGTAATTCATATTTATTTCTCCTTTAGTACTTTTTCAATGTTATTATTTTTCTTAAATTTTACTTTATGTATTAAATATTTAAAACTTAAGTAACCTTTGTCTTCCCTCATCTAAAACTAAATCTAGAAATAAATTTATTTCATTTTAATAATTTATCTTTTAATGTTTCGTAATCGTAACAAAGTAATAATAAAGAGAAATAATATGAATTAAATATATGGTATATAACGATCTGCAATACACGTATCTAGTTCACTGAAAGTATAAAATTATTTTCAAATTTATATTCACAGCCAAATTTTGAACTTCAGCAAACATTCCGTTCTTTCATAGTCATGTTTTTATCACTGACACTGCAAATTAATAAATACATACGGTCCTTTCTCGACTGTAACAAGACGGCCTGTTTGAACTCCAAGATCGAATACGTAGCGACAGTTTTACCGGCGTTCCAATGAGCATTAATTGTGAGGTGGGCCGGGCGCGGTAACGCGGTGCAAATTTACAACTCGCCTAATCTGTGACAAATTAATCTGAGGGGGGAGAGAGAAGAAATAAAACTCATCTATATCAACACATGCGGGATTGCTCGCACCCCGGAACAGAAACTCACTGCCAGGCGGCATCGTTGCGCGCCGGCAGATCTCAGGATGTCGGAACCTAGCAGGGAGGGTTGGTTTTCAGGAGGAGGAAGGGGGAGAGGATGGTAGTACAAGCCACCGTAACCGAGAGGTAGACGGGGAGCTCCGGATGGCGATGGCCCGCGCGTTGGCTCGTGGTGGTGTGTACGGGAGCGAAAAGAGCGCCATTCTTTTGTAAGAAGCTCACATAAATTGCGACACCCAAGAGTTAAAAGCAGTCTTAAATTACGTGCCGTCGACTCCTTGATGAATTGAGTGCTCCCTTGCCCTCTGTCGTCCCACTCCCCCTTCTCCCTCCCTCCCTCCGCCCCCCGCGGCTTTCTCGTCGTGATCCCGCCGCCGCCACCCCCTCAACTACTCGGTCGAGTGATATTATACATTGTTTTTACGTTCCTCTTACGGTCAGGCAGCCACGATTCCTACCTATTTGGTAACTAGAGCAACTGAGTATAACGAACGGCTCTTTTACACTATCCCCGGTAAGATTATCTGCGAAAGGTGTTCTACGCTACTGAATCCTTAACAGAAAGTTCTTCCCCAGGTCACTTTCGAAATTATTCTTCCTGCAGTGATAAAACCAAGGGGGAAAAAAAACAGTAAAAATAGAAAATTTAGACAGTCTGTCGAGTGTTCCGTTTTTCTGACTCGCGGCGAAACCGCGCAGAAGCAGTCGACCACGACCACGACGACCGTGGAGACCATGGTGCTTCAACGCGTGCTATCATTCGCGGGATCTGAAGCCCCCGCGATCTGAAGAGACCACGTTTCGAAATCCGGGAATCTTCCGAATCTTGCGACGTGCTGCGGCGCGTCTCGTGCAGGGGCGCGTCGCGGAGGAGCGCCTACAAAGGAAGCTGATTCCAAGTAGAACGTCTATCGCGGATAATCGTTTCGTTTTGATATCTCGAAAGCGGCTCCGACTCCGAGGTAAATCCAGCCGGGACAATTTGTTACAACGACGCGACCTTTACACCTTTTTCCCGGCAGCCGCCGACTAACCGGCAGCGCGGGACTGAACTTAGGGTTAGATGGTCGGTGCCATCGCCGGGATTTTATTATTCAGGTTCCTACACATTGTGAACCGCGATGAAATCTTTATTTGGAATCATTCCAAGAACAATAACGTGTCCTTATCCTCATACCGACTGTTTTTCTTCTCTTCCTTTCTCTCTCTCTCTCTCTCTCTCTCTCTCTCATTCTCCTGTGTCCCCCGTCCCGCCGCCCTTCGAATCTTCTCCTCTTCCCTCTTACGGGCAACGCCAAATAAAACTAAACGTAACCCAGTTATTTTCTGTTTGCGCCGCCCGATGATTCCCTCAGATATGATGGCTTCTCTCTCGGTGCCTCTCGTTGGCAGTGGCGGCACGCGTGTATCATCGCGCATATAAATCAGTCCGCGAGGATCAGATAGGATTTCAGAAATATAAAATACACGGCGATATTAAAAAAGAACAGGGAGACAAGGCCGGGCAAAGAGAGCGAGAGGAAAGGGAGAAAGGTAAAGAAGAGAAAAGAGGAAAAAATCAAGAGAAACGCGAGAGAGAGAGAGAGAGAGAGAGAGAGAGAACGACTGTCGACGAACGAGAAACGCAGCCTCTGATTAGTGGGCACGATAGAGCCTGTTTACACGAATTTCGGATTAATTTATAATCATCGCGCTTTCGAAATCTGGAGGAGATCAGAGTGGATTAGTTTGGAGCGCAAAGTGTTATTCATCGAAATTTTATAAGATAAAAAAGACGATAGCAATCCACCAGCACGTACGGTTAAAATGTAACGCGCCATCACGAGAATCGCGCATTACAAATCTTTTACGCGAATACTAATCCTTCGTTACACATTTGATAAATCTCCTTTCCGGGAATTTGATACGAACCGCGGTGAAACGAAATATTCTGAAGCACTAGTTTAAATCGATGATACGGCAGAAAAATATTTTTGGCAACACGCTACGCAGCGGCCTTCGTAGCCAGACGAAGGTTTTTGGTGAACATACGATCGTGTTTGCGTGGCTGAGTCCTTTGTTCGGTAATAAGGGATACGATTCTGAGTGGTTCGAAAAGAGCGATTGGGCGCAAAGGACAAAATCATTGTCCCCACTTGTCCGCGTCGCCTGTCTCGCGGAACTCCGGACCTTCTTGCCCGGTATTCGGCATTAGCCGCGATTATCATATTTTCGTTGGGGATCTGGTGCCATAAATTTGATCTCGTTATCTCGTTTACGAGCTGCGCTCGTGCAACGAAGCGAGAGGGAAGCGACGGCGAAGACGCGGGCCCGGCGCGGAGAAGAAGCAGAAGGAGGAAAGAGGAGACACAACGCAGAAAAGCGAGTACGAAAGATCAGGAACGTTTTAAGAGCGACTGGTACCCCGCTGTTGCCAAAAAACGTTATCTTATATAAGCTCGGATATATACGGATGAGATATTATCTTAAGTAATCCCGCAATGTAAATCAGAAACAATATCAATTTCAACGATATCTTTTGATTATCATAGTTTCCCATAATTTTCCTTACATTTCTGATAAATAAAATAAACAATTGATGCGCGTGTATGTGTGCGGTGTGCGTGTGAAACCATCTATGGATCTCGGTCTGCTCAGCAAGCCGTGCAATACAGTTCAATTTTTATCGGACAGTTGATTATCGATAAAGCTACTGTTTCTTTGTAAATCTAATGTGCTGGTGAAACACAAGTATACTCAAACACACACGGTAGGCATGTAAACAAATGTGCGGGCTGCTGCGCCCCTTTTTTTTCGATGTGGCTAATTTCGCCGTGGTCACTTTCACGCGCACAACTGTGCATAAGCGAAATTTATGCCGGGCGATTTGATTACCGCGATATAAACTTGATGCGGACACGCAGACTCGGACGACAAGACGGGGACATACATCACACAGTTGGTTCGGTGATATCACGACTGGCTCCGGCTTCTTGGTATTCGTCGACTCTCTTCGCTCAACTCTCTTCTATTTCCTTCTCTACGCTTCGATCTTTCCATCTCAAAATCTAATCGATCTGATTAATTATATCGATATGTTGCGTGCATAGAGAAAAGTTGCGAAATGCGAACCTCTTAAATTAATTTTTATAACAGTTTTCTTTTAGCGTTATAATACGTCGTATATGTGATGTATGCAAATAAACAATAGAAATTTGACATTACAGACATCTATTACCATGATAATCAATTTTTCTCTTTCATCAATAACATTAATTTATTGTGAGTCTTTTATCAACTTGCTGCACAAAGTACGATTTAGACAATTTTAAAAGTATATAAATTTATAAAATACCATAATTAATAATATAAGAAATTATTAATAAATATTTTTAATAATAATTTATCAAAAAGAAAGAAAAAATATTTAATAGTTTACAAATAATCGATTTACAATGGAAAGATAAAATAAAATCAAAATAAAATTAGCTTGAATGTACAATATTTTTGCAAATTACATATTTTTCTTTTATTTTATATTTTCGTCACAAAAATTACTTATATTAAATAAAAATATAAAATATTAATGACATACATTTTAAGCGACTGATTTCATATTCGGCAACTTCCCCCTATGTATTTCTATGAAATTTATGTTAATTTATTTCCAACGAAAAAGTGTACGATGTAAAAAATATTTCCGATAATAATAAAAATAGCTAAACATTTTTTTTACTGACACTTTACTGAGAAGAAATGTAATTTAATATCAAGAAATTAACTTTGCCGTGCAAAAGTAAGAATCCAACAAGAAGAAGTGCGAAATCTCACAAGGATACATACATAAAATTCGTCTGGCGTTTCTAGATTTTTTTGGTCCTGTCAGAAAGTTTGAGACAATAAGTTATAAATATTGAAATCTGCCTACAGTTCACCCGCCCTTTCCTTCTATCTTCCGCCCGCCCTGCCCTAACAAAAACCTTTCGCCCCGGTCACGACTGATCGGTGCATTAGAGAGCCGCGTCGCCCACGTGTTCCTATAATGTAGGCATCGTTAGCAGTATTCGTGTACTAAATCGAACGTGGAAGAGTGTCGGTGTACATGAGTGCGGGGACGCATTGTAATGCGTTGACACTCTTCGTGCTTGTCAGTGCTGGTAAGATGAAAGAATTTCCGGTCCATCTTGCGAGATATATAAGAGATTCCCAAACCTGCCTGACTGCTTAAAATACGTCAAAGAGAAATAAAATAAAATCTGTTAGGCAATTTTTTTAAGTTCTTGCAATGTTTCTAGTTCAGTATAGTAAAGTTTTTTAAACAGATATGACAGATGCAGATCTCAGCAAGGAAGTAAATTGTAATTGAGAACAAGTTGAAATTTAGCATATGTTTGGATTCCATAAGATTGATTTCAAGTACGTAAATTGAAATGTTTATGTAACTGTTAATAAGATTTTATACATTGATTATGCATATTCTTAGTTTTGCCGTTACAAATGTCGAACCTGACTCTACAATAATAACATAATAATAATAATAAAAATAACAAATAGACAATTAATTTGCAACATCTCAATGTATACCTGCACTTGAAATCTCACAGTAGCTTATTATTTAATTAATATCTTTATAATTTTTACATTATTTTTTAAACAAATTTAAAAAAAAAAATTATCACATTTCTTTAGTTTATAAAACTTTATCTCCATTTTTATCAGTTTTTTACTTGCATACAAAAAAACTGCATAGTAAATTAAATTGAATTATTGCAAGAACAAAAAAAATTTGTTTTAATTATTCAAGTAACTTTTATGTAATGTAACAACAATAATTTTTTAATAATATAATTTTTTAACAGATTTGTACTTTTTTGTAGTCCAAGTTATCTTTTAGTTATATTCTTCTTCATCAACTATCCACTACACTATTGTTCGTAAAAGCACGTAGGCGCGCGTATGTAAACGTATGTGAGCGTCTGTACTGTGATGAATGTGAATTCATGGCTTCTCTAAGTCCAAACGATTGTACGAATCATCCCTGTGAGAGCGTCATGCATTAAAAAAATTACGGCTAATGCATATTTCTAATTACTGCGGCGCATTATGCTTTTGCGTTACTTGTTCACGTGGATAAAATAAACAAGTTTGCTACCGCGTGATAATATACTGATAATGATGTAAATAAATTAATAAAATATGCATCTCGATGTTATTGATGCCTGCGCCTTTGAAGACGCAGGGAATGACCATAGCTGCAAATAACCCATGGACACACTGGTGGGAGGACAACAATTACCGGAGGAGGTTACCTTGGTCAGAGGGTGTTCGATGTCCGATGCTGTAGGTACGAGGACTATAAATCATAATTAGGCTGCGAGCGGTAGCTGCGAAGTGGCTGCAGGCCCATTAGCAGCAACAATGCGCCCAAGCAGCTTAAGACGTCGTTGTTGCCAGAAGAAGAGTAACTTGGCTCTCTCCATTTACCCGAGCCAGATCGTATCGAAGCTACGTAGCAGGACACTCGCGGCCAGAAAAATAATGGATGCGAAACATGTAACGAATATTTGCGCGCGATATAGACTGTCATTTATCCTCTTTAATGTGGTGTTAAAGTATCAGGAGATAAAGCCTGATGCAAATCTATAATTTCAGGTCTAATGAATTTCACTTCGTAATACACGCAATAACTGTACGGAATATATCATCAAATGATTTCTTTCGGGTATTGAGATTTTGTTATTCCTGTATTACTTTATAAATAGCCTTTTATAGTTCGAAGCACAACGAGGGATTTAATGTGCTAATTGGAACAAAAAACCGTCTAAGTAAACGATAAAATTGAGTAGAAAATTTTTAATTTGGGCAAACGGCCGACCGTATAATCGTCCATTTAACGCTGAGAAAATCCTAGTTACTTTTTTCTTAAAGCGTATTGGTGCATGAGATGTGCTATTCGAACAGGTTCTATGGAGCGATGATTAAGCATTATTCTCGGTGTAGAAACATCACAGCCATATTCGATATCATCAACCACAGCCTACAGTACGCTGACGGTAAAAAAGAAATAAACCTACAAAAGTCCATTTCTTTCGCAAGTTTTTTTTCAACCTTCATTTCCAACTTTTTCCTTCTCGCCAATGAATAAATGCTTCATGTGTTTCCTTGTTTAACGATATATTTGCATGCACCCATGCAGCGGCCATTATTTTTTTTGAAATCAAAATATCGCTGTTTATACAAGAGCCGTGGAGAAGAGGAGAGGCGAGGAAGCGAGGAATCTCGGGGCGCATCGAGGCCTGTCAGATTATTATAGTGAGTCGTCGATACTTGAGTCGAGTGCACGGAGATGAGTCTCCAATCCTCCTGACGCTGACGCTCCTCGATCGACGAGCGAAGTGGCCACAACGGATTCCATTCAGCCGATCGACCGGTGGTCACCTTTGGTGGTCCGAAATTCCTTACACTCCAAATTACTTCCACTCGTAAGCGGAAATCGGCCGTCTACTTCGTTTGCGGGCAATCAGGGACCAGTCCCTCTGCGCGCTTCTCGTGCACGCTCGATGCTGATGAAGCGCGGTTGAAAGATTCATCGAACCCTTCCCCCATCCCACCCTCAACCCATTAGATTTTATTGCGCCCATAATTATTGCACTGCGCAGCTCGGTTGCCCTTCGAATCTCAAAGATTAAAACTGTATCTCTTGTTTCGGGTTTTCTTTTCCATTTTATAAATATTCGCGCAGATTGCGATAGCAAAAGTTGATTAGAACAATTAGATAAAAAATATTTGAAAAGTATTAAGTAATGTTTACTCGCGGAACATCTTCACGTTTACATCCAAGTATATTTTTATGTATTTAATAAGGAAATGGCGGCGCTCTTCTTTTCACTTTTCGCGTAAACTAAGTTGTGAGCGAGTTTACATTGTGCGCGTTATTCGTCATGGTAATAGCAATGGCTGATAGAAAGTCACGTTATTTCGTGAACGTCTCGGGTGCTTGCGCATCGACGTTGAGCATTTCCCCGTCCGTCGAATGACGAATGAGCAGAAGTCATGACGAATTATTACGGCCGGTACACCATGAATCATGCTGCCAGCGTTTACCGCGAAGAATAACGAAGATCAGACCGAGCGAGTGTCTTAAATTTCATACCAGCACCTCCTCGCGACGGGTTGCACGTACACACGTCACACGGCTGCATGTCGCGTCGTGTGTGAGTTCGACATATCTGATCGTCGACCGGCGCGGCGCAACGGATGCCGAGTCGATGATCCCAATCTCCTGTCAATGCCGTTCAACTTTGGCGGACCGGGCCATTTACTAGCCAGCAGGACGTGAATGATTCCCGATCGTGTTCGAACGTATGCGAGCTCTGCCTCCGTCCAGAGAAAAAGACTTCGATTGGCTTAAATTAATCGTGTGCAGCCGCTGGATGCAGACGCGAACAAAAGAACCTGCTGCACGTCTCGAGTTTTCTCGATAAATACTCTTTTCAATTCGATGCGAGAAATTTATACACGAAGCGATTTGTGTTTCAAAAAATTTTACGTAACTTTTTCTGATTTACAACATCTATTACACCATTATATTTGCAAACTGATTTAGTCGCTTAAAAATTTTACTATGCAGCATTGTAAATGATCGGCGCGTAATTTATACTATAAATTCCATGTTCTTAAAAAAACAATATACATAACATTAAACATACCATATAAAAATTGTTTATAATGATATTTATTATACAAAAAAAAATTTTTTTTTATTAAACAGTTTATAAAATGTTCTTTTTACATTTCAAAAATTTCTGTTGTTACTCGTAATATTCGATACGTCACCAATAGTTTCAAGCTTGCATGATAAAATTTGTAGCAAATTTTGCGGTGAAATATAACGAAAAAAATCTCTTCGCGTAAACAAAGTCATCTCGTACTCGAAAAACATTTCGCAAAATCCACGCAATGACTATTTAAATTCCCGTAACTGTTATCCGATTTCACCGTCGACAAACACCGGCGTCGAATTAAAACGTTTAAAAAATCGACGAGGGGTTAACTCTTCACCGATACCATTGGCGAACAACCTTCTCCTTTCGCTCGAGTCGGAACTTCCGCGCGCTCGGAAAAGAGAAAACGAGTTCGCCCCGATTCACGGGACGTTTAACGTTTCAATGGCCCGTGAAAGCCGAGCGGGGTGGGGGCAGGACAAATTTTTCGGATATCGTCGATTTATCAAGTCGGAAACGATTCTTGAATCAGGGTGCCGCCGCCGCCGCCGTCTGACGTCGTCACTCCGCGCTTCGTCCTCCCGACACGAGCAAGGACGTCGGGGGTAGACGTCGACGACCATTAGTCGCCGGGACGCGATGCGGCCGGCTATACCGGTCTTGATGTATTTCGATGTTGACGGAAAACCTGTAAAACGGCCTCACGCCGGCTTACCGGGGATCTATTAGCGCCCGTTATAAATGGTCCCGTCACCTTCGCCGATGTCACCGGTGTCGCTGAAAGGAAATTGACTACTCATCCCCCTCCGGGGATGCCGAGCGACCCCGAGAGACGCGCTCCTCGCTCTCTCACGTTTCTCCTCCTCCTCCTCCTCCTCCTCTCGCCTCATCTACTCGAGCCACGGGATTTCGAGACGGAAATCAAAAACGGCGCGCCGCGTCCGACACTTCGCCGCACGACTTCAGGAAACGACGTCAATTTCGTGATTCGATCTCTCGAGAGCAGTCGAAAGCGCGACTGGCGAAGAGATTGCGAGGTGTCACGTAGGACGTGCCCTGATATATGGCTCGATTTTATTACGGTTTCATTACCCGACGCGAATCGTCGTGTATAAAGTATACGTGATAAATGGCCGTGTAATAGAATTCCGGTTCTTACAGGTAATTCGATAATAGAAAGCGTACACGCACACCGCGGTGCTATCAATTTATGCTGCGGAGATGTTACCGCGAATCGTTAAGCCCTAATCGCACGCTGAGCATTCCGACGCGATATCAAGGATCATTACTACTCGCCCGCTACCGATTCTGCGCTACGCAGGAAGCTTATCTATTCGAAGGGAGATCCCAGCGAGTGGAAAAAAAAGTCGCGCGCGCACGCACGCACACGCGTGAAGGGGCCGTGCCTTTTAATATTCCGGTAGCCGGTGGCGAGCCAATAACGCTGGCGTTAAAATATGGTAATCGAGCCACGGGATCGGCATATCGACGGCTTGACAAACGATGCGACGCCCGGAGCATTGGACCACCAACAGATCGTGCAGAGCGTCCGCGCTCGATCGCTCGCTCGCTCGCTCGCGCCGCGCACGCCTCTCTTCTTCATTCTGCTTCTCTCGCATCCTCCCCTCTCCTCTCGCACTCTCGGTCAGCCCGCAATCATTTGTTATGTACGTGACTCGAAGCTGACTGCTATCCTGGCGTCCTGCCATTCCTACGTCCTGCCGTTCATATCTCGCCGTTCGTCGGTCCGGAGTGCCTCCCAGTCCCGGTCGCACCTGGTCGCTCCGCGTACGAGCCGGGTACTCTCTCTTCCCAATCGAAAGATTTTACAGCATCATTCGAATTATGAAGTAAATTAGATCCTCAACAGTTTCCACTTTAAAAGAAAATTTCTCATTTCTTATTTCTTATTTGAATCATTGAGAGGAAGAAAGGCAAAAAAAAGAAAAAAATAAGAAAATTTAAAATATCAAGAAAACCATAAAAACTGTTTGTTTTTAACGGAAAGTGCTAATTTTTTGATCAGCCAATTTAAGAATCTTGTTTCATTAATATCGACTATTATTTATAGGCTGATATTTACAGTTTATTTTAAGGCCACCTTGAGTAATATCTTAATGCTAGTGGCTTATAATATCTGTAGCTTATAATATCTTAAGATTG
This sequence comes from Monomorium pharaonis, assembly GCF_013373865.1. Lineage (NCBI taxonomy): Eukaryota > Metazoa > Arthropoda > Insecta > Hymenoptera > Formicidae > Monomorium > Monomorium pharaonis. The sequence goes on from NC_050469.1 coordinate 30,811,459, forward strand.
ACATAAGATAAACTTATAAGAACTAATTATGAATACACGATCATAGAGATACAGATATCTCCCGTATTTTGATATACATTGCAAATTGTGTGAAAATTTTGTGGTAATTTTTTTGCAGTTTTTTTTAAATGCTTATATCATTGTCATTAAATTTGACATTTAAATTAACTTGACGTATTATTTCTAGTATTAATTTAGAATTGCGGTTTAAGTTTCATAATCATAGCTCGTAGTGTATAAAACTGAAAAAGTTAGTACTAAAAAGTAATTAATAATTAACATAAAAATATTATTAAGCACTAAGATACACTTTGATTAAGAAATGGCATCTTTTCTTATTTTTTATTTATAGTTACATATACCAAATTTTTAATACTAGCAGCAGAACATATGATCTGTATAATACTAAACTACTAACTTCTTATATGCAATATTTATTTTTCATAAATAATTTTACCAAAAATCTTCTATGTCTTTACATTTTATTGCGATTATCTCACTATGCGATTATGTATAGATAATGTTTTATGCTATGAATATTATTACTTTTATATTTCATAAAGAAAATACAGAAAAAATTTTCAGAGTGCAACAAAAAAAAATTTTAAAAGAGGAGAAGAAAAATTTTTTTCCGATAGATTAGTATTTGACAAGCGTACAGTTATGTTCTCTTTTCTTTCAAATTTTATTTCTAATGAATCGCTTGTAGAAAGCACATAAGAAATTAAAGTTCAAAATCACCGAAGTTCTGTATTTAATATTGTTTCATCTGCAACTCTCGAAGTTTAAATACTCAGACTGACGCGCGAGACCTGAATTGCGAATTTCATCATTACTTCGATCACATCGTATACTTAGCAAAAGTAAAAGGAAGGCAGTATCATGCAACATGTATCACATACTCCTACTTTCTAAGTAAGAGAGTTTGATCGAGTTTTCTCGTTCCAAGGTATTGACATCACGATTATATAAAAGCCACAATTAGACATCGATGTTATTTGTAGCAGCATTTCGTGGCACTCTTTCTCTCCTCTCGACATAGAAGATTATTATTCGGTGGAACATTAATCCGTGAACGAGAAAGTTAGCGTAAAATTCGAATGGACAGCTGATCGTACGAGATCGGTGTCACGTGGCGTGTCGGGATTCGTTTAGGCAATGTTATTTAAAGGATTCGTTACAAATCTCTCAAGCCAGTGTGCCAGCTGGCCGCATCAATCCAGCTATAAAGCGCGTCTATCTCAACGCGCGGATTCTCGATCGGCCGATCGACTCCGGTTCACGTCCGCGTGCCGGGCTCGAGTCACTTCGCGTCGTGATCAGAACCCGAAAACACGGGTTCAGTTGTCCACGTCGATCTCGTGAAGCTACCGTTACCAAAGGAGGAGCCAAGCCAAACAGCGTATTAATACAGTGACCGGTTCGAGAATCGCGTATTCAAACGTCATCTCTAATTTATTGCGAAAATGTAATGTTCTTTAATAATACTCCTCTTACGCAAGCGTTTTATATAATTGTTAATTGTTTCGTGGGATTCTTATGTCGTAATTAAACGGCATTGTAAAATGAGATTGATTGATGTTGCCTCTGTAATTTGAGAATGAAAGAAGAATAAGAATGGAACATCGATTCAAATATAGATTATCCCCCATTATACTTATATAATATAAACCGTAAAATTGATAGTTCGTAAAGCGTCCGTTCTGTTTATATTTCGCTAAGTTCCGCCGCGTATAGACGCGAATAACAACGCGCTTGCAAAATGCGCACGAGACGGAAGCGTATACAACGGGCCTTTAGAAATGATTTCTAAGTAGTACTTAGAAGTTAAAATAGTCAATGAAGGTGGTGTTGGTTAATTTACGATCCGGCTGCACGCGGAGATCACCGCGGGCTGGTGATCTTCGTGAAATGGTCGGTCCTACTTATTGTTATGCGAAATATAGAAGTGCATGTATCAAGATACGATACGAGGTAGCGTTCGCCAAATTATTCAGCTCGCGTACCAATAATAGATCGCCCGCCTCCATCTCGCGCGATCGTCAGGAAATGATTCGCCACCTTTGTCAGGCTATTTTATAGCGTTGTATATCTAGAAACGCTTCATATACTGTTTACGCGACAACGCGGCAAACATATAGTGAAATTTAACAACGCGACTTTATCGTTTACCGTCGGATTAGTAAGGCAATATCTTAAGAATTCGTGTCGTTGTCAAAGAGATGATGTGACCGTCGCGCGGAAAATAAACCGGGCCGCGTGTATTTTGCTATTCCTTGTCGTTTTCCGAATCAAACTAGCCCATAATGTCAAAAGTTTTTCACGTTAATGACAACATAAGCTATAAGCAGATCAATAAAAAACTTTTCTCGAACACAAGAATAGATATTTTCTGTAATTTTTTGAATTATAAATACGAATCTAATAATTTTCAAATTGTTCTATCACAATTTATTTTGGAGAAATTTGCAGTTAAAGTTACTAAAAAAAAATCATTTTTACGTTACATCGTTATATAATATCTCTGATATGTGACAAATTAAAAATGATGGAATTAGTATGGCCGATGAAAATGAAATTATATGTTTAAATTTTAGTAAAAAATAACATATAAAGATTTTCCACAGACATATCCCATATTTGATCATAAATATTTTATTAATTGTAATGGACATAAAAAGTTTCTTTTGAGAGTTGAAAGTCCTAACACACTTAATTTTTATTACAATAAAACTTCTTTAGCATGTTACATATTATAGCTTTAATATAACGTAAAAATAGCTTTTTCTTGAAATTTTAACTAAAAATTTCTAAAAATTCTAATGAGATGGGACAATTTGGAAATCGGACTTGTATTTAGCGTCCAGCATAAAATTACTTGTCCTGTTCTGTTTTTTTTTTTTTAACTGTATTATTTTTGACATATTTCTTATAGCGTTTTTATTAAAATATGGTTTTCTTATGTACATATATACGTCAATAATATTCAAATGATAACTGAAAACAATGTAGATGAATAATATTTAAAAAATTGAAAATCCCACGTTATAAGTATGTCTACGAAAACGATCATATCGATGTCTGCATAAGGCTTGAAGAAATTTTAGTTAACTGTAACATGTATCGTTGGCAGTTGGGTTCATTTCGCACATATGCTCAGGTGCATTTGCATTCAGCGGCCCTAGGTCACACAATCGTGAGGTCACATAACCTTTCAGTACCTAGCTGCGAAAGGGTGAAGAAACCATGAGAAGGCGGCGGGGGATGGTGGGCGAGGGATGGCGCGGGTGGGATTTAAGAGTCTTGAGACGTGAAGGACGTCTCCGTAATGACGGGGCATAAATAACTCGGACGTTTACGTGCGCATTGATTTAAGCAAACTAATGATTTCACTTTGACTGGTCGGCGGAGGAGAAACGCAACAGAAACGCAACCCCGGCCTCGGCCAGTCCCGGCCGGCACCGCCTGCCATATTGACGTTTATATCCGTCTGTATAATTTACATGTCTATGTATGACAATTATTGCGACTGGGACGGGGGAGTGTGCGCGGGAAGATCGTGCAGTTGTTATTAGTTACCACCCAGACTTTGAGCCACGCTATCGAAAATGTCCCGAATCAAATCTCAACGTTGCTTTATTATAATCGTTTAACAATACTTGGGTTAAAAAAAATCGATCTCTGCACTTTCACGTTACCGTCAGCACGTGTGTCGTTAGCCAAGAGGCGTAAAGCAGCGTAATAAAATTATTTCGGGAAATGCACAGTTACATCACAGTTGCTTTGGAATTTCATCAGTGGCAATCTTGCGTACGGCCCTGTGGTCTCGATTCTGCTTGGGTTGACCCGAGTCAAAGTCATGACCAAGTTGAATACGGCTACTTTGTGTAGGTGAATGTAAATGCGAAACTACAACATTGTAGCATAGAATACACCCTATTTCGCAACGATGCGCGCGCTGACTAGAGTGTATTCTATGCGCACGGGCGCGCGCGTGTATGTTACGTATATGTGAAGGTGTGACCGTGGGCTATAGAATATGATGTGTTGTCATATATCATTTAACATTGTTTGCTAAACCTCATACGAAAATATATTAACCGCAAGCTATGACCTATTATGTTATTGCACATTTGATATTATGTTATTACAATTATCTACTGTCTGTTTGTTTATGCTAACTGTCGGTATGCGCATGACATTATCACTTTTTGATAATTTAAATTATATAAACAATTTCATCTTCTAAAGAGATAGGCAAACAAAGTAATAAGGTTTGTTAACATATCCTAAAAGACAAGCTCTCTAAAAAAAAAACATAAAAAATAACAGGTTAGGAGGAACACTAAAGCAAAGAAACTATAAGAAAAAAATACAAATGAAAAAAATAACACGAGAGAGAATATTATTTAAAAATATTTGAGATTTTTTTACTAATTTAGTAATATTTTAAATAGATAAGAAAATAAAGAAAAGTCAATAGAGCTCTTAAAGTAAATACTCCCTTATTTTTTAGAAACTAAACATTGTACTATATAATACTGATAAAAGCACGATCTGCTTAGATAATTAAATAAAAACTCATAGTTTATACATTCACGATCCGTCTTCATATAAAAGTTATTAAAAACAAATCTATATGTTGCGTCTTGCGAAATAGCATAATAAAAATAAATATAAATACTTCTAAATATTCGTTTAAATTATTAATATTCGTTGAAATAATGTGTAATCCCTACTAAAATGTATTTATATCTTATCTTAACCTTTCTCCCCTTCTCTTTTCCCATTACATTAATCGCGGAAGGCGTCTGGCTCTATGTGCCCGTCGCAGTATCGTGTCCTCTGCAGGCAAGATTTGAAGGGGTCGAATGGCCGGAATTTTCGCGATTTCCTAACGGTAGACGGCACGACATCTGACGTGGAAATCCGCGAATGCGGGATAGGTGGAGAGGGCGGGCACCATATATTCAGTCTGTTTGTTGCACAACGTCCGATAAGTCTGAAGGGGCTGAGCTCGAGGAGATGACATTGACGGGCTAAGCGCAGGACTTAAAGCCTAGAGCTTAACTCATCCGTCAGTATGTGACACATATACTTGCGCAATGCTTCCCTAAGTTCGTATTCTCGTAGGCCGAGACGAGCGGCAACGCCAGACATGTGTCACACCTTCTTCGATCGCTGTTATCCTTAGCTAATTGAAATCATCGCTATACATACAGATGTGCGATGACGTTTTCTTATTTTGGTTTGCGTTGGAGAAGCAAAGTTTAAAAAAAAGTACGTAATTACATTTGCTAACTGCATAAAATGTAGAAGATCATTATTTAACGAAGGAAAAAATAGGTTTCGATTAATTTTAAATTTACAGTGAAATTATTTTGTAATAAAAAAAAAAAACGCATAAACGCTCGAGTTCACCTTTCCCTGCTGGCTAAGCCGAGAATCACCCCGCCCGACACCATTCATCGATCCCACACGCACGCGGACGCGGTCCTCGATCGGTCGACCTAGATGCATACTGAGGACCCCGGCTGTCCATATTCCTAATGGCACAATCACTGGCGCCGTAAGTACGCGGCACACGGTATACACTCTTATCGGCGCCGACTCCGCGCACCGCGGTATGAATATTCTATGTCGCTTAAGTATAGGTTTGCCCACTTGGCACAACGCTCTCCTGTACACACGCGCGCGATAATGCGTGAATCCTTTGCGCGTATCCATGTGTGCACGTATGCATACCTACCTATGCATGCACATGTATGAACACACACACACGCGCGCGCGCGCGCGCGATCATGGGACCGTGCCGCGCGTTACCTTTTCCCTCTCACACGTATCCCACGTGTGAGAGGGAAACTACGTGCGACACGTGTGCAATACATCGCAAGCTGCGCGCGTACGCGCGCAAATGGCTTCCCTGTGTGTGCTCTCCCACCGCAAAATGATTAATTATTGCCTATACCCGAAGTAGCGGTGAAACGCGCGCGTTAGGACGGATCGGAAAGAAGGTGAGGGGCAAGGGATGTGCCGCACGCCGAGGAGGGTTCAGGGGGGGGGGGATGTCCCCGCGGCACGACGAAGGACGCGTACCGGTGTTACTCCGGAACGCTAATAGCTTCGTAATAATTCTGATTTATGCGGCAGTAAGTAGGCGCGCGACGCGCCGCCGTCGACATCGGTCGAGCGGCGCGGCGACGGCGACGGGGGCGGCTTCGTTTACACGCTCTTGGCTTTCGCGCGCCCGAAATATCCTTCCCTTGCCTTCCTGGCAGTCGTCTGCAGACGTCTACGTCTGTACCGGCAGCCTCCGCCGACAGGGTAGGGACGTGTCTGAAGGCTTTGTCTGGTCAGGGAGAGCGGAGCCGCGCGCGTTTTAGTCACCTGTGCGTCAACGGAGGTTTATACGCGCTTCCCCAGACGGCATGCGACGTTATCGCAGAGCACGCGTGCAGAGCGATTATATGCCGCGTGCTTCCGACGAAAAGATTACGCACCTCTAACGAAGCGTCTTTCGTTGCGTTACATTTCGCCCGGGCGCGAACTGCGCGCGGGTTCAACAGCTCTGCTACAGACTGATATATGTAATTCTCGCGAGATTTCGTACTTCTCCTCATTAATGCGTTTCCATTAATGCTACTCGGGGTGCGACTGAAAGACGAAACCTTTCCGCATTTCACATTTCCACCTGCGATTGTGATTTCTTGAAAATCGTGACATAAATCGTAACCACAAACTAGACGAGATATTAAACGCATTTTTATCCATTTTATAATATTCTTTTATCAGGAATCTAAGAATATAATCTCCATCTCTAAAATTATATTTAATAAAAGATTTAAAAATAAATAATCAATTTATTTCTCCTCTTCCTTTTTCCTTGTTTTTTCATATTTCTCAGAACTAGATAGAACGCTGATATATTTGCCATTCTAAAAAATATTAGATCGCAGTTTTCTACGCACATAAGCTTGGAAAACTGTATTCTATAACATTGCGTTTTAAACAATTATTCCTTTACTTTTTTATAAATAAGAAACAGCCGTAGCCAAGTACGGCTTACTGAAGAAGGACAACATTCGAGATCGTGACATTTTAAGTAATCACATTTAAGCTGTTCAATTTTCTTTTCTCACCGAAGAAACGCACTTCCGCGTTTTAATCAAGCAGCTTCCAGCGATCGTGCGCCGTTGATTCGCGCTAGATCGAACACTATATGGGCTGCAACCGACGGACACGCGATCATTTAGTCATTTTCCTGCCCGAGTAGAAACTATAAATTACGCGTAGAGCGCGTGCTCGATCACGTTGCAGCACGCTAACGACATGGCAGATGACGATCGGCGTGCGTGACTTTGGTCTCACAGTGCAAGAGGAAAAAAAGAGAGAGTGTCACTCAAGTAAGTACAGGAGGCACGTCCGTTGTCGATAAATCTAGTTTTATTAATTGTTTCCTGCGTATATAATTTTTTTAAATCTGTAACGCAGTAAGTACGCTTAATTATTAATGTTTTCGCCGTAACGCGTGCTATATAATTTTTGCTACGCAAATTTCGCAGATAATTAGCATAGTACTTTCATACAACTATTACCCCTGAAATTCTGAACTCACGGATGCATCACGGCGATTATAATCGTTATTATCTTATTAATAATGAGCGCGCTAACGATGAGATGCCCCGTAATAGACTATAATAATAATTATTATTATAAAACATGTGATGTTCTTAGAAGGTGTGATAACGCTCTAGGAAATTCCGCAATTTCATACGATTTAAATTGAGTATTCTAATATCCACGTACGCGCAGCGAAATCTTCTGAGAAAACCGATATTTTTATCGAAATTGGGCACTCGCGCATTTTTTTCCCTTCCCTGTATGGAGGATCGTTAAAGGATGAAACGGAGATCGGAGGTGTTGCATCCGTCTAGGACGGGACGTCAGGGACGCCTTCATCCGGTAGTTAGTCATCGGCTGGCAATTTATCACGAGTTACGAGATTCCGTCGGTCTAAGCTCCACTTACTATGCGCGCGATCCGCGCGGCTGCGCAGCCGCAACGGCGATTACATATAATTACCAGTAGATTAATTAATTATCTACCGGGAGGTGATGGACCGCCCGAATACGCTGTACGTATACGCTCATCCGATACACAGTCGACCCGCCGGGAGTTGATATCGGGATTTAGGCAACTTGGGACGATAGCCCGAAAGTCAATGTCTCAAAAGCCTCTCCGTTCTTTAATCGATTTAAACCCCCGCCATTATCATATCCAATTCCATTTTACATATTATATTTCGATGACACTTCCGTTCCACGCGCCGATACATCTTTTCACATTATTATGTCGAAAGGCCATTGCCAAAAAATACGTAGGATGTGAGCTTAGTTTATCAATAAAATCTGGTATGGAAATTGTAAATCTTATGTAATGAGTAATAGAAAATGTATTGGCATTTCTCGAAACGATCAGGCAGGACTTGAGAAATCGCAATCAAATTCTAAACGCTTTTCAGCACTGTAGTCTGTTTTATGTACTAGGGTAGCCTTTTTATTACGTGAGCTAATTTGTGACTTTTCACATTTGATGCAATAAACAAAAACTGTATCTAATATCATCTTCTTGTCATTCTCAAGCTTTTCAACAATTCTAGATACGCTAAGTTCTACTAAATCGTTTCGGGAAATCTTAGTATATTTTCTATGATCCATCACATAGTTTCATTTCTATCAGATTTCATTGATGGACAAACTGGACCCAATTGGGAACAATTTCCTTTCTGTGCAAAACAAAAAAAAAGATGACATGATTCAAAGTGTATTTTGCAGCGACGATTCTGATTTGAGCGTACAATACAGCTTGGCGACAGTTAAATTCGGATTCCGATAGTATTTTCGAGTATATCGGCAGACATATCTGCGTCGTTGCGAGGCGAGACACCTCGCGTCTCAAAGAGAGCGGATTGATTTACGCGCACGGGTGCCTCTCAATATTTTCGGAACACGTCGAAGAGCCAATTCCCGTGGCTTTGGCAGCTGCTCGCACGCGTAATGTGCAACAAACGGGGAAAGCAGGCAACGTGCGGACAACGCGCGCGGGCAGACGAGCGAGAGAGGAAGAGAAAGAGAGAGAGCGGAGCCGAGCGGAAAGGCGGCGCGACGCGGTCGGGAGGAATAAATACCGCGACGATGGCGCGTATCTCTCGATTACCGCTGAAATCCCTCCATAGATCCTCCAAGCGCCTTGTCTCGCAGATGCATAACACGGTTCGCAGTGCAGTAAACTAGCGTGGGTGACACGCCGCATGATGGACCGAGAAGCAGGTGCAGCGGCGTACTTTACTTTTGCTTCTGGTGCACACGCACACACACCCCCGCTCCATCAAACGCTGCCTTTCTCTCTTTCGCGCGCGCGCGCGCGTTGTCTGTGCATGCACGCATTTACGCACGCATTGGCGTAGCGCAACTGCGATATATATTATAATATATAATTTTTTATCGTTACAGTATGTAATTTATATATCATTCTATCTAGAATTTAAAAAAAATATCACTGTTAAGTGACAATCAATTCAGGATATAAAAATAATATATTCATGTTTCTACTTATCAATTTTTATTTCTTAGAAACAAAAGTTTTTCAAATAGTTCAATCTGACAAAAATATTCCTCTTATAATTTGAATCAATATGCAAATCAAAATAAAAAATATAGAAAAAATATATAACATGTGTGCTGAATTTTGTGTGTGTGTGTGTGTGATTACACATATGCATATACACATGCATACACACACGCACACATGCATATGCACACACTCATCGTCTTTAGCTATTTAATCTTGGTAATAGCGTCGCACGCCTGAAATAAGACTTCATCCTTTGTGTCGTGAGGACCGTAAACGTCCTTCTAATGGGAGCTTTATTTCGCATTGAGTAACGCACCGTGACGACGCACGCAGTTCCGTGCGATGTATTTTTCGATGCACTCACGCATATGCAGCGGCAATATTAATGCTCCGAAACGGTGATACTCGCTGGTTGCTGCAGCGTTATATCTCAGATCAATGTTTGCTGTCATCTATATAAAATTATCTAGATGAAGAAATGGCTTCGTTTTATCTATTTTATTAGAATGTATACTATCTCTGTCTTTATCTATTAGATAAAAAAATTGTTATTTTTTTCAAATTATCTAAGCTAATATAAACAAGTATAAGTATAAACTATTGTCTTTAGCTACAAAAAAAGAATTTCCCAGTTACTATTTACCCTAACAAAATTTTTTTAAGTGACAACAGATTCCACACATCAAAAGATAACAATACAATGTAAAAACCCCAAAACTACAAATGATGTGAAATCTTTTACAAGGAACTTGTTAGACAATATAATATGTGTGTTACATATATATATATTACTTGTATATTTTTAATTTTAATTTATATTTGCGTATTGATCCAAATTAAAGAAAAAACATTTTTATTAAATTAAATTAAAGAACTTTTGCTTTAAAAAATAAAAATTTGTAAACAAAAATATGAAAATGTATTGTTTTTATCTGAAACTGTTTTACACAACAATCTTATCTTAAAATTATGTTGATAATATAATATATAAGTTTACTTTTTATATAGCTTTAAAATGGAATCATCTTTATCTCATTTAAGATACGTTTACATATAATTTATGTTGATTTTATTTAGATAATTTTAAGTTATTTGAGCGCAATAATGTCCCAGATGTTATCAATATTTTGTAATTATTTTAAGTACAACTCGCATAAAATTTCTCTTGCACAGTCGTATATTATAATTTTAATAGTTTATAGTTTTTAAAAATATGCAGTACTCACGCAAAATAAAAGCAATTACTGTCACATTTTTATCACCATATATTTTTATTGTTTTTGCACAGAATTTATAAATAAACCTATTTACGAAGATAATCATCAGACGTTGCGCTCAATATATTTGTTTTATGTTTCGAATTAAGAATTTATAGCCAGACGAAGCTAATCACTGCCACGCCACTGGACCGCGGTTGCGACGCGCGTTTTGCGATTTGCATCCAACGACGCATACAGTGAGAGGGAGGGCCGGGTCTTCTCCCGCCCCCCTTTCGTCTCTTCGTCCGTGTCTTCATCTTTCCAGCGTGTCTCGCGTGGAAGATGTCAAAGACAGTTCCAGGAATCGCTGCCGATCTTTCTCAACCTCCTCTTCCTCCCTCTCTTCCTCCTCCACCCCCTCGCAACGAACCCGATGTTGTTCTTCGCGCTGCCTCCGTTCATCCCCCTTCTCGCGATGCGCGCCTAATAAATCAGCAGAATCTCGCGGATGCCACGAGTGGTGACAACCTTGCGTTATGTCACGACCCTCGGCTTTATGGCTTATTTAACCGGCATGCGAGTAACCGGCGGCGGTAACCGGGCGCGGTTGTCGCCGGAAGAAAAAAAAGGGCGCGCATCTCTCGCTCCCGCCCTTCCGCGGGCGAACGAACGCGCCGCGCCGTCGCGGAATCCGCATACTTGACGGCGATACTCGACATGAGCGGTGTCTTCCTCTCGAAGAGGGATTCTTGAATCTACGCGTTCGATGGGACGTGGAGAACGTGACGGGCTAGACCGCGGAGCCGGGTGGTCCATCTCTGAGATTTATGGGCGGCTCTCGTTCTGCAACATTCGAGGGAAACCATGCGGAGACTCGGTGCGCGGTTTTGCGGGACGGTCGAAGAAGGGTGCGATCCGATTCCGCCAAAGAACACCTCGAGGAAGGATCGAAGATGGAACGCAAATTTGATGAACACACCATAATGATATTCGTTACTCACACATCTTGGGAATCATAGCACTCTATCGATTGTTTAAAGTGCTTGAGTTGCAGCAAGTGCAGCGAACGAAATGCAACTCCTCATGCACGAGAAAGATCTTTATCATTGGAAGTAAAAACAAAACTAAGAGCGGGCTATAAAAACAGGAGCTCGTAAATTGTTTTAGGAAAGCGCCTGAAAGAAAACGTTACTTCGAAACGATCGGCCAGCGTTTATCCCGTTAATCTTTTATTCTGGGAAGTCTTTTAAAGAACACCGGGAGCGCCGGAGAACTGGGAGAAAGAAAGAGACAAGGGAGGGGCGAATAGATTGAGAGAGCGAAAGAGAGGACCGCGCTCTCCAGAACTCTTTCGATGGGCCATGACACTTCGCGGAAACTAAATAGACCACTCGGATGGATAATTACAAACCGTCTTGGTGAAAAGGCAAGGGTCGAGGAGTGCGAAATAAAAACGCGGGGAAGAGCCACAGCTCCGTTATTCCGTGCTCCTCTTTGATCCTCCCAATGCGTTATATCCGCCGATGATTTAGAGACGCATTTCCGTGACGCGTGCGCGATGTGCGCGCACCTAACATCGCGTTTAATTTGATTTATCGGTGCTATTATGCGCGCTGAAAAATAGCCGAACTAGATTACCGTGCGCGGACCGGCGTAATATTACACGATCACCGAAAGATTCTGCAGCTTGCAAAGAACCGAACTATCCCGCTCTTCCTGAAGATGTGATGAAAACGTCTTAGAGTTCCAAATCATTCCACATAGAAAAATATCATTCTCATGCTATAAAAGGCAATTACTCGTTTTTTAGTTTTCTTCTCGAATATATATCTCCTTAATAAATATTGTCTTAAAATACATTCATCATTTATTTGAAATAAGTAATATTTACTTAGAAATTTTTGCTTAAAACTTGTATACATAGAAAAATATATACTTGTGAATTAAGTATACATTACATATTACAAGTATTTTCGGAGTTCAAAAAAAATAAGCATCAAATTTATTCAAAATATTTAAAATAATTCTACATCCTGTTTCTATAAAATATTTAAAATAATTTTACGTCCTATTTCTACAAAATATAATTTAATACTTCAATCAAGAATATTAAGTTAAAATAAAAATTCGATTTACTTATTACTCTGATTTTTCTTCGACTCCATTTAATAATATTCTTCGAAAAAGTATAAATTCTTTATTCAAGTATACGATAGTGAGTTTTTTTTAATTTATAATAAGTACATTTTAAGACTGTTATCATGAAAATATTCTTTGTTAACAATAATGTAGTACCGCCTTTCTTAGTAGTAAAATTGATATTTTTTATTTCATTTTATTCACTAGAAAGTTGTAAATAGTATAATATATTCTAATTATTTTTCTAAAGAAAATAATTAAACATCATAGTGCTATTTTCTAAGATTAAATATATACAATTGTATTAAATTTTGGAATGTTTTATAATAAAAAAAAATTGCAAGTTGCGGAATATCGTGCTTTATCTGATTGAATCTCTGTTTAGATGTGAACCACAGACATCAGAACGGAACGCCAGTCAAAGCCGGCGCGTGGGTGGATTCTATAATTGGGCTGTAAAACAACGGAGAACGCGTGCACAATAATTAAAATATTTTCTTGCCGTTCTTCGGTGCCGTTCAATATCTTCGGTTGAACTCGCGCCTCGGGCAGAACAACCCGGTTCTGTCCGAGGCACAGAATCACCCGGTTGGTGATCCCCTAGGTCGAGCGTTTACAAAACGTTCACTATCCGTCGCAAATACACATTAGAAACCGTTCGATTCAGATTGATATTAATACGGCATCATTTAAACGTTAATGCCTCAATTTAATCTCAGTTTCAATCCACAGTCTTAAAACTTTACTGGCGTTCACGTAATGCGTCGATTTATTGGCGTAAGATTCAGATTGGGATTATCATAATATTTCCTCGACCGTGACGATAATTCATTTCAAAGAAAAAAAAAAAAACTCCGAGGTATCTATTTTCGTGCATATTTTTCGCTTGTCACTCGCATTCGAATTTTTCCTTATACCTTACACGCATATATCTTTCGCGTGAGAGAGGAAGGCGAGCCCTACCCACGTTAGGATTGGAACGAAGCATTCGTACGACTAATAGCGACTAATAGCGGCTAACAAATGAACCGTCGAAGGAAATTTATCGCATCGGGGCCGGCGGTAGACGCATAGCGCGCCCCGTCCCGATCGGTTACGTGTATATACGCATATATTATGCATATATACGCGAGATGTACGCAAAAAAGTTAAGTCACGCTCGATCTCCACGGGTCGCGGCGATGTCGAATGTAGCCGGCAGGCGAATTTGTAAGCGTGCATCATGCGACTCGTCTCTCTCTCTTTCTCTCTCTCTCTCTCTCTCTCTTTCTCTCTCTCTCACTCTCACTCTCACTCGTTCCCTACCGCGGCGTGTAGAGCTGTGTAACGGACGAAAGGTAATGGTACCGGTAATATCGGTGCTGTGTGTGGGGCCCGAGCTGCACTACTAGTAATTGATTGGTCATACCTCCCCGTGCCACATTACTCCTTCAAACTTCACCTCCTCTCTCGGCTCCTTTTCCGCAGCCTCTTCTTCGACAACGCCTACCTATGCATTGTGCTTGTCGATTCCCCTATCACGGAGGTACTTTTGTAGACGCGTATTCTACATACAGGAGGATAAAGCGGGAAACAGGTGGAACGTAGACGAGAGCTTTTTTTCAGACGACGCGGTGAAAAGTAAAGAGTTTCTCACGACAGGTAACATTTCCAATTATACTTCATTGTCATCCAACTTTTGATTATTGCTCTTCCCATTCACAAGCTCTTCTGCTGCGCGTGTCTTCGAGGGAGGGCTAGCTACCGTTTCAAGCTTAAAGCACTCGGCCGTGTGAACGAATCCGCGGATGGTTATTAAGTCGCAGCGTTAATTGCGCACGTTAATTATCGCACGTGGGGACGTTGCTTCACGAGGACTTCTCCGGCGTATCCGAAAATGGTCAGGAAATCCCTCGGCTGCATCCCCCCTTCGCCGCCCGTGTGCAGCGTGCCCGCACACGGGACGCATTACCGATTGTACGCGATAATTATAGAATAAATAAATTCACGTCGCGGCGGAATGCGTATAATATATCTACGTCTGCCAAATGGTACCGAGATACAGTCGTATATCACCGGGGGAGTTATAGTCCCCGCCCGGTAACTCATTGCCGGGCGTACGTCGTCGTCGTCTCTCGCTATCCGTTTGGCTCGTATCCACCTCGTTGCTCCATGGTGCGAATCGTGCGTCACGCGAGATCGACGCGCAATTGAAAAATCACACGTGTTTATCTGGGAACTGCCGGAGATAGAAGCCGGACAAGTCTGCGCCGACCGCGAGGCGATATTCCGATGGCAAGTCGCCGATACTAGAGAATTTAATTTAAATACACAATGTGTCAAATGATGACACATTTACAGAAATAGTTGCAGACATTTGTAAATTATTATTTTGGGGAACACACTTCTTTTTTAATTATTGTTAATTGTTATGTTGAAATAAATTGCTATTTATTTATTTTTATTCTTGTTTAGTACTTAATTACTATTATACCTTATGTCATTTTAATTTTTCCTGTATCTTTTAACGTATTTTTTAATATATCCTTTCTGCGTGATATAAAATTCTAAACAATATTAAAAAGCATTCCTCTTTGTTATGTTTCGTACTAGCTAGGATGTAAAATTAAATATAAGAAATACTTTCGACAGGTCCGGTGCGATTTTGATAAGAAATGTATTGTACCATGGGAATGAAATAATGAAAGAATCTTAAGAATCGTGGAGAGAAGAGAAGAGGTAAAGTTGTGTAGATAGTGGATGGTGCCGTCGGTGTCTGAGCCATACGTCTTACCGCTCGGGCATCGCGCGGTAATATAGAAATTCAATCGTTCTGGCAATTATGCGTTGCGGCTGTTATTATGGTCCCTCTCCTGACCGTTCGTCCGTACGTTGCGTACATAATATTTTATTGGCTTTGTTTACGACTCGCGAGTGCGCCTTAACACGACTGCCTCTCGAGCCGAGTTTCTTTGAGTGTCCGTATGCGTCTCGCCCGATCTCTTTTTAAACGCGAGTTTACTTTTCGATCCTTTGATCTTTGTGCGAGACAGTAATTTACAGCACTCGCACCAAAAACGAAGAACATAAAATATTCGGGTGTTTGCAGGTATTTTGTTATTTAGAAGTAACGTTTTCCTGTTTCGCAAAGTAATTTAAAAAAAATAGGGCGAGTGTCACCCGAGAAGTGTGTGTCAATGAGAACCGCTGTGGGTAACAGTAGTGTAGCGGGCAATAAGTGCAACAAAGTCATAATGCAACATATAGTTACATACAAGCCAGCGCGCGGTGCAGATCAAAGGTTTCCACGGACCGTGGACTGCGTTGCCGGTCGCGCGGTGAAGGGTTAAAGTCGGGCCATTGATAGCTCAATAAGATAGCCGACCATTTATCCGGGACACACCCTTGGGCGAGTTCCAGGGGGTGGTTACGGGGGTGCCGAGTGGAGGATACCTACGCGGAATTCTTCTTGGCTCATTGTAAGGCGCCGATACCATGTAATCATCCTCGCAGAGTCCCCGTCCGTGCCCGACCGCGTCCATGGGAAAAACACACACAAGATTATATGTGCGCAGGCCTCGTGTGCGTGGATGCGTTCGCGCGAAGTGACCGCGCGCTCGACGACGGGTTGCGCGAAACGGATAATTAAACGTATGCCATTGGATTGACATATATTATAATAATAATCGCTTCGATAAAAGAAGATTTATAGGGTAAATATTTCTGAGATCAAACATGTAATAATGCAAAGTCAAGATTATTGAATTTTTGTAATGATTTATGGTATGAACCCTAGTAGCACAATTTAGCGCAATATTGGAAAATAATATAAAGGCAATACTCCTAATATTGATCCAATAATGTAAAGTAAACCCTTCAACTTATTTAGTTAATTTGTCTAAGCACCAATATTGATTCAATATTGGGTCAATGTTGAATCAATCAATTTTTCATTAGACATTAATTGCATTCTAATTTAGAACCAATATTTTATAAACAATATTGGCGTTACATTGAAAAAACATTGGCCAATGTACTCTCAATATAACAAATATTTAGCCAATATTAGTCAATGTACTGTCGATGTATTGTGCTACTAGGAAATGATTTAATTATATAACTGATATATGAAATATAAAACGTTATTATTGACATAAAAATATATGACACATTTTTCAATTATCCTAAAACAATAATGACTTGTAAAGCATCCGAATAAACCAGCATTTAGGTCATTTAAAACGCTTTCTTAAATAAATACAAATAATATCTTAATAAAAACATGTTTTTAAAAAATTTTTAAGCATCAAATTATAAAGTCTGACTTTATAAGTCTTATTTGTGTAACAAGCTTATTTTCTTAACGTTAATTTTTATAGTATACAAAATAACTTGTCTTATAAATATTTTTAAGTTATAAGAAAACACATTGAAAGTTAATAATAAATTTTCGTAAATGTTCGGGCAATAGCGACATTTATCGTGCCATAGCGTTTGAATCTTCGTGCATTTTATTTATAGCGAATGACGAAAACAGTGAAACGCTACGAAATTTTGAAGGTGGTGTTAATTCAATCTAGCAACCGCAATCCTCCGGAAAGTATTCATAAATCTTTACACGATACACGGACGTAATCGCGACCCCGCGCCAGGCTTCTGAAGTCCGCTCGACTGGCTCGGGGACACACATTATGGTCGGTCGATACATATTTCACCGTCGGGATAGGATGTCCAGACCGAAGCGGAGCAGAGCTCTCGCCGGAGAGTCTCGTTTGCGATACGCCACCCGCAAAATAATTTTTGTATCAAAAGGAATAGCGAATGAAATAACGCTTGCGATCTTATCTCGGCTACGTCAGGTATTTTGTCCGTGCCCTCCCGCATCAAAGGTTACGACCAAACCCCAACGATCCCCGCGACTGATGATCAAACATAAATACGCTGGTGTGTGTGTGTGTGTGTGTGTGTGTGTGTGTGTGTGTGTGTGTGTGTATGTGTGCGCACGCGCGTGCGTGTCCAGTAGCATCGGTGATCCATGCTTCGTGCGTGGGGTACGTCCATCTCACCGTGGACGTTCACAATAGCTTCTGTTTAGAGTACTTACGCCGAGGGGGAGCCGTCGGGTAACCCAAGTCAGCCATCTTACGTCGAATAAATCATCACCAAGACGTAGGAGATATCATTGAACCGGTTGACGGGGGAAGCAGCGCGTCGCGCCTAATGCAACGGGTGTCGGGAGAACATCCGTACGCGGTATACCTCGTATACGATGACATTTATCATATGTTATTCGACGGGAGAGACGTCACGTTTCCTCTCACATTGTTCCTCGCAAGTTCCAAGAACGGTCGTACGTTGGCGATCGGCAATATCGTGGACGATTACCACCATACACCACGTAAAAACGCGGAGGCACGAAACGTGATGGAGACGGAAGATTGTAAAAAATTTTTTTCCAGGATGTAATCAGCGATAGAGCAGCCGGTAAACTGTGGAGAATACACACGGGGTATGTTTCAAAGAATCCGCGTTACGATACGCGGATAGTATCGCGTATCAATCAGACGTCGAGGGCCCACATTGTCTTACGCGTCAGTCGGATAAAGGGGCGCCTGCCTGGTCCGCGTGCTCCACAGGCCTTGAGGCCCCCGAGAATGCCCGGGAGCTCAGGACCACCCGGACAGAACCTATATGCCCGGCGGGGATCTTATTGACTCGATACCAGGCTGCTGAATCGTATCCACGTCCTCGAGTCAAGTGTCTCACCCGACACCTTGTCGAGCTTAGGGCCCGCGGAAAAATCGGAGAACAATGTCGTGATTCAGCCTTTTCATGTAAGCGTAGCAAGAGGAATTATTCGTAACGTCCGTCGTGTCTGTAGCGTAAAAATTATATAGAGTCTCTTCTTCGAAGTGTATAGATATAAATGCGGTATTTGTTTGAGGTATTAAAAATCCTGCCTGAGATACAAATACGTCCGAATTAATTATATCTTATAGCGAACGCTTTCTTTTCTCGCGTGTAGAAAACTTACGAGAACGTCTTTCTATACTTGTTATTAAAGTATTGCGTTATTGTAAGTAAACATATTGCATATTGATATACAAAATATAGTTAAAAAATATAATTTATAATCATATTTGTTTATTCACCCATGGATATTGATTTAGTTAAAATAAAAAAAACATTGATATACTGGCGATTCCGAGTATTTCGATTCTAAAAGGATTCGAACCGGAAGTCTGAAGAGGTTTTTTTCGATGCCTTATCCACGATAATAACTTCTTATGATGAATATAGGGATGACCGACCGGTTGGCCATCTCCTTCGGTCAAAAGTTCCTCGTCGACAGACGAGGGCGCGCGGAGGGGGGGGGGAGTAGGTAAAGGGAGGGATAAAGGGAGGCCCAGAGGGGCTTCTCGTGAGGACTGAGTACACAGTAGCAGACTTCTCATATAATGCGATATAATCACCTGGCATGACTACACACTATCTGATCCACATGCACACTGAAAGAGCCCTGTGAGCAAGCGCGCTCGCTCGCTCGCTCGCTCGCGAGCGCGCGCGAGCGCGCACGTGCATGTGAACAGAAATCACTGGCCGGAGAGCCCACATTTGAATCCCAGGTGATCATTACTCACTGCTCCTGATATTACTTCAATTCAATCAGTGTCTCGCCGGCGCGATGGCTACCACGGGCAGGCGCGCTTACACACGCCGATATTTATATCCAAACGTATCGCGGGGCGCGCGCGCGTACATCAACGATCACCTACGCGCGCGATACATTGCGCGCGGAACGAATGAATAAATTCGGCCCCGCATTCGATGGAATGCAGATCCGGCGCGGCATTCGACGGATTATCGGCCGATTTTTCCGAACCGGCTCGGCGATCCGCGCGAGGTTCGCGTGATGAAATGCCCCGGCCGATATTTACATACGGCGCGGGCTTCGCCGGCGCTTTTTACGACACCCGCTCCTCTCTCGCTCCGTTCGTTTTCCCGCAGCAAGACGCAGAGCATTAAGCGCCGTGACGGCGAGAGTGCCAGCGAGACGCGGCAGCGCAGCGGATAGCAGTGGCGGCGGCTGCATCCCGCAGGCATCGCCAAGGACGGCGGACTCCCTGTGCGCCGCCTTTCCCCTCGCCGTTCCGCTGTAAGAGAAGATGAAGAAGAAAAGGAAGAGTAGGCGAAGTACGCGGCGTACGTGGGTATCCGAGCTGAAGGGACTATCGTAGTAGATAATTCAGCGCGTATCTCGGTAGCCGCTCGCGTCCCTGCGGCGGCACGTTGCGTCGGCTATCACAAAGACAAACCTCTGATGCGGTATACCGGAGCGTTCCGCATCGCACACAATCATCCTACATGTCGTGTAGGAGCATGCGAGATAACTACCGCGCGAGCTACCGGTAGGGGAGAGAGAGAGAGAGAGAGAGAGAGAGACGGGTGGTGTGGAATGACAAGAAAGAATAAGTGGGAAAAAGGACGCAACAGGGGAGGTAGGAAAGATGAGCGAGAAAGGCAAACAGAGAAAGAGAGAGGGGACGAGGTAGCAAAGTCGAACAACAAGAGTCGAGATTGCTGACGGCCCGCGAGAGGTTGGCGCCATCGCGTGATTACCAATTTGGAATTACCCACTATGCTACGCCGGGGGGATGATGCGAAGGAGGAGGACGGATTATCGAGGAAAGGACGCGATCTCGTCCTGGACTTTATATCCCTTCCCTCCCTCCCCCCCCCCCCCGCCGCCGCGCGCTGCTTTCATGGGCGAAACGGCAGTGCATTATTATAGCTATTAACGTACGACGATTCGTCGAATGAGAAACTCTCGCGATTGTTCTAACCGGTGGCAAATTCCATTTCGCAAGACCTAAAGGAAATCCGAGTTGAATCGCGGGAATTCGAGCTTGGCTTACAACAAAGTGGCCGCCCCGCTGATTATCGCGATGCGAGGAGAGTTTTCTCCGGGCGCGAGCCCGGATAAAATCGATAGATATCTGAAGGAGGAAGAGCTCTCTCTCTCTCTCCGCGGCCGGGATAGCGAGATGGTGAAATAGAGTCCGCGGATTACGGGGTCACGAGAGAATCATCCTTCCGCATGCACTCGCGCGCGGTAAGTCGCGCGTCTCTCGCGATGCTGCACAGCTCGCTGGATTTCGCGTCGTCCTAGACATATTGCACCGTGCTCCTGGGCAACGTTAATCGATGTTCCCTCTGTCAGTGACGAATGGGCGTAATCGGTAGAACCGAAACGGACCGTGTGAATTCCCCGCCGGAGCACAAAACCAACCTGCCGCCCTTTCCCTCCCTACTCTTCCGCTATCTCCGTCCTGCAACCCCCTTTGCCTCTTTGTCTCGGCCCGTCACATAGACACCGAAAGTAATCATGCTTATGGACCACAACGGTCGATCGTTTAGAAGTACTCGGAAACCCGCTTCTATGTGTATTCGAAAGCATTCGACAATATTCGTTAAATACTATTATATTCAGCACGCTAGAAAGAAATGTTTTCATCTTTTCCATTTAATAAAAAAAAAATAGTATTAAGCACTTTATTCTTCTCGCTGTCTTCGGATATCTGAGATCCTTTATTCGCCGCGACCGGACAACAATAAATTCTGCGGTAAGGACTTACGGCTAGCGTATTATAAGCGGTCAAATAATCAAAATTACAAGGTTTGCCTGATGATGTTCCCTCAGACATCACCAGAAATAATCTCGGCTCCGCTCGGCGATGCTGATTTTCATTCGCCGTGATTGGTAAAGTAAACACGCTGAAAATTCATTTGGACGAGTTCTTCTACGATTCGTTCTCAGTTCCGAGATTATGTTGTGCATTGTGAACTTGTGGAACACGCAAAGATCGCTTTTTTTCGTTTTAATATTTAGGAAAATAAAATATAAATCCAGCAATTTTTAATACTCCTCTTTATCAAGGTTTAAAATTTTCAAATGGCAATTATCTTTTAATCATTTTATGATTTTAGCTTTTTGATACTTAAATTGCATTGCTATTTTCGTTAAAATCATTTTCTATAATACATGCGTTTATTGTGTGAAAATTCGCGTGAAGTAAATTGAATCGCTACGCTCGCGAAACAAAATGTCAGACGTAACGAGTGCAAATGAGATTCAATAGCAGCACAATTTCAACTGTCCTATATATATATATCCCCTCTTAATAATCTCTTCAAGATCGACCGGGTATAAATTATCGAGGTATATACAATGGTGCGTCTGGGGCTGCGTGGGTAGAGAAATCAAGTTATTATGTGTCGCTTCGGGATCTTCGGTACGTGACGTCGCGATTCACCGTCTTCGTTGCTCTCTTTCTACTTCTGCCTCAATCTTTTTTTCCCTTTTCTTTTCGAATCGAGCACGAAGCGAACGACAACGGCAGATTGTTCCTGTCATTCCGGCCGGGCGACAGTTCCCGGCGATCATCCGGGATACCGTGAATGGGCGATGCAATTTCCCCAGACGTCTTCCGAGGCTATACCGCCGGAAAAACTCCGTGAAATCTCCGAGCGACGCGCGCTCGGCTTGGCGGATAATTGAATTTTAATTTTGTGATTCCCTGTCGCGCGGTGTAGGTCGACATCAATCCTCGAGATATCGGATCTCGGTCGTGTCCGTCGCAGCGTCTGATTTTATTTGTCAAGTCGCCTTTAAAATGTATTGAAAGAATTTAATAATAATAATAAACAAACTTGAATAGTTAATAAATTTTGGCAGAATAATTTCCACTAAATGGTGCAGCTATTATTAATTACTAAATATTTCATTAAATATAATAAAATATTTAGTAATTAATTAGTTACTCTTATTATGTTTGATTACTACATACATGGAAGAAATTTTCTTTAAAAATTATCTCTTAAAATAATAAATTATGGAACAAATTTACTATAATTTTAGTAAAATTTTACTAAACTACTTTATATTACACATTAATTTGACTAATTTCAATACCAAATTTTTACTAAAAATATATGTAAGATTCTTCAAAATCCATATTGTCTCATGATTATCATAATTTTGAGGGAGAATTTTAAGAGAAAATTTTTTTCTATATATTAATATAATACTAAAATATAATACTAAAATTCTCTATATTTTAATATAAATATAAATACTAAATATTACTAAATACTTGATTAACCAAACATTTAATTAAAACTGAAATTATTTTACTACTCTTCTTTTAAATACCTTGTTTGCGTCTACATATTTTGTTTGTTGCAAGCAATAATTTTATTACTTTGGTATAGCAAAGGTTTCGAACAAGCTAATGACTGTTCTCCTTTAGAGTTAACTTAGTGGTCTCTCTGGTGATCGTTGTATTTGTATTTCGTTACGTTTAATCGTACCTAGGGAAAGAAAAAAAACCGGGAGGAGAACAATGCGAATTATGATATTTGTTCGTTCGCTCCGCTCGGAGAAATCCCTGGGGTGAACAGCTTCTGGGAACGGGTTCGACCTTGAATTTATCTGCGCAAATCTGTATAGCGGGATGAATAATTATTGAATGCGTGTAACATAAATATACGTTACACTGGAACTGGTTACGTACGTAAATGCTGGTACTTTAAGGTGAATTCACATTGTAAATATAATTTCTTTTTAAATTTCTTCAAATAAGTACGCAGTTTATTATTGCATTATAATGTTTAAAAAATTCATTTTACAATGTTTAATTATTTACCTGAATCAGTTATCACAATTCATAGTGCTTAAAATAATTTCAAAAAATGTGTTCATATATTTTAATTTATGAGATGTACTTTAGCCTATTAACTCTGTTAATAAACTTCTTGACTATGCTAATGGACTTCTAGATTTATTTACACTCTGAAGGCCTTTTCGCTTGCACAATACACGCGCACGCAGAGGAAGAGAAAGGCATCTAAGCTTCTCCACGCGTATACATCGCGTCGAAAATATTTATAGTCGCGAACGAGGAGGAGAATCGTCGAGGGTGGAAGACACGCGGTAGAGGCGAGGGGGGTGGACGACAAAGTTCGGCGTTTCGTGTATGTATATCGGAGGTTCGTGGATTTTAATCAACCGCCGATCTGACGGTGGGCTCCGACGGAATTAGCCTTAACCGAGACCGAGATGGTGCCGAGGCGCCACAGGGGTTCGACACGTACAACAGCCGCCCGTGGGACGCGCGGGGTGCACGTGCGTACAGGACGCGCAAGGTGTAGGTTTCTACCTGGTTCGGCAGCAATGCTCCCTCTGCCCCCTCCTCTCCTCCCGCCACCCCCTTCTGGGCGCGTTGCAGCTCCCTTTCGAATTCGCCGATTTTATGGGCCACCTTCGACGTTTAATGAAGGAACTTTACGAGGCGGGATTTTGTTTTAAAGAGTGTAGCGGCCTCGTCGATAATTTTCGCATAACGACGAGAGGCACCGCCGTTCCCCGTCTTGGGTGCGCAGGGAATCTCAGATGGGATACTTGTCGCGATCATTTTTGCTCGTGTCAGGCTAATAAAAGCCGCGGAAACGACACGGTAACGCGAGTGGAAATCTGAGCATCAAAGCGAATTCTTAAGTACAGAGGCGAAAAATTTCGAGGGGTGGGCGTAATCAGTTGACAAAAGAAAATTGACATCTAGATAAATAATTAGATTTTTATATTAATACAGAGAGAGAGAGAGAGAGAGAGAGAGAGAGAGAGAGAGAGAGAGAGAGAGAGAGAGAGAGAGAGATCGTACAGAGAAGAGCTGCAATCGCATAAATAAGGAACGCAAGCAGACGAGGTACTCTAAAACGTTTGATCTACCTGGGTACATAGACGATTTTATTAGCGGTATTTCATCCTTCCCATTCCATTGCCTTCGCTCAATCACTAATTACCCTGATTCCGTGAGATCGAGGCTTTTCCGGAGTTTACCGCGCAGTAATAGCCTTTCTATTAATAATTCCGCTGCGATTTAATTAAAATTCAATTAATCAGCCGTGGGCGGCCGCCTTCGGTCCGCCGCCATCGCCGCCCCCGCGCGACGTAAGTTGCGAAATGAAATTTTAATCTGTTCCGTATTAGTTATGGATTTATGTTTGTTACGACGTGTTTGTTATTATTCAGCCGTTTTCGAATACGCACGGATACCTGAGACCGCCTGTCTGCCGTCGAGGCGAAGAGGCGCGGACGAGGAAGAGGAGCGCACGCGGAGGATCCTGGGAGATATAAAGAAGAGGGAAGGAGAGAAAGAGAGAGCGAGAGCGAGAGAGAGAGAGAGAGAGAGAGAGAGAGAGAGAGAAAGAGAGGAGAAGCGAGAGACGCCGGGATACATCCCACCCGCTGACGCCACCCGTAGTATCGAGCGGACAAACAAATTGTCTTGTTTTAAAGGCAGCGAGAACAAAACAAAGCGCGCGTGGAGGAACCTGCTCGCTTACCCGGCACCACGGTTGCCGGCTTCTCCGGCGTCGCGTCCATGGTGGCTGTGCTGATATTTAATACACAATTCTTTACTGCATATTCATCGTATTGGCGCGGAAACCACGGGGGCGCGGCGAGTCGTGTTCGTTGGGTAGGTAGACTTACACGGTGTCCGCGGCCGTAAATATATCCCCGCGTCGATATTTTAACGCCGAAGCGAGACCGGCAGAATGAAAAGGAAAAGGAAAGAAAAAAAAAGGGATACGATCAACGGAGGTCAGGCGAACCGCTTGTCCGAGTCCCCCGCGCGAACATTAGGTGAATGTTTATCCTTGAACGGTGCCCCTCGCGATCGATATTATCGTGCCTCTTCGCAATAAGGACGCTACAATCAACGATATGAAACGTAAAACATGCACGGAAAAGTGCACGTTCGGAATAAGCTCAGACATCAGTTCGCTATTTCAGGACTGTGAAAATTTATCCGGCCTAATGTTATACCAAAAGCTAGAGTACCGTAGGATAGAGCAGAATATAGAAATGAAAGTAACTCAGACAGAGTGTCATAACGAAGATTGCGATATCGTTTAACAGGAAGATTAATTCGTCTAAACAAACTCAAAACTTTTACAAAATGTAAGACATTAAAAAAAAAGATCAAACAACGATATTAAATAACATCCTCCTTATTAATACCAGAAACTGAATATCGAAATCATTTTGCTAACAACTGTGTACCAATATTGTATATATCTTTATTTTACAATAACGCATTGAAAAAAAAATAGTAATAATAATTAAGTTTTAGACAAATAACTCTAATTAAATTTGAATATTTAGTAATATTTAATAAATTTGTATTAACTATTACTATTAATACCTTTTTGTTATTATACATATATTAACTAAACATTTAATTGAAACTATTTTATCCAAACTTTGTAACCAACAAGGTTTCGTTACTATTACCAAACTTTTAATTTTAATATAAAAACCTTTAATGAATATCGATATTGGACATCTAATACCAATAATAACTGATATTTCATGATGCTAGTATTACTACTATTATACATGTATAATATTTAATCTTAAATTTAAACAATAATATATTAACATCTGATTTTATAGAATATCGATATAGGAAGAATAACTCAACAAAGTATATCAACATTTCCTTTATAATGTGCTAAAAACATATTTTTATAATAAAACAGTTTTGCTTATATTTTATTCCTGTCTATGTATATTTTATATATTATTTCTTTCTTGTAATATTTTTAAAAAATGTGCATTAAGATGCATTTACATAAGCATTATAAATTAAATTGATTTCTGACGATATCAATATTGAAATTGAAATTAATAAGTCACTATTCGATAAGTTAATCAATAAATTGAAAATAACGCGTTAGCTCTCTGCGCCTTTAGTATTTTCAAAAGTCTCATTGTCCGCGCCGATTAACCTGCCGCTTCCAAATACTTTACTTATAAATTCGCGTGAAGTCGTCGTTTATCACGAACTCGAAGCGGGAATGGCTTCTATTTAGCAGCTGTCCATAGGTAAGTGCCCCCCTTAACAATGCGCACGATAACGGTAGACGAAGCCGACCACCCTTTCTCTCCTTCCCTCCCCCATCCCTTACGAATCACGATGTTCGGTTGGAGGTGGTGTTCCGGCGGTGGTGATAACACGGCTCGATCCATCACTGCCTGGAACGGTGGTCGAAGGTAGTCGGTGGGGTAGTCGAAGAGATGTAGTCGAAGGGTGGTTTAAGGCGGTTTAAGGCGGACGAATGTATAACGCGTGCGTGAGAGACTGGACGCAACCGTCTGCTCACTGCTTGCCGTGCCCTCCTCGGGGTGTATTAGGTCACCATACAGGATGTCTGTAAAATGCCATACAGAGATCCCGCTGCAGCGATATTTCCGCACGTGGGAAGAGGCGAGACAATTTTTTTTTCTTCCTATCGGAGTTTTGATCGCGCGATAATTCTTCCGCGACTTTCTAATTGCATATACATTTGCAATTAGAACTTCAATATCAAATGTTTATTTTAAATTAAGTGAGTTTCAATTATTTGTGTAAACACTTGAATTTTAGTTTGCGTAAACTTCTAATAGCTTCCTCTCCGACATACGGAGCACCACTGGATGAAATTTGTGCAGTAATTTAGCAACACCCTATACGTAGACGTGTGTACGCTATGCAAGTGTGTAACGAGCACCAATATTGTACAACGCAGCGAGATATATCGCAGTAATCGATATCTCGAGCGTGGCCTCGACCCGAAGTCAAAAACCGATTCAGCGTTTGATAATCTTTATGGCGCAATATAACGCTTCTTGAGATTCGCGGAGATCGAGCGCAATCGCTTCTGAGAATCGGAAAGGTACAACTGAACAAGCCATTTTTATATGAAACAAGAAAATCGTTTACGTCAGTTATAAATGTAGGCGTTGTTTTATCGCACAGTGAGATAAGTTCTTATCGGTTTAAGTTATCACATTGACCATTTTCTATAGCAAAAATGTGTATACACGAGCTGGTATCTGGCGTTTAAAAACGAAGTGGACTCAGAGCACGAAAATTAATTCACATCTACGATTTTTTTTTTTTTCGCGCCGGATACCTCATGGGGCGCGCATATAATCAAGGGTGACTAAGAAAAACCGGGGGCCGGGTTGCCGGACGTGTATCTCGACAGGGCTTTTTAACGGTGCGCGGGCGAAACGGCATGCAAACCAGACCATTCCTATTCGCGAAATTATTTTTTACGAGCGCGTGATTCGTCGGACAGGCTCGGGAGGGAAAAGTGCCCCGCCGATCTTCCGCGATCGCGCGACACCTCGATCACGGTGTTATCGCGCCCGTGTGACAGTACGGTGGCGC
The DNA here is from genome assembly GCF_013373865.1 of Monomorium pharaonis. Taxonomy (NCBI): domain Eukaryota; kingdom Metazoa; phylum Arthropoda; class Insecta; order Hymenoptera; family Formicidae; genus Monomorium; species Monomorium pharaonis. The sequence continues at coordinate 30,839,690 of NC_050469.1, forward strand.
ACGACAAATCCGTGCAATAACCTCGCGCCTCTCGGCGTCGTGTAAAATGTGCAAATGCAGGCAACCGACACGAATCGGTACGCAAACCGGTTGAGTTACAACCATCGCCGGTTATAAAGTACAAGGAGAGACGTTCCGACGTGGGGTTAAAGTCGAGTAGCGACGGTCGCCGGAGGTGGCTAACGGGGGGGGAAAAGGGGTGCAGAGGGTATACCGAAGGAAGAGGAAAGGGGCGGGGGGAGCAAACCCCTTCGGGGTAATATCTCCGAGCCACGCAACTTTTAATATCGAAGGGTGTTTTCTCACCTTCAGCATAGCATTAGGCGGCGTGGTTTTAAATTTAAAGGTCACGGGATTCGAAGCCCATCTCAAAGCCGATATGCTAATGATGTCATATACAGCTGCGCGCATAGCCTGGGCTGATAACTCAGCTGCTGGTGGGATGCCCCCAGCCTCCCGACCGCCGCCGCTCCGCACGTGAATTTAAATTAACGACCGTTGACTTCGCGAAGCGCGGGATAAATTGGCAAATAGATAAATATAGAGATACTCTGAATTAAAGCAACTTATTTCGCAGTTACTTAGGCGTGCGTTTCGCCTATAACTTCCATAAGTTACAGAGCTGTGCGTCAAATTAATGTGACAAAAATGTGACGTCAAAGAGGAAACCCGCTTGTACGTTGGTTGTAATAATCTCGGTAGGATCTTAAGCAAATTGGAAAATAGAACATTATTCAATTTCGAGACTTTCAACTTATGATATTTGTCTGAAAAATTTGAAACTCTAAAGTAATGCTTTTAATATTATTTGGCGTCGAATCACAATGACTTTTATTCAATTTTAAATAATTTTTTAGTTTTAATAAAAAAGAAAAAAATTTAAATAATAATTTTGGCATGAATAGCCAAATTCAAATATGTTCATAAATAATAAGTTACAAAAATGGTTTAATTTATAATTTTTATTTATTTTTCGGAAACTAAATTCCAGGTATTTATTTGGAATTATTATTTATTTTTTATTTCTTCTAATTTTGCATCTTACTTTTTTAAATAATATTAAAACACATAAAATACATTTTCAAAGTAGATAAACACATTATTTACCTTTTTGAATAAGAATTTTACATGGCATTGGAAAGTAGCCTATACTTTTTCAATTCGTTAAGATCTTTATAATCCAAAAAATATATATGCCACTTCTAAATCAATCAATTTACACAATAAAATAAAAATCCATTTGGAAGACCCTATTAACACGACGGCAGCTTGTTTCGCGAATACGAAACAAATCGAAGGTGCAAACGCAGCATAAAAAGTTGAGGTTCACAAATGGCTATTCGATACGGTTACGGGTCGGCTCGTGGTGAGCGGCGTTAATGTTCGGTCTCGCAATTAAGAACAGCACACGAGTCCGCGCGATAAGGGCGCGCGCAAGGGGGGCGGCGCGATGACCTATAAGAAAAATCGACATTCCCGGTGAAGCGGTGGTGCTACCAGCCGACCTTCCTTTTCCCCGTTCTCTCCGTCCGCTCTCCTTCCAGTCTTCGCGACTCTGCTTCCCCGTCCCGTCGTTGCATGCCGCGCGGCTAATCTCAAATAAAGTTTATGCACTGCAACCGTATACGCGCCACGACATCTACGCCTATTAATAGCGACGGCTATGAGCGCACGTCGCGGATCGGCTGTACAAACAAACGGGCTGGTAACCCCGACCTCCGTGTGTGTTAGTCTTGCAGAAGTACGTGAAAATAAACCAGGCATGCTCTCCAGTCGTAACGCGATTTGGATTGTCTATTAGCGTCCGACGGGAAACGTGTAATTCGTCGCCGAGTGTTTTCGAAGTAACTCGAGCGAGCCACGGGGAAAGGAAAGTGATTATGGTAAAGGCGCGGTGAAAAGATCACTTTGCGGAGAGTGGTAATAATCGCGAGTTGACAAATTCATTGACCCTTACCGTTTGTTGAAACCTGATGAATGAAAAAGAAGTCGTACCTCGGCGAGTTTAAATAATAAAATTTAATTTAAAGAATGGTAAAAATTGTAACTGAAATTTTCAGGTAGAATCTCGTGATCTTACTTAATCCAATCTAATTAAAAATTTATTTAAATAATGCAGTAGGACCTACGCACGATAAGAATTTAATAAACACTGCGCAACACGTTTTCGCTTTCGTAATCTTATAATCTTCGCGTCCAAGGTCTCACTTCGGTGGAAACGTCGTCGATTCGCAGACGATTTTCGTCACGCTCGAAGCGCCTTTCTGACGCGTCAAATAAAAGAAATTACGCCCGAGGAGCAAAACGCGGCCCTACAACCGCTAAATTTGTCACCACGCACGCGTGAATCCTTTCAGGCCGGCTTACAGCGTCCGACGATTGATTTACATGGAGTGACTGCGCGAATTTATGGCGCTTATTTGTATGCAGGAGGCGATAATTAAAAATCTGATGCTCGGGTCAAGGCCCCCCCCCGGGGGGGGGGGGGGGAGCGATGAAAAAAAACGCATAAAGAAGAAAAGACCGAAGGAGAGATTAAAAAAAAGAAAAAAAGACAAGTAAGGTACCCCGATAAGAGGGGGGAACAAGTCTCGGGCCAATTAGGCGCGATCGAAGGGCACCGGTAATTACGAACCCCCCGGTGACTGTGTACACGCCGATGGGATATTCGTTTCCACGTGCCACTTTAAATCAGATATCGCGCGGATAATGACATCGTGTGTATGCTCGGGGAATTTTTGTGCCTTTCCTGTCGTAAAGGAGTAACAAATGGGATAAGACCGTGATTGAAATTGTGATATTTATTAATTAGCGCAAGAAAAGCCAAGATAGTATTATTTCAAAAAACGACGAGTAAATCTCTCGAGAGTATTCAAGGTGTTTACTTATTTCTCGAAAAAAAATTCTCAAGAGAATTCCTTAACTTATCAGATATATTTTTAACAAAATTTCCAGGCCAATTAGAATGGTACATGGAAATTGAATTATTATATTGAATTCATATTTTCATAGTATATATCCTATTCACAATTCAAAGAAAAATCAAAAGATTTTTTCAAGTAAAGTACGGTTTTTACAAAATCGATTTTACAAAATTAACATTATATTGTTTGAAATTTTAATTAATTTCAAAGAAACACAACAAAATAAAACGTATTATAAAAATTACTAACATTTAAGCACATTAAAAATAATTTTTTTAAGAATAACTTCATGTAATAAAACTTTTTAGAAGATAAAATTTTAGTCTCTAATTCTCAAAACTTATAAAAAATACCTACTTATAGAAAATCATAAACAGATTATGCTATATATATGCTACAAATTTAATTAAGTTACAAAATTAAATTTTTCAAAATATTTGCATTTATGAAAAAGAGAATTTATTAAAAAAATTACTTATAAAGTATTTAATAACAGTGTGATTGGTTAGATCCAAAAGTAAGATCCAATCACACATTTCAACAAAAATCCCCTGATAATTCATTAATTTTTTAAAAAAGAAAAAATTCCTTGAAAATTCCAGGTTTTCCAGATAGTAGACACCCTGATATTAACTTCTTGCACCTGACTCTTTTCTAAGAATAATTAGCATCTAATTCATATACGTATAAATTAAAATTTTAATCCGTCACATTAAATTCGCTGTTTCAAAATTAAATAGCAATTTTTTTTCATATTCCCTTACATTGACCTTTTGCAAAAAAAAAAAAAAAAAAATGAACGTGTTATCTTTTTTGTAATATATAATTTTTGTAATATATGTATTTTTCATTTTTACGAGTATTCGAATGAGAGGTATGCAGATGTAAGAAGTGAAACTCACAAGATTGACTTCTTCATGAAAGATCGTATACTTAATTTTTTAAATGAGCTCAGAAAAAGGTCGCTATCTATATTTTGGTGGAAGATATGAATTTTTGAAGGGTCCTAAATGTCCCATCAGGCACGAAGGGGTTAAATAATAATTCAGAATAGGAACGTCATAATTTCATCGTGAATGCAAATTCGCATGTTCAGAGACGACGGTTCAACAGTGACATTTCTGTTATATACGTTTATTACAATATTTTCGACAAAAATATATTAAATACAAATTATTATATCGTACACGCGCGTGCGGAAAAAGATAAATTAATTTGATATGCACACGCGCATATATGTATAGATTCGGAACAACCGAGCGCGTATTTTCCGCGGAAAACGCTTTTCACTGAGACGACTATACATGCGTGTCAATTAGTTAAAGGTACGTACATGTGTACCGCCGGTGGAGTCTGCCACTCCTAAAATTCATCAACTATTTAATTCTAATTTCCTTCCCTCTGGGAACTTACGTTTTCCTCTTCGCCTTCCGCCTCGTTCTGACTGCCGGGGGTGAGGCGGTGAGGTAGGTGAATCATAAGGGTGTAGTGTGCCCTGCACCGCTATTCCTCCGTGTTACTCTCTATTCAAGATAGAATACGGGATACACATTCTGCTCTCTCGTCAATCTTTGACTCTCAACAGAAAGAGAGAGGGAGAGAGAGAGAGAGAGAGAGAGAGAGAGAGAGAGAGAACATACACGCTTGACTTATCTCATTCGTGCTCGCTCGAAATTTCGCGATGCCCGTGTCTGACGGGGCACCGCGGTGATTTATTTCATTCGAATAATAACAATCAGATGACCTCCGCCGCTCTGTCGTTTAATTTAAACGTAAGCATTCGCGATCCGTATGTCTGCCCGTCGCGTCAAGAAAATTACACGTTGAATAATAATTTTTTTTCGCACCCGCGCCAAGTAAAGTTCGATTTATCACTCTCTGTCTTCCTCTCCCTCTCCTCAAGCCCTGATACATAACTCTCGGACCCACGACGCTGCACTTTAGGTACATGCACACAAGACTATGCACCCCGTCTATAATAAAGTAGCGGTGTGCCTCTCGTGATACACCGTATATGTATACGTATATACATATATACGTACAACGTCGGGCAATCCGTCGTGGCACGGAAACCGGGCTGTAAGTAATTAGGAGCCGGGTGTGGATTGAGCTAAGGCAAATATCACGGACCCGCTCGCATAGTCGCGAATACATGCACGAATGCGTTTCGGCGGCGGACGCGCGTATGGACCCGGGCTGCATATTTACATGTGTACACATAAGTAGGTACACGTGTACGCGTATAAGTGCCCGGGAACGCATAATTGCATACATATATTCGGCTTGACTTAATCGTCGACCGGAGCATTATACAACTAATTCCGTTTGTGTGTGTGTGTGTGTGTGTGTTTGCGTGTGTCGCGCCGTAGAGATTTTGCTGACAAATACGTACGACTCTTTCGGGCGTCGTGTACCACCGCGCTCGTGCGCGCATTAAAATTAATCTGCGGATTCGTAAAAGGAGAAAACTCCGTGGTGCGTATCATCCCCGGCCTCTTCGCGCGATACACATTTCTTATCTCCCTTTGCAGCGCGAGAACGCGAGCACCGAGCGACGAGCTCTGCGCATCTCCCCGTATGTATTAAATATTAGCCTATCCCAGTTTCCTCTTTTTCTCCGCTCCCATTCGACTTCCCGTCGACGGCCGTGCAGCGCTAGCTCGCATTATCGATATTAAAGGAAGATACCCCCGTCTGGAGCGTACCTGACCGTGTCGCGCCGAGAGGATTAATTAACTCGAGCGCGCACGACATCGCCAATGGAAATACGTGGCTTTTGTTCCCTCTCCTCGTCACCATTCCGATGGTTACTCTCGCCGGCTTCCGCTTCTACCGCGGCGACGTGTGTCTCGTGAAATTCCGTTTTCGCGATTTTCGAGGCTTGGCGACGACGAACGCACCGCGCCGGTTCGATATTCAGGTGCGCCGCGCCGGGCACTGTCCGCGCGCGTGGACCGCTCCTCGCGCGAAGGAGGTCGGCGGATAAACCGAGAGAGAAGATAGATTTATTATTCCCCGGGACAAAGTCTCTTAAGAGCATCCTAAAATATTGCGATACTCGTTTTCCTGCGAATGGCCCGGGAGCCGAAATACCCATAAGGGATATCGTTTCACCGCGCCGCGCGTGTATACGTTTCTACATTCTTCCCGATAAGCTCGCTTACGTATACCGCGGGCTATACCAGCTTGACGAGCGTCTCTATCTGTTCCGGCTCGTCGAAGATATACCGAGAGATCAACAATGCAATATTTTATCTTACTCCGTAAAAGAAGACAGATTCTTTTAGATGCGCGTGTCAATATAAGGTACCTGTACCCAATTTGGCTCACCGTCCATTTCTAAATAGTTACACAAGAAATTTCACAAATACGTTAATATATCGTAGAAAGTCGATATGACGTATTATGATGTAAGATATTTATGAAAAAAAGAAAAATATATAACTGGGCCACATTGGGTACATATGTAATCAACAAATGGCCCAAATGCTATTTTTTTTATTTCGGAAATACAACGTTTCCTGTTGTAAATCTGACTAACTCTTATTTTTCAATTTCATATTCATAAAACAAGTAGAAAAATCAAAGCTTAGGTGAACCATATAAGGTACATTAAAATTCACCTGCTTTCTTTCTCTCTCATGTTTGCGAAGAAACTTCAGATGAAACCACTGCGTGAACATTGAAACGTAAAATCAGCATTCATTCGATAAATGATAGGCGCTCGCATGTGTATAGAAATATTTAATTATCTTGAGTACCTGCCTGCCGCGCGACATGTCGCCGCGCTGACAGATAAAAATAATGAAAGAGAGCAAATTGAAACGTCGCGGGGAAGGAAATTAGATGGGGGAGGGGGGAACCGGGGCCGAGATTCGAGAGTGCGCGCAAACCGCGCGTTGTTTTCAGGAGAACGGAAGATGGACCAATCGAGATAATGAGATAGCGATGTGCTGCCGATTCTCCGAGGGTTTGGGTGTGACTAGTTCCCCGAGCGAGCGGAAGATAAAGAGCGGAGCGGATACACAGGGGAGAAAGGGAGAGAGCAACGACGAGGAAGAGAGGACCTACCACCGACGGTGGAAAGCGAAGCGGGCAAAGGCAGAAGGGCGACTCAAAGAGGACGCTGGGCGGAGGACGCTAGGAGGGAGAGAATACCAGAGGCATTATCCTTTAATCAAATACATTACACAGAATTTATCGCGGCCCGTGAATTAATTAAATGCCGAAGGATAAATTCTCGCCGCTCTAAAGCTGAGTGCCTACATGAAATTTAACATTCAATAAAATAAATCGCACACGCCCTTCCGCCACTCTTCCCCGCCGCCGCTCTTCTCCCCGTCCCTGCTGAAACCTCGGCCACCCTTCCGCGCCGTGTCTCGCGCGCGTACGTACGTACGTCTTTCTCCCGGCGTCCCCCCGAGTTATATTATATCGCTCGGTAAATCATTATATCGGCGAGAAGCATGGAAATTCATCGAGGGTATGTGGCCGTCAATTATAAAACGCGGCATTACGTACATTCGATGGCCTTTCCCGCCGGATTTTCCTCGCATTTGTAAGCGACATCGGCGAAGATTGATAATACCTCGCATTATCACGCTTGCTACGTTTCCTTTTATTCAAACGACTTTTTAAAACTCGGATAATACAGGATGCCATGAACTACGAAAGAAAAGAAGAACTATGGTTTGACTCATCGCGCGGTATCACGAAAGATAAAAAAAATATTCCACGTGTATGCGGTACTGCCGCAAAAGGTGTTAAATCGGTTGAGTTATAGAGGAGCACGGTGAGATATTTAAATCAACACGGAAAAAAAAAAGAGAGAGAAAAACGCGCGAACGCAATCTTATGGCGCGCGTACACGTAGCGTTGCAGTATCATTGCGGAAGCGCCGCTACGACACGTAGACTCGCATTGTCAGTCGAACGACTTTTGCGTGTGACCGGCTAGTTCCGCCGGTCAAGTTTACAATTGCACGAAAGAAGAAAAAAGGACGAGGAGGTTGCAGTTAGTTGAGCAAGAGAATACGGCGGCACGAACGAACTGCAATCAACGCCTGCACCGTTTTTTCCTAACTATTTCGTGTGACTTTGAACGTTCTATACATGCTTATCCTGTATCCTGCAAAAGGATGCGCGCGCGAAGACATATGTATTATAATAACCTTTATTGTTACAATAAAATGTGCAAATAAAAATCAAAGATTTATATGAAAATGTGTACAAGAAATAAAATATTTTTCAAAGAAATCCTAGTCTTTGATAATATTATTTTAACCTATTTTCTCTATCTGATTAATTCAATAATTTTAGATAGAATTATAAATCAATTAATTGAAAATGAGCCTTATTTAGCCATAAGTTTGTGCTGATATTTCTTGTGAATTTATATACTTTTTCAAGTATATAAAACTACATATATCAAACTGCGGATTGAATAAATTTTCAGACTTGTTTCAATCGGATATCATTGATTAACTGAAACACAAATTGAATAAAAATAGTAATAAGTACATAATTTAAGAATAATTATGTTAAGAAGCATCTATTATCTTGTCCCCCAAATACTGTAAAGAATTTTTAAATATTATAATTCATATAATTATAAATTATAATGGGCATTTTTTATTTAAAAGCATGTATATACTCAATTAGTAGAATCTCTTTTATGGTCACAAAATCATTTCTATCTAAAAGTCCGTTATGAATGGGCGTGCTTGCGATCTCGACGGCTTCAAAGGGAAAGAAAATTTGCACGTCTCAAAGCGTACGCGATATCCTATCGACTTCGATACGTGAGCGTACTCGATTTTATGAGCATCCGGAGTTCTAAGGTCAAATTATCAGCATGGCTCGCGTGCTACGCGGGTCGACAAAACAATCAGCTTCGTGTAGCAGTACGCGGAAGGTGGAAGAGAGGGTGCCCTCCTCCCTCCCTGACGTAGCGAGGCGGTTGCCGCCTGCTGCGGGGCGAAGGAAGGCGGAAAGAGAACGCCGGTGGGCGACGTTACTCGTTGGGGGTTGCCACTGCGAGGGCATGAAAACACCGGCTCCTACATCCATCATTGTTCCTCCGGCTGAAGACTGATAGGGCGCCATTATCTTCGAACTCATTACGATCCCCTATTGATAAAGGTACGATTACGCCGTGGGGTTAATCCGGGCTGGCCCCGACCTCCAATTCGGAAATTGGAATTTCTGGCTCTGCCAAGAGGACGTCAGGTCGCTTGAGAGATCCTCGTGCCGGGCTCTTCGAGCGCCCGGGTTATATCGACTACCTTCGCCTTCGCCGCGATTTCGATCTTTTCTTCAGATACTGCCCCTTTTTTATGTTCCTCTGTAAATCACGGCTCGGAACGCGATGCATACCGTAATTACGTGGTTGCCGATTAGAAAATGCAGATTGGAGAAATGCGAGTGCTTAAAATAGTTCTTTAAATGACTGGCCGCTGCCCACTATGATTTCAGATCCCGTGCGCGATTTTAGACCTATTTGTGTGAGTTCTGTTTTCCGAAGCCCCAATTTAAAAGTCAAATCTTTCGGTTGAAAAGAAAAATATTAGTACGCGATAACGTGATTCAACCTTCTTGCGTCACTTTTATAATTTGTAAGGTAGCTTTTTTTTTCTTTCGAAAAAGACCTAGTTTTATTTCTCTAAATGTTCCAACAGTCCACGTTGATGTTTTTTAAAAGCAAATAAAAAATATCTCATAATTAGAAAAAATGTTATTGCAAATCGTGCTATAAAATTATTAATTAAAATTTTTAACTGTTTGCGAATTTTGCATTAAATTCTTCTTAATAACATTATTTTCAGAAAATATATTTTACTTCGATTGCGGAATAAACGTCGTGCATGAATTTCCTCGTCTTTGGATTAATTTTGCGATCGGATCTCGGTTACTTTCGTGACGACTTTCGATTTCTTCCACGACTTATTCTCTTTCTTTTCTTTATTTCGTAGCTTGCCCTTTCGTTCGCTTCTTCTTTTCGTCTGGAATCGAGTTTCGCCCCGCGATGCGCATTTGGCGGTGCCTCTATTAAGTTTATGACACGACTTCGAGTAGGTTCCGATGTTTGAGAGATAACAACCGCGGGCTTTACGACGTCGTCGCCGGGTGAAGGAATAACGGGTGATGTGAATAAAAATTAACGATAATCTGTCCCCGGCATTCCTTTAATTTTATGTCCACTTTTCTACGAATAAAGACGGTTCCGGCTTATGCTCTCTCAATTTACATTATGTGTTTCGATACTTTCGGTGACAAAGTTTTCTTGATCGTACATGGCACGTTTCTTGTACATTTATAACTTAATTTAAGATACTTGTAATTTTTCTCGGAAGCGCAACTTTTTCTCAGAAAATACGTTTAACAATTATATATAAGCTGTTAGAATATTTTCTAAAATAATATAATAATTAAAGAGAAAATCTCTTTTATCTATCTTTTAATTAATATCAATATTTATTATAATATATTTTATTTCATCACCTGTTTCCCAACAAAAATGATCTTTATCTTCATAATAAAACTTGAAATTTTATATTTCTCTATCAAATTTTGACAAATTAATACTAGAGAGCAGCAGCAATATTCTGCCAAATACAGTCTACGTTGTTTTGTTACGTCGCGTCGCTTTCGTGCGTTTGTATCGAGGCACAAGCTCCGCTGTGCAATAATTTCCGCTTGAAACGCACAGTCGAATCGCTGTGCTCTCTTTTTACCTCCAAAGTGTAGTCAGCTCCTTCGAAACGCAGAAAGTTCCTGCTCTTGTTCAACAGCAATCGCAATCGTGTCCACGTGCAACGAATTGAGCGAATTCGGAGCGAACGATCGCACGACAGGAAATTACGGCGAAATCCCGATCGGATGCGCACGCAACCCTTCGAGGGTTTAAGGGCCGATCCTTGCGGAGTGTGGTTCCGACAGTTTCGGACGTGGCTCGATTAAATTTCGTTTTTCTTTGCGGTTTGTCCGCACCTGGGATTCACGGATGTCACTCGCGTGGACTATCGACGAACACCAGCTCGATTAGAACGAAAGAATTGCGAGCTCCATCTGCATGGTATCTTGAAAGAATAACCTTTTACATTTTTTAAGTAAAAGTATTATTCTTAATTTTAATAATTAATAAGAAATCATGAGTAAATTTATATTCTCTACACGCATTTAAAGATATTTGCACGTAATACCTGGTTTGCGTTATAATTGCGATATATTCGTAATTATCCGAATTCCTCTTACGTCTTTTTCCTTTTAAATCAATTAAAGTTTCGAGATCGATATCCTTTCGGGATCGTTTTACTTGAAACGAGTAACAAGGCGATCGAATTCGGCCGCAAGAAGATTCGCCGATCTAACGCTGACGCTCAGCCCTCCTCGTGAAACGCGATGAAGCAGGTGGCGTCTGCACATTGCGCCTTCACAAAAACTCGGAAAAGGACCCGTGAAATACGCACACGTACACAACGCGGTCTCCGCTCGGTAGGCGCGCATAACGTCCCCATAGCGTCGGTTCGTTCGTAATCCCCGACTTAGCCCGCGATAAAATCTCAATTTATAAGTGTCCCACGGCCGCAATATCGAAGACCGAAGGCCAGATACGCCATTCTTACCGGGGGTGTACGGTATCAGGGACGCTGGTATTACTCGCGAGCACGCGACTACTTAGCATGCAAATGCATGAAAGCAATAAACTACTCAATACACTGCGGGGAATTTACCACGATCGATTTAGCAGGCTCTCCCTGTCGTCGTCCCACGGCCTGTGTTGCGTACGTATATATTCCCAATTTAAACGTACGCGCGTGTGCAGTCACGTTATTCCACGCGATAACGTAAATCGTCGTTCTTTAGCGGCGCGTTTTGCGACTACAAGTTCAAACTCAGTGGAGTTCCGCACGACAGACGCTCGCTCTAATCGAACTGTTGGAATTTTTCAATTTTCAATAGAGAATTATATCGTTCTATATTTTATCCGATCGATGTAACATTATAATAGACATAAAGTAATAAATAGATTATATTTTAAAGAAACATTTGATGAAACATTTCAGTTTGTTGTTAGTTAATATAATCAAATATTTAATAATATTTAGTAATCATATTAATAGTGATTGATTACAAATTGATTACCAAATAGTTAATATTTAGTTATCAAACATTTAATTAAAATTATTTCGCCAAAGTTTAATGATTATCATTTAGGCATATGATTATTAGTCAAATAAAATTCGACAGTAAGCAAAAGATAAGTTCTCAAGAACAAATACACATTTTAATGAAGAATGACTTATTGTTTTAGACAATAACGTTTTTTAACTATTATTAAATTTTATTATATTAATTGAATATATACCAAAGCTTAGTTATTATCTAAACTTATAATTATTATTACAAATTTCATTTTTCAATGTAAAAAAAGATATCTCTTATTGTAATAAAATTATATTAATTTTATTACACCATTTATGCAGCACGCAATTTTATCTCGTCAAAATCAAACTTCGTTAATTAGCGTAAATTTTCTATTCTGACATTTAATCTATTATATAATACAGTTTTTATACATGAAGATTTTATGGACAAAACCCCATAGTGTGTAGGTAGCAAAGCGTAGTACCAGGAAACTTTTTCGTCGCCTCCGGGCCATTATTAATTGGAAATACATTAAAGGTAACGATCGATGAATAGATTGTGATCTGACCACTGTTAATGCACATCTAACAATTTAATGAGAGGCGTCCGCCCGCCGACCAATTATTTGACGAGTCACTGCTAAGAAACGTGACTAGCGCTTTTCGTAAAACCGTCGAACCTGTCCTAGGACCCCGTCCCTCTGCTACTCAAACGAATGTAAATTGAGCTATTACGATATAGAATGGTGGCGCCAGCTGTCAGAAAAAAATCTTCGCTCGTAATGTCTCTTTCTAAACGTCGAAGTAAATTTGATATGACTTTTGGAGAATATTTTCAAAATTTTTATTTCGCTTTTAAAAGTATACACTAATTATTTAAAGCATAACGTCAATGACACCTAATAAAAATATCTTTAGCGTGGAAATAATTAGACTTGTATTAATTATATTTCTTTCAAGGTTCATTAAATTATCAAACTGCTCACCGTCGTAATAAGCAATTATATCGCAAACATATTAATATGTATTTCGATTAATTTTGATCTCTTTATCACTCAATCGTGCTAGAGCCTCATTCAGATACCACATTTCGCACGTAATACATTATTATCTTTTCAAACTTGTTTAAAATTTATATCCTAATTATGTCTAACATCGGCGCGAAATTGCAGATAATTGCCAGCTGTCTTCATTGTAACGTGCAACATAATTTCTCATTGAATTGCAAAGACATTTCGAAGGGTGCGCGAGGATCCTTTACGTACTACATTAAGGCGAGGTGCCTAAGCGAAATAGGAAAATTTACACTATTTTTCGAAGCGCATTTCTCATGCGCCGGCATAATTCATCGCCGCGTATACGCGAATGACGTTGCGATTTATTTCACACGATACCGTCGCGTAATTATCGCGATCTCCTCTCCGGACTGAAGCGCATTTTAATTGGCAGTCGGAAACCGAAGGCTCTCATTCTCGAAGGATCTGCCTGAGCAACAGCAAAAGCCGCAAGTCTTCCCGCAAGTTCCGAGATATCGCGAATTTCATTTTGCGCATCAGGCAGCCGCACTTTCCGCGGCTGTCGCAATGGTTCAAGGCGCGAGAACTTTTTTTTCCGTAACCTTGAGCGTTCATTAGAAACCCCTCGTGATATTTCTGGCATTATGTGGACAATTAATGCAAAAGACCTCCGATGAAATCAACGGCATTAATCAAAGTCAAAGGAGTAACGAGTAGCGTATACCCTCGTCGCCCCCGATAACGTACAAATCTGCAATCTCAAGTGACATTTAAGAAATAAAAGTGTACGAGGGAAGCCGATTACACCTAACTTACTAATTGCCTCACATCGTGAGGCGTGTATACGAAAATACTCATACATGCGTCCTGCAGGTTGTGGAAGCGAGTTCGGGGGAAAAACGTAACATATATTATTGTAATTGTTTGGCTTGCTAATCTCTCTTTACGCGTTTTCTCGCGAAATAATTTCAAATAATCTATAAAAAAAAAAAAAAAGACGGTTTGTCTAACTTCATTACGAAGCGATGCAATTACCTTACGCTCGCATTGATGTCAGGAATTAATAAGTGTAATCGAGATCCGACCGCAAATCCATTTCTTATTATTCCGCGAGCAGCATGGTGCTCCGAGCCACCCACAGTGGGATCGATCGATCAAAGGCAAATCGATTCTCTATCTTACAATGCGTCGCTCATTTTCCGTGGCGTTCACGGCTCACGCGGCGATAAAGACACAGTGGCTCTCGTGCGCGTAAGATATGTAATTCCTGCAGTCCGTCTGCCGGACATTCACACTGAAGGAATACATATACGGGGTGTCTCAGCAACTCGCAGGAAAACGTTATTGAGACTTTTGTTATCTGTGGCAAAGTAAATTGTTGATATTAGATTCTTCGAAGATTCGTTTCGAGGTATAAAATGCGTGTCTTACGATGTATCGGGATTAGAGTGGCTTCTGTGGATGGCGCGAGCGTTGCAAAGTTACGTGAAACACCCTGTATGCACGGTGATCGGACCTCCCGCTTGCGATCATCAATGATTCAGAGTCGGGCCGACAATGCCAAGAATTTCCTCGTTTCCTGACTTCGTTCTCCTTTTTCTGCGCGGTTCGGCGCGGCGCTGCGCTCCAAAATTACGCCGACAAAAAACCCCCCGTTCGTTTCGATTCGATCGAGGGTACGCGCCCCGGTTGTTTTCTTCTCTTCCTCTTTCGTCCCTTTTGGCGCGCTACCGAGTTATAATGACTGCATTATGACGATTGCGGTGTCAATCTTCATTTGCGGCAGCGCGAAACTACCGAGCCGCGCCGCCGCCGCGCCGTGCCGCCTCGCCCGCAGCATGCGCGTGCTAGTTTATTAATTAGCTGTCTTCCGATTTTTCTTCTTTTTATCTCCGCCCGTTCATCGAGCACGGCCCGCGCAGAATCTCACGCATCGCTGGCTGATGCACTCGCCGCCGCGTTTCTGCCGCGCCGCGGCTTATTATCGATCTCATTGTGTGAGCCTTATGAATTTATGATTGCGCACCTAATTGGGAAAGTGCGACGAGCGTCTCTCCGCCCGAGCCTTTCCGTAATCCGCAAATTATTATTATACGTGGATTAAGGACACGTCGTTCTCTATTAATATTCATCTGGTTTCGTTGCCGATCAACGATCTCATATCACAAGCGCGAGATATTAGATCCGAAAGAGGCGGAGGAGAGAGCTTGAAATCTTTATATCGCGCTATCACATTCTATAATTAGAGGGACATGCATTATATAGAGCCCATAGGGCGACTAATTAAACGACGTTAAATTATAACGAACCGAAGACGACATTTGTCGCTCGCGTTATTCGTTCCAATTCTCGGGCTGCGTAGATTATTAGTTTTAAAGCTGTCCCCCATTAATACCCACAATGTTTCGCGGGTCTAGTTAGCAACTCGTTATTCCGAACACGTGTTGGCCGTAAAGACAACAATCATTATTATTAACCGCATTATTACCGAGCATGTTTTTGTTATCACCGCGCCCGGCATTGTATGACGAACTTTTTTATCGCGATCTTTGCGTCGAATCGAGGAGGGAGAGGGGGGAGGAAGGGGAAGAGATTCGATCCGCTCTAACATGGTGTGCGAATATCGTGCGGCTTCACCGATATTTTTCACCTCTTTGAAAATTTCAGAGTGGAATTTACAAAAAAAAAAAGGATAAAAAATGAATTTTTCCTATACATACGTGGAACGAATAAGCGAAACGTCAAACTTCCGCTTGTTTTATTTTGTCATGCGGCCACAATATTTTAACCTTATAAATCAATTCTTCGCAAACTAAATTATACAAAATACCTACACGTAAATTGGTAACATCAAAACAAATTCTTTTACTTAAGTGTTAAAGTACGGATACGATTGTTATAGCTTCTACAATAAACTTCATTACCAAAGCTGTCTCAAAAATTCACATAAAAACCGTGGCGTCAAACGCCATGATCAAAAAAAGCATTTTTTATAAAATAATATAATTTAAAAAAAGACTTCTTTTATCTAACAATAAGATAAAAGTGGAGATCATGTACATTCTAATAATCTAAATACAACAAAAATAAGATAAAATTACTTGTACATCTAGATAATTTTTATAGATAAATGTAAGATAATGTTGTATAACATCTATTGTATAACAAAGATAGAAATGATCGTAAACAGATATTATTAAAATATTAATAGAATTAGAATAAAATATGTAAGAAAGTTATTTGAGAACAACATATTATTGAAAAAAATTGCGCTTGTTTTAAAACCATTAACGTTTTTGTTTTTCATTTGAATAAATCAGAACTTAAATCCCTCGCTATTAGCCGAGTGAATCAGTCAGCCTGAAACCGTTCGCGATAAATTTAATGCCCACGGCCGTGTTCACGCGTAGCACTGTAGATACAAGGTACGGTAATGGTATAGGTAAGTGCGACGAACGAGGCAGGCGGTACGCAAACGAAAGACATTAAATAGAATTGCGCCGGCGTATAAACAATCGGATCGATAATTTAAGATAGTTATCAAAGCCCTTATATTAGTGCCAACCTCGCGACTGTTAATTCGTCCGCAACGCAGCGGTTCTCATTTTAAACCCGCTGGCCTGAACTTGGATAATGTGCAACTTTCGGGAAATCGACACGAAGAACGGACATATATTTTCAAAAATAGCATTTATCTCCGAAATCGTCGTTGCGTCGTTTAAAAGAAAAGCTGATAACAAAGTATCTGTACGCAGTCGAGCGCGATGTAATACTAATACGAACGTGTCTCGATCCATCATGATAACCATAACGTTACAGTTCTCAACTCATAATTCAGCACTCTGACGTCACTCGTCGTGCCGAAAGAACTCTTAGTTCGTATGGCATTTCCTAATTGAACGCCGTTGTTCCCGGAAGTCGGAGATTATTCCGTTGTAGTAATATCAGCTACGTGTATACAAATACGTTAGCCGAACTGGAAGTTGCGGAACTTGTAGTATGTAAATCCATCTTCCTGTACGTAATTGAAAAACTGACGGCAGTATGCTATCACTCTCGAAACCGGGCGCGAGGTCGATACATTTAAATACTCATTTAAATCGCACTTGAATATGACCTTTTAATTCCCGAATAGAAGATAGAAATAATTTTTACCTTCTAAAAGTACATCACGCGTAATATATCATTTTTTAAATGCATTAAAATGATCTGTTAATTTTTCAATGTATAAAAAGCATCAAATGCAAAAACTTGTAATAAAATAATTTTATAAACTAAATCCCTCTGTGATAGATAATATCATTTAAATCAGGTCCAAATTTTTATTCGTGAAACATCCCTCTTGCTTTGTAAAAAAAAAATATTACAAATCAAAAAATCTTACAACTTAAACGAATGTGATCCGTTTACATCTATTCTCTTTATAATTGCATAGTAATAATCACTACGAAATATTATAGTAATGTGGAGTTGAGCAGCAAATACAGAAGGGCTGAAAATATTCGGTGTGGAAATTTTTAATAGGAAAAGGTCGATTTCGAGTTTGTCAAGAAATCCGACGTAGAAATAGATATCCAGGACACAACCTATGTATGTACATGCGTCCACCGTCGGTCTCGACGAAAATCACGCTGGGCTGGTCGCTGTTTAAAGCACGAGCTTCCGCGCTGTATTTGCGTTGAACCGGGAATAGCCGGGCGTGTGTCGCGTGTTTTTGCCGCGGCAAGAATGATCCTGTAATGGGGGTAGCGCGCCTCGTAGATTGCGGGGTATTGAAGGTGAGGCGTGCATCGTAAATGTTAAACGCAGAAGTGAACTGCGCGCGGAGAACGCGCGACCTTCTCGCTATTCAAAAGCTCCGATCGATCTCGCGATGCGGAACGAGACGGAGGACTTATCGACCGTCACCGCCAACAGAGAGCCAGCCGAACCCTGTGTCTCAACCCTTCGACGAGTGCGTGCACGCGATTCTTGGGACATATGAGTGACGTCATAATGCCACGGAAGTGCGCGGCTCGCGTATGTAAATCAAAGGTAACCGCACGCAAAACCGACGCATAAAGCGGCTTTTAAATTGCTTTGTTTGATCGCTTGCTATCCATTAAGGTTTATTTATTGCGAATTTCTCTCTGTGAGAAAACATCTGCGCGGGCAGTTTATTGATCGTCAAGCTTCTACATAATATCGGGGTTTTTTTTTCTAAATTAAAAAGTAGAAGTAAAAAAATTCACATTACCAACCGTTTACATTTTCTCTTTCATTAACTACACATTGGAAAATATAATTTAAACGATAATTTTTTTCCTCCCTTTTGTTGCCTAAGCTAATTAAATAAAAAAATCGATCGAAGAATAAAATTATTGTCTACATTTTGCGATATTCACTTTTCAAGTTAATCGAGTAATAATCTCTTCAATTGCCAGTAATTATAGCACCGCAGTTAAGCATCTCTTCAAAATACCGCTATGAAAATTAACACACTTACAATTCCTAGTCGGGCGGAAACTCTCCTATCCCGTAGGAAAAGAAAATGTTGAAGTTTAAACGCTGTGCAAGCGCAACGAATGGTCTTTAAGCTCGCGATATCGCGATATTATTTCTCGCGCGAACGGTAAGAGCTTAACTCGATGGGAGCCCCTAGAGTGGCGGTTGCTGCGACAACAGTCACGGCGGCTCCTTCGTATCGCTTCGCGTACCTACCCTACCCCCCCCCCGTTTTTTCCTTGATTTTCGAGCACGCATGAGTGACCGCGTAAAAATTAGAAAGGCATCCGCGAGAATGAGCGCGCCGGCCGGCGGCGGCAACGGATTAAAAGCGTAACGCGCGGCGCGCTCGAGAGAGTATTTTCCCTGCAATTCTCCCGTCTCCGTGCTTATATTCGGTAGCCGCGGCCCTTCTTCCGCATCCCAGCTACCTTAACCGCCGCCACCACCACCGCTGCCACCGCCACCGCTATTGATGTCGACACCATCCCCTAACGTTCTCTCTCTCTCTCTCTCTCTCTCTTTCCCACGCTCGCTTTCTCGTCGGTTGAGTATAAGGCGATAAAATGGACCACTGTGCGCCGCGAAAAATTCTACAATCAAGCTCAGACAAGCCAGTCCTGCCGCAACGATGCATAGCCTGCCTACGGTTGCTTCTCACTGGCGAGGATGAGGCGATGGGCGCCCCGAAGTGGTGTAGGTGGTTGTCGGCGTCGGCAGCGGCGGCTCTGGTAGATGGCGAGGCTCCTCCTCACTCCACCGCACACGCCTCGGATATAATAAGTCACGTGACATTAATATTTGAAAGCAGTCGGTACGTGGATTGCATTCGGAGTGCCTCCGCTTCTGCCTCTTCGCAATATTCCTTCCTTTCCTTCCTTCTTTCCTTCCTTCCGTCTTTTTCTTCGCAAAGTACCACCAAGTACCACCCCCTCGTGCCATCCCCGTTCCGCTCTCCCTCTCTTTCTCTCTTCTTCTTCTTCGACTCATCTTCTTTCGTTATCCAGACGACTGTCTTTGTCGGAGCGCACCACTTGTACTTCGCGGTATCACTTACTTCGTAAGCTAGGCTACTCCTAATCCCCTTCGACGGTCAACCGTATTAGCTTTGTGTCGTCAACGGTTTAACTATTAGCTAAATAATTATGCAGAGTACGCTCCGGAGTTATTGCTTACCATTATTAGCTTAAAGTAGACTGTTGTCAGCTTAAAGTAAACACTAATCGCATGACCTAGAACTATACCCCAGTTCTACCGTGGATGTTGCGCGAAATTAGTGTGCAACACCACTTAACTGTCCCGTCGTTAACGAATTACGGCGACAAGCCCGCCGCATTAAAGTGGCATAATGACGCGGTACGCGTTCCTGAGATTATGTACCTTCGGACGCGAAGGAGCTACACTTACATAGAAACACACACGATTGTTATGTTGTCGATATTTCGTCGAATCGTCGTGCATCTTGTAGTCTACCATGTAAACTCTCCTCTCACGAGTTTTTTGCTCGCGCAACATCGCACGTTAAAAGAGAGGTGCCTGCCTGCGAATGACGGCTTGGCGCGACGGGAAGCATTTTTCCCGTTTCTCTCTCTATTTGTTGAATGTATTCACGCGATCCGATTCTCTCCAGCCTGTATAATTATTTCGAAAAAAATTTCTTCCGGCACGCAATGCCGATTCGTGCCGATCCAAATTAGTTTTTAATCTATATTATTCGTGTGGTAAGTATCGTAAGCAATAAACGTTGCGTGAAAATAAAAATTAATATTTAAAAGTTGCAATAGCTAGAGAAAAATCAATATTGACATACCACATTGTTTTTAGATAAATATTTCTTAAACTAAAAACCAAAAGTAAAAACATAATTTTAAGCAGTTTTTATAATACTGTTTCATATTTTGTAATAATTAATGTTTTCATAAAAAAATAATAAATGTCTGAGAAATCAGGCATCTAAATATTCTAAATTGATAATGGCAGAATTCAGACACTGTAGAAGAGGAGTTAACTATAACATAAATTAATGAACTAAGTAATTATGTATTAAACAACAAAGTTTATGAAAAGATAGACTAAAACATCTTAAAAATAAAAATAATCCAAGGGCTAACAAATAAATATTAAAAATTTTATTTAAAAACACAGACAATTTATTTGAAATGGAATTATGAAAAGACTGATTCCCTTCAATACATTTATGATCTATTCTTAGAAACAAAGAAATGCACTGATTTACTTCACGACAATTCTGTTTTATACCGCATTAATGTTATTTAAAAAAATGTGAAAGAGAAAACTAGTTTTACAAAGCTACAATTATATAAAACAATCTAATAATATTAATAACATATTTACTCTTGTTTAAGCTGTGCAACTTGTGAAAGAAATCATGCACATTTCAGTCTCACTTTTGAAAACTTTGGTTTAGATTTTGTAGAAAAAAGCTACAAATGTATGAACTATAAGTCTTCATTTTTTAAAAATATCTAATTATCATATTTCTAAGCAGATCATGTTTCTATGAGTATTAATATAATGTTTAGTTTCTGAAAAGATAAATGAGTGCGCTTTAAAAAACTCATGCCAGCATTGATCTTTCTCTAATATATATTAAAATATAATATCTGATTTACAGATATTCACAGTTTAAGTTCTCAAATAATTTACAGCTTACATCGTAATGGCTACATATTAAAAAAAAATTCACTATAAAAAACAAAATTATTGTCCTAGAAATAATTTCCAGCATATTGTATCCAATTAATTAAAGGTAATTGCAAATAACACTTGTCTCAAGTTCGCAGAACAAAAGTAATATCGCCTGCAATGGGAGCGAGGATAATAACCGGCGTCTTGCAGAGAGGATTGTCGATCGTTATATACCGGAAGGATTAAGCCATCTTAAAAAATTAAAACGCGCGCAGCGCGCGTCTCGCTACGACCATCGTGAAAAACTGCACACAAGTGGCGGGCACACATTTTCCGCGCGCCTCGTTCCGCGATATATTTCAAGCCGGATAGAAGCGACCGGGGAGATGGCGGCCCCGAGGGGTGGGCGGCGAGGGCCTCGGCCTTAGAAATGGAATACCCCACTTTATGTTTTATGCGATAGATCAGCTGGCGGGGCTGTCATACGGCGCTGCGCGTCCCAGGGATAAAGTAAGATAGACGGATACCTTCGTGTATGCGGATACGCCGCGGATAAATTCAACGTTACGTCCGTGGCTTTGCCGTTTTACCTATACCTACCTACCTACCTACCTACTCTCCCTCCCCTCTGCCCATCCCCCGTTTCCGTATACCGCCCTGCGGTATATATTCGCCCGTTTCGCAGGGGTGCTCAAGCGCCTTCGCAATGGCGAGACAAGTGGGAAATGTCTCCGGGTGAGTGTAGTCGGAAAAATATCCGGCTGTTAAAAATATCTACTGACGTATTTTTTCTATTGTCAACTTACGCTTTTTACGCGCTTGATAAATTTCCACTTTATGCTTTGTACTCCCCGGGGTAACATGCCGTTGATCTTTCAAAGAAAATAAAAAGTATTGACTCCATTAATTGATATGTATGATTATATATGATTAGATAATACTTGGTGCAATGCACAAGATTAATCAATTCTTATCTTGATATACCAATCTTAAATTTAATCTGCTTGTAAAAATAATAAGTGTTGAAATAACAAATAGTTTTTGTCATAAATCTATTTTAAAAAATTGCACGATTTTATTAAAAAAAACGAATAATACAGAATTAATTGAGAGTCAATCAAACGTGCGAATAATACAGTAATAATTTACTCAAAACGAGTCTAAACGAGTATCTAAGATAAAATTGCAAATTTATTGTGTATACTTCTTCCTCTTTCTCTTTTTCTTTCTCGATATCTCCGCGTCGACGATACGCGGCTGGATATCTTCTAGGGAAGGGATGCATAAAACATACGTATAGATAGTGCCATGATACAAAGTCTCTACCTCGCGAATCCACGGAGGCAAAAACTCACCCCGAATATGACGTATGTATGCGAATACAGAAGAGAACGGACCCCTCCATCGTTCTCTCCCTCTGCCGCGCTACCTTTGTCTCTTTTATTGGCGTTCTCCAGAGAATTGATAACGGCGGAACGCCGCCACGAGTACGCTAATCGTACTCGAAAGAATGCTCGAGACTACTACCGCGGTATTTTTCACGATTTTCGCGATTTCGGTGATCTCTTCTTCTCGGTACGTTCTCTTCACCATATTCTCTCAAACTGCGTGTATTTCACATTACAACGAGAAAGACTTCTAATGTATCAGCAAATGACACGGTATTGAGATATAAGAGATATAACGGGATATACGAAATTATAAAAATAAAATATTATAATTTAAAAAACTGTTATAATTAAAAATTTGTTAAATAGATTTCAATTAAATTTTTATAGGAAAAATAAAAGCGTATTATCAAAAATGATGAATGAAAAATTACCTACAATATACGTTACTATCCGTAAAAATTGCAAAGCAATTGCGACAACCAATAGGAAGCATTAACAGTATCATTGACGCGTCTAATCGGATGTCGTAATCGTTTGTGACGCATTATAGAATTTTAAAGTCTGATAACGAGACCTGTATTATGATCAAACCACATTACAAAATGGTTTACTCTCTTCGAGCTCTCTTGATTTTAATGGCGATTCGACAAAAACTTTACGATCTAATTTGACTAACGATCGAGATCACAATTCGACCGGAATTAGAGACAGAGGCCGAAATCTACCCTCCCTTCTTCCCCTCTGCTGCGGCTTCTGGCGTTAACAAGTGACGCCACCGAGTAGTCCTCGTCATCTTCGCCTCCGCAGCATCGGATACTCAAAAAATCGTTAGGGTGGATTTTATCGTAAAATAATTGCGCGACGATCGAGAAAGTTTATGCTTTATAAATTGTCCTTCCGCGGAATCGCTCGATCGTTAATACACTCAGGGAACGAGCCGGCGTCGACATCGGCGCCTTCGTCGTCCCCCGGTATAATGATTTTTAACACGAAAAACCGAGATCGTTTTTGTTCGTTAGCCCCTACGTTTCGATCAGGCTAAATTATAGGCTCTTGATTACTTCGCATCGCGCAAAGGAAGGGATGACCGAGGGGAGTGAGGCAGAGTAGAGTCCACGAGAGAGAGAGAGAGAGAGAGAGAGAGAGAGAAAGAAAGAAAAAGAAATTTAGGCGCAAGAAAGTCCTCCTCCGGATCGACTCGCGTCGCGGCGTCTTAAAGCTTCGATAATCGCTCTTCGACGTTCCTTTCGGAGCCGACTCACGATCTGTCTCGTTTTCTTTCCTCTCGGAATCATTCCACTCGTTAAGGGGCGAGAATTGAGTGCTACGCTAATTCGTCGGGGCATGCAATTACGAAGACGTGTGATGACGAGTTCGCGTGTACATAGACGATGATGATGACGCGATGGGTATGTCGTGTAACACGTCTATTAAATGTTGATAATCGTTAAATAAAAGATACATAGAAATGCACTTGTAATCTTTCTATAAAAAAAATATATATATAACAATACGGATAAAATGACCAATGGTTATAAATTTTTCAATAATTGCTAAATAATGTGTTCTTCTAAATTATTTTCAAAGATAATCAATATTTACTATAGTTTATGTACGTAAACTATTCTAAATAACAATATTGTGGATATTATATCACGTTTTTACTTTTGACTGACTGCAGTCAAACAAAGTTTTTCACGTGTTCATTAAAAATTGCCACAACGTCAAATAAATTACAGTTGAACTGTCACAATTAACGTTAGATACATAACGTTAGATACATAACAAAAATATGTAAATTGTAATGTAATATCTTTTATTTCCTTTTTTATTTTCTAAATAATTATTATATATTTTATTTTAAAAAACAAGAATTAAGTTATGCACCTAATATCATATAGGTCATATAAATATTTAACTTACATAAACATTTATTATTAAAAATGTTTAAAAAAAATTAAATATGTGATAATATGTGACAATAAAATTATATATGTAAAATTATAAGTTGTTTAATTATTTTATAATGTTACGTACATAAAATATATATGGCCAACTGTGTTATAATATTATGGCCATCTTTTCTCCAAAGTTATGAAAAATAGTCAATGTTTCAATATTTTGATAATATAAAATTTTTATGAAGTATTTTCTCTTTAATGTTGATAATGTTACATGTTTTAAGCTTCAGTAAAGTAACATACCAAACACTAAACATAAAAAATAATAAAAATAAAAATGTTTTTGCATTTTTAAAAACTATGGCCATAACACCTGAGTTTACCCTAATAGATCATGATAAATCAATAAAGAAATTCTAAATTGTTACAGGTGTGGTAAAATCACAAGGTATCAATTAGCATTTACGATAACGATCTCTAGAACGAAGCGAACATTCGCTAATTGTAAACCCACGTAGCTCACTTTCATTTTTGAAAGTGTTCTGTCACGAAATGCCTCACTTTTACGGAAATGGACATTACACGAAACGATCCTTCTTTCGATGAGCGAGGGATTCCAATCGGTCGCGATGAATAATTGTTGTCTCTCTTTCTCTGGTAAGTCCGAAATGAATCGGCACACCTGATCCATAGATCCAGGTTATTAGACGCGTGCACAGCCACGGCATTCAGGTTCGAGCACCTGCCTCACCTGTTGCCGCAAAACATTATCTTCCCGGCAACGCGTTCCGCGGCACTTACCCGCGGCAGTCATCTCTCACCGATAAATGACGGAAACTACCGTCGTTCCGTCGTCGTCCTTTGTCCCACCCTCCCGTTCCGCCATCAGGCACACCATGCCTACCACTTTTTTTCCACGTCGGCATTTTCTGGAGCGATAACGCACCCGGCGTCGCGCATATCGCGGATTCTTAGACGTTGCTCGTTTCACGCACGCGGAGCACGCCGCGAAATCATCTGGCGTCGGCAAAACGCCGCCGCCGCCGTTCTTTTTTTTTTCTAGCCGCGCGAAGCTCAAGAATTATGCCCGTTACGCCGCGATTAATTGCCCATTAATTTGAACCAAAACTCCGATTTTTCCTAGTACTTTTATTTAGTTTCACTCTTACACTCGCAAGATCTCTTACTAAAGATATGTAATTATATTAACTCTTATCATTCATATAAATCAGTGTGATTTATTGACGCACGCGTACCGTATTCGTTTATACTTTTATTAAAATGCAGCTTTCATTTTCTTCAAGAAAATAGAGAAAGATTTGTAGCTTCAATTTCTATGATTTTTTTTACTCTTAAATTGTCATTTTCTAATGCTCCTTTGTACGTTGCAGTAAATTAGATCTTGTGCATTATCGCTTATTGTTACGTGAAATTACTTCATAATGAAATTGATACGTCGCCGAGGAGGAAATCGCGAGCGCAGAAAAGAATATTTTCGAGGAAGAATATAAATTCTCGATACCACTCCTCGCGATGGAACAATATCTATAGCGTCCGCTTAGTTTGAGAGGCAGCCGCTGCCGGTAGACGAGGCGCCACGTATCGGCATTTTGTGCCTTGCCTGTGATATCAAATAGCCAGTCTATCGTAAGGATTTTACAGAAATATAATACTCTGCGTATTTTTCCTTTTTTGTTTTTTTTTTAATTATATCAATGTTTTTCATATCACACAGTTTCTCTATTTATGTGTTTATAATTTAAAAATGCCTGCATGGCAAATTTAATTATAATTCGTTTCCTTCGTCGAGGTGTCTCGTGTTGTAGAATTTAATTACAGTTCTCGTTTCTTTCATCGGTCAAGATGTAATATCAATCAAGTGAAAATCATAGTTACCTTTCGAAAAGAACTGGTAGTTGCAAACAGTCGATGATAGACTTGCGCAAACATTACAAACTGTGCGCAACGTACCAATTTAACTATTTATTTAATCAACTCCAAACCTGATCTTACAAATTTGCGTAATGATTTCATCGATACATGGATTTATATGTATGTGTGCGTGTGTGTGTGTGTATATATGAAATACTTGCTCGAAACTGACTCTCCGGCACCAATGCTTGATGACGCGTGTCGAATGCGAAATAAATATCGACCACGACGCAAGAGGACGATGGGAACTATCATGCGTGTAACGATCGGGCGGTCTTAATGACCGATGGATTAGCGCAGGACGTAACGGCCGGGATAAATCGATGGAGAGCGGTAACCACGCCAGAAGGCAAAAAGAGGCCCGGCGACAGAGGCGGCCCGGACTTCGCGGAAAGACGAAATTGATTGATGATTGCGGCCGATAATTAAAAGTGCGAAGCGCCCGGCCAAAAGCGCCGCGCGATGTACGCTCTCTTGTTGGCCACGGCTCGATTGATCCGGGCCGGAGCGTGAAGATCGACTTTTACGTACTTGCGAAAACGCGGTAATGTAATTTAATGGCTCGGCTGTCTTCCGCGGTCTTGCGTAAGGTCGTTTAGGAAGGCATCGCTGCGAGGGAATATTTAGCTGAAAAGAGAAAAAGAACGAGGAGAAAAGGAAGAGAAGAGGGCATATCAGTTGTAGCACGTGGCTAAGTTCTCTTGTGCAATTTCGTTCCATCGGTTTAGCGTGTAAGGTGTAAGCAAGTAGTGTAAGCAAGTATATCTGCCTGCACGTTGTTCTAAGAAGTATATACAGGAATTTATAAATTTTTTGAAGAAAATATACGATGCATTTTTTAAGACGTTCAAAAAATAAGAAAAAAATCATAATGTCAATAATATTTGCACGGTCATTTTTATTTGGTTTCATGTTTGAAATAATAAACATGCAGAGCGCGACTACTAAACGCTTGGTTCTTTCCCACTAGAGATTTCCGAAAGTACTTTACGCAGGATGAGGGCGGTTCGTGGACGCGAAATAACGGTTTCACGGATCCCTTTTAATGATCAAGAATTAGAGGATCTGTGGGACCGATGGCTTGCAGCCGATTATTAAAAATTTGAAGAGTCGAGTCGAAGAGTCACTAATGGACATATAATTGTCATTCGGAAGAATCATCGTCGATTACTTGGAAGAAGAAAAACTACAATAACATTTCAGAGGAAGAGATGGAAATATTAAAATTCATCTCGTGATGAGTCGACTAAATTTTGACATAATCTGTGTTTTGTTATAGTTCATAAAAATCGTTCAAATTAATTTTTTTCTGTTTAAATGAGAAATAAATATAATAAATAATAACAATAAATATATTATTAAGTTGCTAAAAAAATGCGACTTTAAAGTATCTTGTCGAGAATTACTTTAATTAAAATTTATAATAACTTTAAGTTTTCATTTATTCATAATTACGCACCAGCGCGTCTTCGTGTATTAAATGGTCGTGCTTATCATTTTAAAGCCAGCGCCGTAGCGTAATACGGCAAAGTCGGTTCATCGACCAGTCGCCCTTATCGTGACGAACGATCGGGTTTTAATTGGTCGATTCGTCATCCCACAACGAATTTGATTATCAACGTCGGGCGAGGAACGTATCGTAGTCGCCTCGTGCACGCGAGTGACTCACGCTTTAAAACCTATTGTGTCTCAAAACTTTTGCAGGCAGATAGCAACGGCGGAATAACTGTAATCGATCTCTCGTATTAATTCATTACCCCGTATCACGTTTTTGGTTCGTGTTTCTTGTTGGATTTCTTGAAACCTATCTACATTACGATTTCTCGTGCAATATTAGAGAAGGTGATATTATGTTATGGATCGTGTAGGTATTATGGCCACTCGTATTATCTCTGTTATTACGAAATTCTAGAGTTTACTAGGGAATCATTTGTTAGTAGTAGCCCGCAGTTATGCAGTGGCGCTAATATGCCATGTATACTGTTGTATACGGTTGTATATACAATTGGCATTTGTCATAAGGCATTTTTACTTTTGAACATTTTGAAACTTTTTCAAAGTATATTTTTAGCATTAAATTATTCACACTTTCTCATTTCTTTAAAACTTATTGTTATCGCGAATATAAATACTCGAATGTCTTTTTGTTATTTAATATATAACATTACTCAGCTAACATATTTCGAGTTATACAAAATTAAACAATAGTACAAAATTTTGCTGTAACTCCCTAATATCTTAATGAGATTAAGTTTTTCAAAGTTTTCATATCAAGATAGTTATTGTAGTGTATTAATTTATAGTTCACATTACATGTATATATTTTTAATGCTCGAATCTATATGTGGAAGGCTTATATATGTGCATATATTCTGCAATAATTTAAAATATTGATGAAAGCATGACAATTTAAAATATTGATTAACAAACTTATTATATAAAATGTTAACGGGCAGTCTTTTCTATTATCACTTTAATGGTTAATAATTTAAATATATTAATAATTAACTATTTGATATACAACTGTAATACCATAAAGTTATGTAATGAGATGTGTATTAAAGAAAGCGAATGCGCAAGTTTATTTCACAATTTCAAAGTTTTATCAATATATTCTCTATCAAAAATTTTATAAACCCTGAAGAAACGTAGATTTTATTTGAATAGAATATTAAAGAAAAAACGTAGGTAGGAAAGGGTTTCCGACGAGCAGACAACAAAATCCGTATAATCTTGCATGCAGCGCGAAAAATCTAGTCGGTAGTGCGACGCTAATCGCGTCGGTCATCATTGTCGTTTTAATAGCGAGTGCACTTGCAGAACGACAAAGAACTTAATGACGACGCTAATGAGAATGCGTAGCGGACCGAACCTTCGGGGCATCAGATTCGTGCGATCATGCACCGACTCGTAATTTCTCGTTTCCCCCTCGCACTGCGGGATGGTCCGGACGGTTGGAGAGCAAGAAGAGCAACGTAGGAAAGAAAGGAGCGACGCGCGCGGGTGATTACCATGCGGGAAATCGGCGACGCCGATCCAGAATCTCCGGAAGGGAGGGAATAAATTCAAAAGCGGAGAAAACTTGATTTCTCGTGACGTCGATAATGACATTTCGCCCGCCACGAGTGCCGGTGCCGTCCGTTCGTCCCGCTAAGCATCGGCCCCGAAAATCGACGCGGCTGGAGGTCGCTAATGCCGATTTGATGAAATTATAATTCTACGGCGCCGCCAAATGGCCGAGCATCAGGAATAGCTGATGCAATCAAACGATTCTTTGGATATATTTTAAAATTTCGGTTAATGAACCTCCCTCGCAACGCGCGGCAAATTCACTCGGTAATAAGGTCTAATTTCCATCACTACGTTACTTAACTGTTACACATTAACTAATATATTATTCTTGAGATAATACTCGTTTGGCATGAGTTCGCGACGCTTGCGTATAAAAAAAAAGTCACCGCTTTTCGATATTCTTCATAAATCTTCGACGGCTTATACCTCGAGCGCGTTTCAAAAAGTTATAAAACTCTCCATTATCGTCCTCATTCGTCATTTTTGCTCTGTATTAATCATAATGCTTCCGTGACAACGCAAATCCCAGGTCGCCGCTGTCTCTCTCTCTCTCTCTCTCTCTCTCTCTTGCGCGACGTCGAAGATCAAATTCGGACATAAAATCCGACGCTAGGTACGCTCGATTTTTTATTAGCGCCCCTCCGAGCCTCTCCCAGGCTGCTTCGGGAGATCCGTAATATAGTTACGAAGTTATTTCCAGTTGATTATCGTAAAAGTTCGAGAGCGTGGAGCGATCCGACGTACCTCCGGGGGACAATCAGTTAAAGAATGCCACTTTGATAGCGTTCGGAGGACGGCGGAGAAGGAGGAAAGGGGCAGAGGGGTGGTAGAGCGCGTTCTGCTGGCGCTCCTACAAAATTTGATGAATCTCGGAGCCGGAGAGTCCGCTCGCGCGAGTAGAAAAAGTCGCGTGTTCGGGTATACGGAGATACTCGGCGGCGGTGGAAAATTGCCCCGGGCAAATCGCTGTGTAAAATATTACAGGCTGCCTTTAGAAAATGAATCGTACCGCGCGAATAAAAAATGCCGCGGGTGAACTGTCGTACCGTTAGAAGGGATTTTATGAGGAAATCGTAAATTATGAAATGAACAGTTCGCGAATATATTAACCGTAGACAGGAATAGATATCAAAAGCTAACTCATTTTACGGATGGGAGTGGAGTACACGGGACGTTAATAAAATTTTTACATTGTCAATCGGCGACCTGAATAAGGCGAGGCGCGGGATAATTAATAATTTCGCGCGTACAATTTACGGAACAATGGAAAATAAAACGTGGAATAAATAATTTGAGTAATTGCAAGTAATTCAATATCGGTGGTAACACAAACGGAGGGGAGATTCCTTCTTTCAAAGAAGAGACAGAGGTAATTAACAGGGCTGACCGGCAATCGGACGGACGTGCAGTCAAATGACCCTCGACTGACTCGATCCGACAGGCACGGAGAGTCCGCGCCCACAGTGGAACGTGAATCGCTGATTGCAAAATAATTGAATGGTCTGCGCGATCGGTCGGTCTCGAATCTATCGGCTTGATTGGCCGAGACACGACGCGTCCGTCGCGGTGACGGGGCAGGATCGCGCGGGCGAAGGGAAAGTGAAGGATCTGCACCAGGTTCGGTAATGCGTTTTTAAAGACCGTTCCTTCGCCGCGGCGTCCCGTGCGTTCGTCCCGGGGCCCGTACAGGAGGCGGGATACACCCGAGAGAAAGAGGGAGAGAATCGGCGTAGTGGGCCTCACATCTGTGATGGATTACCGGCACCGATCGGGCCTCCGAACTAATCAATAATCATGCTGCTTCGACCGCCAGCTATTACCTAGCCCGCAGCAGCGAGATCATCATTTCTCTTGGTCTCTTCCCGCCTCTCTCATTCTCCTCTCCCTCCTAGTCCCCGCCTCGTCACCCGTTTCTGTCTCTCTTTCTCTCTCTCTCTCTCTCTCTCTTTCACTTTGTACTTCAGGTAATGACAACTTATCATTATAAACGTATTACACCGAGGTGCTCCGCGCTCACCTGATTGCGCCTATCTCTCTCTTTCTTTCTCTTTCTCTCTTTTGCCGTCGCTACTTTTCTCGATACAAGAAGATAACGCTACTCCTTGATAACGATCACTATCGCGGCGCAACGAACCTGGATCGATGCATTCGTCGTTACTTAATCAGTCATAGTCGAGGGAACGATAGAAAGTGACGCCAAAAAAAGTTTGGGGTAGAAAATTCACCTGTCTCGCGATTAACGAGAGTGGTCTAGCGCTACGTGTAAAATAAAAAATTTATACTGCAAGAAACTACAGATATTTATGATTGATGGAAAAATACTATTCTATAAAAGCGAAACGACAATTCTTATGAAAGTCTCCGAATCTTTTTATTTTATTCGAAAATAAAACTTCTATTGACTGCACTGATGCTACGGAGATACTGCAATTGTCTTCAAGTCGTATTATTCACGATGATCTCGACTAAGTGATCCCGAAACATTCTATATGATTGTGATTTGCGAACCACTGCTAACGTACCGAATGCTCCCCGAGGCGAAGCGTAATATCGGCTGTAAGAATCCTGACGAGGATCGAGTCGTACGTTGGTTAAGTGCCGCGTTAAAACGTACGCTTAGACATACGCTGTCTATACGTTGTACTATGACGATAATTTGTAAGCAACGCGAAACAAACCGCGCGTCACTTTGTTCATTTGTAAGCCTCTCTCGCCTCACAAACGCACGCTCCCATGCCAGGATTACCGGCGTCCTTTCTTTCCTCGTACTACGATAGCGCGTTAAACGAATTAATACGTCGTTCCATCACAATCCTCTAGTGAAACCTTATAATTTAATACAAATTACGAATACTAATCGCTGCAGCAATGCGCGTTAAATTAATGTTTAACTGGACACTCGCGTTTATTATACGGTTAGAACGGCAGTCGCGAATTAGATCAATTGCGTCATTTAAAAGCGATCCATCAAGAAAATTTATGCGAGGTATGGGGAAGTAAAAGTTAATCGCTGTGATTAACTTGTATCGATTAACCAATTCAACGGTTGCATATAGACGTTTGAAAAGCACGAGGAAGAAAAGTAACAGGACCAAAAATTATCCAGGTAAAATTCGTATAGAAGCAAGAGAAGCAGGTAGCAAGAATCTCTAGATGTGGGAACACGATAGTTGTGCAACGTCAATAATAAAGTCAGTAAAAACCACCGTCTCTCACAACTTAATTAATGTGTAATTAAAATGTACCTATTAGACGGACCAATTATTATTACTTGACGTGCATTGGAAACACGAAACTTCCGCGTTACAATGTAACACTTAATCTTTTTATAATTACACATTTACGGCATAAATGTATTGCGATATTTGCACAGAAACAATTTTAATTGACTCGAGCAAAAGACGATAAAGAAAATCCGAACAGCGAAAGAGCGAGCAAAAGAAAGAGAAAGAGAGAAAGAGAGAAGTATTTTTAATACAATTATAACTGATTAACTCATTAAGAGTATCGTTGCTAAACGATCAGAAAAATATTCCAGTTTTCATGCGTTGCCGCTCGGTAATTTATTGACGAAGTTACAAGTAATCCAATCGGATGTACATGCAGGAAGTTACACACAGTGGCCCACGCAAGCGGATCAGAGCGACGTGTATAACGAAGCGAAGGGTGAAGGGGAGGCAAATAGCTTGACGTTCGATAGCTTGTAAAGAGTGTCGAAGCGAGAAGCCGTGACAAGGTGAAAATGCAGTAATAAAAGCCGTAAGCTCCCACGTTCCCCGCCATCGACTTTCCATGCTCGTCCCATTCCCGCATCGGTTTTCTCCTTCTATCCCGCTGCAATATCGATAAAAGCTTCGGTGTATTGTAAGCTCGTCCGCGAGAGCGAAGCGCCGGAAAGAGAGAGAGAGAGATAGACAGAGAGGAAGACAGAGATAGAGGGTGGAAGAGAGAGAGTTTGTCATGGTATGGGAAAGCCATCAATTTCAATGGGCTTTGAAAACCGAACTACTTGTTGCATGCGCCCTCCCCCTCTGTCGCCACCTCGTCCCCCTTCGCCCGAAACCACTCGCCCTCCTCTCGATACGCGAGCCGATAGCTTCCCGAGGGAACGATGGTTGCAAACTGTCCCGAACGTGTTTCCCGATATCGGACAAAAATACAGTCCCGCACGTCCCGCGGCGGAGAGAAAGAATACGCGGAGTGGATGTGTCGAGTGAAAGGCGCTTTGAGAAATGTAAACGTTTCCTTTTTTGTTACACCCCGTTACACAATTGACGTAGCGGATTTCTGTATTAACGCCACGCTCGTGAAAGGAATAAATTATGGCTTTTGACGCCGGCACACGCGTTCGTCGTAGGGACTCCCGGTGTATGTACAATACGCTAGACCAGAAGGCCTATGTGGAGGACGTCGAAAGAATTAAGACGCCTTTCGCAGGTCTCCTTTGTATCGTTTAGATTAGGACGGAAGAAAATGCCTGCGTGGGCATTATACTTTGAGCGTTCCTTCCGTAAGACGCTCGCGTTGTTATTGTTACATTTCTATGAGAGAATTCCGTTGGTATAATAACCCCTTGCCTGCGTAATACATCACGGGATGATATGCTGATGACGATCACCCCGTTGGTGCGCGATACCCTTTGTTTTTGGGCAGTGACCGAAAACGCGATATCTCCGCGCGAAAGCGCCGCTAATTGGTTTAGATAGGCGCGATAGTCTACGGCGCTATTACTTGCACGAATTAAAAGCGCTCTTGATGCTAACATGGGAATACCCTGATTGTTCGTTGTCTACAATCGACGCATCTTGCAGAGCTTCGGAATGAATGCATTTGAGCACCAAAGACCGCGCACAGTTTCTCGCGTCGGTTTTTCTTTTGTTTCCTTTCAATTTTATATATTATTACGACTGTCGTTTCAAAAGAGCGATACATAATATTACCTATAACATTAATATTATTATTAGTTATAAGAGTAACAAGGTATTTAATACGACACACGCAGAATGTTATTTATCAATAATATTTAAAGAATTAAGTGCTGCAGGAGGCAACGCAGAGGCAACATTCTCGAGGAATACAACACGTATGCATTTTCTTGTCGAATGCGAGTTCTCGAGGAAGATCGATATGCCGATTAAACTCGAGAATCGTTCAGTTGCCTGAATGCCCCGTTCGCATCGTCGGATCCAGCCAATCGATGCCCCGGGAATCATCCGAAGTGCCGGGGAACACGTCCTCGTGGGAAACGCGCGCTCGGGATGCTCACCGGGGGTGATGCACCGATGTGTGCGCGCGGTGTTCAACCCCGCTCTTTCCCTTCCTCTCTCTCTCTCTCTCTCTCTCTCGTGATATCGAGGCGGTTACGCGGAGCCTCCACGTTAATCACATATCCGTACACACGAATACCCACCGTTTGTTTACCCACTGACGGCTCTAATGAATAGCAAAATCGAGCCGGCGCTGTTGCTGCCGTTACGTACGGTGCGTACTCGAGTCATCCTCCCCATTCTACCACTCGCCGTTGCGCCATTGACAAGCTGGAGGCGAGAATTACACGCGTGGATGCAGTTACACCGCCGACCCCGTTCAAAGATGAACGGCGCGTCGGAAATCAGGGAAATATTCCGTTTACCTGATTTATCGGCGGATATATACGTGGTGCTACTGTTCATCGGGCTGTGCGGTTAATTGACGCGTGGCCGTTCGCTTCGTATGACCATTCGTCGCGCTGGTAATTCTCGCGCCAATGTGTCGACACATTCGGATGAGCAAGGGGGGGGGGAGGGGAGGTGCTGGTAAACCCGTTTTTCCGAGCGCGCCGCGATTAATCGCCCGAAAGTCATTGCGTAATTGATTCCACGATGAGGCATGTAGAAAAATAGACGTCCTTTTTCACGGTTGAAGGGTGATGAATCTTTATCGATACAGTCATTCCTCCGAATGAATATTCATGGAGGAGAAATAACAAATATAAGACTGACGTTGCAACGTATATATTCAATCAACACACACACACACACACACACACACACACACACACACACAGTCATCGAGTAACATTATATATTTGTTAAAAGACAGCATGTCCGTTGATTTTGACATAAGATAAATTTATCTGTTATTCATTTGTCGATTTTGCGGAGGGATAAAATAAAAACCTAATCCGAAGAAGAACGCAAACATTTCTTCCTCACTCTCCCTTCCGTGCCGACCCAATTTCCTTCTTCTTGATATCCGGACTTTTATATTTACAAGGTATTGAGAAACGGGCGTGGTATCGTCGGGGACGGGTATGTCACCCTCCTTTTCGGATATTCTTTCAATATCGAGGGGAATCTTTAAGTGGCTTTGCCAGCAACAGGTTGTAAATCCGTTTTTTAAGGGATCTACCGCTACCGTTCGGTTTGAGGTCGCGAGGGTAAAGAGTATTCCTTCGGGAGATCTCCTTGTCTTCTTCACTCCTTCCTTCCACGGCGGCGTCCGTTCGTTTCGCCCTCTTGCCAGGCCCTCTCGTCCCGTTCCCTCCCGAAACCCCCGGTCTAGACACGAGCCAGCCGACCTTTGCACGTTTTCCAATCACGCCGTTTCCTTCCCCATTCCACCGCTACGAGAGGATCCCTCAACGACTACACGGGTTACCAGGGGAAAAAAAAAAGGATTTCCTGTCATTGGAAATTCGTTGTTCGGGGGAGGTCTGCACGTTCTCCTCTAAATTGATACAACAGATACCACGTAACAGGTTTATTCGATCCTCTTCCGAAATCTTTCTTGCAGAGAAATAACGTAAGAATTATTCGCTTCTTCATGAGAAACGAGAAGTTAATTAGAATATAATTTTCCAGTAAATTACAATATTTATAAAGTGCTAAAAGTGTAAACTCTTTCTTAGTAATATTACATTTCAAAAACTACTGAGCAATAATCATTAATATTGTAAAAGCAACAAGCACTTGATTACTCGTAAAAGCGTCGTGCAATAAACCACGTATCTGTATTCATCCACTTATCTACTGAACGTTACAATTGTCGAAGCAAATCCGCTTGCAAAAAAAAAAGTGCAATTGCGATGAATCGGCCGGCAGATCGGAAGTGCGCTCTTCGACAATTCGCTCGGACAATAACCATGAAATGACGTGAAACTAGCCGTGGTGACTTGACCGACAAATTACGCGGAATGAAAAGAATAAAAGAGGCGAGGAAGGGAGGGGGAGGAGGAGGGCCAGCCGACGCAGGAATCCACTCGGCCGGCTCTGTGAGACCGGATGCCGGGCGCAATCATTTATTTTATATTAATCATAGCCGAGCAGGAAGAAGGGCGACCGGGTTTTACGCGGTGTACCTGAAAGCTTCGGCGTGGCGCGGCGAAGAATCTGTGAAGAGGGCGAGCGAACGGTAAGGTCGCCGTATTTTCGTTCGGTTTTCGAAGTACGTCACCTACGAGGAAGAGAAGAGTCGTGATGCATGTCATTAGCCGTGATGCGGCGTCCGGATGCCCTCTGTGCGCGATTCAAGGAGGAAGCCGCCTTCATGGAAGACGTATGTGGATTGACAGATTCCTGTATGCCATTGTTGCCACAGTCATGCCCGTTGCCCTCCACAAATCGCTCCTCCGCCACGCTCTTCCTCTCGTAGACCAACGTCTTCCAGTCGTTATTTACTTCCCCATAACGTTCATCAATTGTTCCACCTATAAGCGCGCGTACGTGTACGTGTGCGTTGTTCCTACATTTAATTCCACGACCTAAAAGTAACAGATAATTACGAAGAAAGTCCCGATAGTTACGTGCGCGCGCGCACACAGTCGAATACAGCTTTGAAGTTCCGGTTCTCACACTTGACAAAACAAATAACCGGCGCTAACGAGAGTCAATCAATAACGGCTGGATAACGACCGGGTACGCGCAGGAGAAGCGCGCGATCGAGCACCGCGCGCTCCGAGCTCCGCCCTTGAAATCTTGCAGACACCTTCGAGGAACGATCTCCCATTGCCGCCAGGTTTTTGCGAGATCGTTCAGAATTCTAACGAGACCTTATTCCCAAGGCCAGTTTGGGTAGAATCACTCCAAATATGATTTATTCGCTTTTAACTGTCCCCTTAGAAATATGTTAGTAACTAACACATGACTTGTCTCTAATTTAGATTTACTTGCTAATTGAATTTACCGTTATCTTTTTTCTTTTTGTTTACGCGTCCAATCCTGCGTTTTTACGCCGATGGCATCAAAGCGCAAGACATTTTATGCATGCAAATGCAACGAGCTTGCCTTGCAACTAGGAGAAAAAATAAACTGGCGTCAGAGTGTTGTCGCATATTGCCTTTAGTGACTGGGAACGAAAGAATAATGGCAAATATTGCCCGGCAAAGGGAGCGACTTCCTTCAACGGACTTGCCCCGTGATGGAGTCCTTTGCATACGTGACGAAAGTGGACGCCAACGACAATGTCATGGCGGAAGTAATTTCCGAGATGAGCGGTCGAGACTCGACTTGCAATAGTGGTTGAACAGTCAAAGTGGGCTCATTTTGGCATGTATAGCAGATTCGCGACGGCGAAGGGACACTTTGTAGGGAGGTCATATCCTGTTCACCCTGGCCCTACTATATCCTGACCGGTCGCACATTAACCTACGGAGAGAAGTAATTTTCTGAAGAAGACACGCAAAGTACCGGACACCCGTGAAAAGATGGTCGCGTGTGTGTCGGCCGCAGGTCCAGAAACGTGCCGGCTATGTACATCGTACGTCAGTCGATTCCCAATGTTGATTCTGTGTAAAACTTACTTATTTAATATAATTTGGTTCGCCAGTAATTTGACGAAAATTAACAAGACTTAATTGTTTCACAATGAGAAACGATCCTGGCACGATTTTTTTAATACGAAACTTGTAATGCCCGTATAAATTGACGTATAATGAATTACATTTGAAACAGGTATAGCTCTTTAATTACGATCGCGGCGTATTGTTAGGCTATAATTAGGCACGCCTAATTCCCGTGGAGATCGCGTTTTCAGTTGTCAGGGCGAGATACGCATCATGGTTGCGCCAGTGAACGATTAACGAGGCCAACTATTGTTGGCGCCGCGCAGAGACAGAAAAATATGAGGGGAAAGGAACCGACATAACAGTAGTTTCGATCTAAATTGTCGCGATTACACCAAGTACAATCTCCTTACAATTTCTTATTGGATATAGACGTTGACACGGTCAACATCTCTACAAACAGAATAATATTATTCTTCGACCAAGAGAAGCAATTGTCAATTTTCTTCTTTTAAATTATGTAAATGTTACTTCACATTTTAAATATTTTACACCAATTTATCATGAGCATTACATTTATTCAAAATAATTTCTACTAATTTAATATTTTTCAATCAAGAATATTATTAGTAAAAAGTAAAAAGAAAAATTCGATTTGCTTATTATTCTGATTTTCCTTCGATACAATTTTATAATACTCTTCAAAAGAATATAATTTTTTTTAACATACGATAACAAATTTCTCATTAAAAGTACAGTTTGTAAGTACAGTTTAAAACAACTGTCAAGAAAATATTCTTTGTTAAAGATAAACGTTTCTTACTAGAAGAGAAAAAAAATTAATCGGTTTTGTTGGCAGTATTTTTCTACGTCTAATTACATTTTTATCATAAACAAAACGTAATGATGTAAATTAAAATATCTAGAGCGATAAATTCAATTATCAAGTAAAAATCGATTGACGCGTAGTTTTCAAGATACAAAAGCGCGCGAGGGCAATCGGCGTTTTTTTTATCTCTGCGGGATTATCGACGCACTTCATTGTATACGCGCTTATGAAGCGTGATTCGTATAAAACTCGACTCCGGCGGCGAGCAAATCCACCACGGGGAATCACGATCACGCGCGCGATCGTGACTGCGCGCCGTAATTTAGAGGCGCGCTGAATAGGGTCGAGCTTTCTGGACCGCACGGTAGCCATACGTCGTCACTCTTGTCTCATTCGTGAGTGATCACGGCCGATCGTATTGTGACAGGCTAGCGATTGGTACGTCGACGAGGCATGCACGGTCCCATTGTGCCGCAGTCACGTATATCAGGAACTGAACAGTCATCGTCTTCACCGATGGATAACGACGGATAGAACACTTTTGTGTCGACTCACGACCCCAGTTAACGTTTAACCCGCCGACGTAACTGTCGCGCACGAGCATCATCTCTTCAAGATGATTGTTCAAAATCGGAACTTATCTCTACTCGACCCTCGAGCCGTGTATCCTCGTGTTACGTGGCAATGCTGCCTAAAAGGGACAAACGCGTTTTACGCCGAATCAAATATCGCGGTACAAATATCGTGGCAAATAAAATGTAAAAAATTTTTCTTATTACAATAAGAATTTTAAAAAATCTTTCATGTTTCAACAGTTAGGATTAATCGTTTTCACTCTGCATATGAGGTTTCATAACATTCGAAAAATCAGGTCCATTCGATACCACAATTTTTCAACAGCTCTCGACACGCGCGGCGTGCGAGCGAGATTTTAATAATCGCAGCGCAAATTTAACAATATCGAATAATTAAATCCGCGTGCTTTCGGAGCGAATTCACGAGGAACTGTCGTCGCGTACCGTTTTAACAACTCCGACGACGGGATCTTTTCCAACGCGCGCGTACACACGTGCGGTTTCATTATATTATTCCGTGCGAGCGATTCGAAAACGCGAGAGTCCTTGCAAGGCGATCATCGCGATGAAAACGGGACTCGAGCCCCGCGCGCGCGGAAAGTAAGGCCGACTCCATGGAAACGGCGAGGCGCTCGTTGTGAGACGGCCGCTCGTATTCAGCGTTAGGAACTAATTAGCACGACGCTCGACGGATCGAAAAAGGCAACCGGCCCCGGTTATTAACGAGGAGGACGTAACGATCCTTCGAGCAGAGTCGGTACCGCTGCTGACGTTTTTATAGGTTTTCGAGCGGAGGAAGGAAACGAAATTCCGCGCCAACCGCGGCGGGATCGAGCGATATGGTGCTCGAACACGACTTGTTAAAAGCCGCATTACGGGCCGCACGTGTAACAATTTTTACGGCTCATGCGTGTCAATCGTTATTAAAGTCGAACGACTTAATGCAACGGTGAAGAAATAGGAAGTTTCTTCTGTAGCGACTTCTTCTCTCTCCCCGAGTTAACATTTGATCTCTCGCTACGTTACAATTTTACCTAACGGGTCTCGGTGACCGCGCATGATCTATATCTTCGTGCACACGTACGAAGGAGTACGCGAGATTTGCAGTTCAAATGAAACAGCTCAGATAAAAGAGTTCGATAAAAGCAGTCGAAAGGCAAGTAAATCTCTATTTCAATCGGGGAAAAAAAAAATGTAAGAGCAGGCGAGCTGTTGCTCAGGCTGCGTGTAATGGTATACGATGTCCAGGAGCTTCTCGCATCACGGTCGAAGCGGGATGCCGTTAACCGCCACGAGTGCGAGGAAAACGATAGTCGTAGCGATAGTCGTTTCATTAACGATACCACTTACGGCTTTGTTAATGAACCAATAAATAAAATACGCGTTGTCATATCGCAAGATGTCACGCATGGTTGAACGTTCGATGGTGGTTGAAACGCGGCTTAGAACCACTAACGTGATTACTGCGCGTCGTTATGCGGCGCTTTATGCGGGGAACAAAACATTTACAGCCGATAAAAAATGTATCGTCAAAGATAGATAGCAAAATATATACACACCGAAGGGAACACGGCGTTTTAATGCATTCAAGAACGAGTATCCCTCTTCTGGGACGTAAAAGTAAATTTTAATATTGTAATTGCATGCCGTGTACGTTTATTTATACAATTATATAATTTATCTTGCTATTTGTACGTAAATTATGCTTCTGCTACCTTATGCATTACCCGTACACGTGTGGCATACGTTGTTATCGGGGCCGGCCCGTATAATATGACGTTGTAAAAGTTCTTTGAGGACAACTATAATTAGTACGAAGAATAGATCCATTGATATATAACATCCACGGCGGAGCGTAGCGTACGCGAAAGGTGGCACGGATTTAAAATGCATATATTACTCGCAGTCTCTCCATAATTCGATTAACCTAAGCGAAAATGCGCTCGTTTGTAGCGCGCATATATAACAAATGAAATCTCCTGCATAGTAATTCCATTCGGAATACGAAAGTAGAGAATGCGCCGCGGGGTCGTACGGTACCTACGACGACGTCGGGCACAGGGGGGTCGGGGCGAGGATGGCGGACTGTTAGAGGGAGGGTGAGTCGGCGGTGCTGGCGGCAGAGAGAGGGCGGATTAAAAATGTAATCCAATAATAACGCGTCTCTGGTGTCCGTGAAAGTACGTACGTATGAGACGCACGCGGGTATATACCTATGTGAGGTATAGTGGCGTAGAAGTAAGGGTTGCGTCGGGGGGGGCGCAAGAGCCCCTTTCGTTTCCACCGTGAGATAATTAGCCGGCGCGGAAACGCGACCGGTTTATCCGTCACAACTATAATGGTAAATAATGCCGACCGCGGATACTCTCATAACGTAAATGACTGCGGCGTGTACTTTTTTTTATGAGAAAATGTTTCGCCCGCGATTTCCGCTCCCCGCGGAAAACGACGATGTAACAATTTGCCGATACAACGATATTTGACAGAGATGCAGATAGAGAAATTAAGATAATGAAGGTTTGATACAATTAATCGGTAAGAAATAAAATGCTGAAACTTAATACGAGCAAAAAAGAAATCGCAAAATTAGATCACATTTTAATGAAAATCTTTTACAACGACGTGTGTGTGTGCGCGCGCGCGCGCGCGCGCACTAATTTCTATATATAAAATGTCTCCTTCCTGGTTGTTATCTGCACTTTCTTTCGCGTCGTATTAAGTTTAAATAACAAAAGAGATTATTTTATGTTGCTCTGAATTCAGGCGTGTGCTAGTACAATTTAGCAAAGCCTCACTTCTGTGAATACAATGCCATCTTAATCCTGTGATTTTCACCGGAACATTCGCCTCACGTTTGCTAAAAACGATCGACCCAATTCGTACGTAGAAATAATAATGATTTCAGTGGATTGGCGAAGGCAATTTTTAGGGTGATTCAACGCTACCTTATGAAAGTAGAATTTCGTTACGCTACTGGCCGCGCATTTTCTCGCGCGCGCAGCGATGTATGCGAGCGGGCGGCGTACGTGCCAGCACCTACGTATATCTGTAATGCCGGTACGTACACCCCCGGATGAATCTTGAGGCAGCGAAAATATCACGATGTCCGCTAACGCCCGAGCGTCCAAGCGGGGGTAGCTGAGCCGAGCAGAGGGGGGGAGGGGGGAGGCGGGAGGGGAAGGCGAGTAGGCGAAGGTACGGGGCTCAAAACGGGTGGACGGAGTCCATTAGCAGACAGATGAGGATGTGTGCGCGATTATATACGTCGCCCCCTGTCCTCCCGCCTCCCGCCCCCGCCGCAGTCCACTCAATAATGCATCACACTC
This sequence comes from Monomorium pharaonis, assembly GCF_013373865.1. Classification (NCBI taxonomy): domain Eukaryota; kingdom Metazoa; phylum Arthropoda; class Insecta; order Hymenoptera; family Formicidae; genus Monomorium; species Monomorium pharaonis. The sequence goes on from NC_050469.1 coordinate 30,882,695, forward strand.
CTCTATCCGCTACTCGGTCTCCGGTCCAGCACGTATGACCACTCGGGAAGTCTCTTCTCCTTGCCGGCGGCTCACCTCATCCGGTCATCACCACCCTTCCGGGTTCCACAGCCATCACGACGGGTGCTTATTACTACCGTGGCTTTGATTTTGGGTGGGAGGCTTCAACGATGGAGGAAGAAGAGGGAGCGGCCGCGGCTACGTGTCTTTCAAAGAGAAGCGAGATACACGTGTTACTTTGAGGGTGTACGGCGAGGCTGTCGAAAGCGTCAGGCTGTATAAGTTTGAAAATCGCAGAAATCGCGAACGTGTTCACGAACGGCTTTAAAACAGCCTGAAAGAAGAAACATTTATCTTTTGCGGATAGGATCTTTATACGTATTCCTATATTAATTGTAAAGTAACACTGTCCATTAATTTTACTCTCTTAATCGGAATTGGTGAAACTTTACTAATTCTATACTCGCATACATAACTGCGATCATCAGTGACTATTCACTGTCTTTAAGTGACTTTGATTAAGAGGAGATACATTAATTAAGATCAGTGTATTATCACTGAATAGTTTGATTTCAGTGTTATAATGCTATATCAATCAGTGAAATATTTCACTTTCGGTGAATAATGCATAAATTCCAATTTAAAGGATACTCAAATTCATTGACTCAGTTCACTAAACAAAATGTTACTACAAAATCAAATGACGCGCACGGGCTTACGTCATTCATTAGGACAAGTTATTTTTAGCGCATCGCGTCTCGTTAATTATGAGAGCGAGAACGAATCTCCCGCTGATTGATTTGAACAGTCGGTCAAAGGTCCGTCATTCAATTTCAACTTCAGGATCCCGTTTCCGCGCGACGCAAAACTCCACCACGACCTTTGACCTCTTCTTTCGCGATTCAGTTTGATCCGTCGGAAATAATCATTCTCACTTCAGATCCGCCCACCTCGCGCCCTGAATGCGATATATATTCGCATATATACACATACATATACATATGTACGTGTCTCGCGCGAGAAAGGGTCTCGAGCGCGGAACGATACTGAAATAATACTTGATACAGGCACCTGGAGGAAGATTCGCTCTACCGAATTACCCCGCCTCCCGCCGTTGGCCCGCGCGGATTAACGGATAATCCGTACGGGAACGAGGAATTGTTGAGAGAAAAGCGGAAATGCTAATCTCTCGATGAGAGATCCCACCCGGATACCTACGCACCACGGAGTCTTCCATTTCCGCGAGCGCCGGTATGCGTGTGCACACGTACACTCGCGCTAAATCGCCGCGCACTCGCGCGCTCGTGTGTGCATTTAAGTACGTTTGTCTCGATTGCGTGCGAGAAACGACGTGGAGAGGAGAAGCGGCCCGCTACTCTCTCCAGCGTGTCGTGCAAATCCTCTCAGATCATATCCGGCGGTTCGAACGACGGTTCCGTTCCCGTTCCCGTGCGCGAGCGCGCGTGAAGCGGTTTATTTCACGACTCTCGGACGCGTACCGCCGGGACTGCTACTCGATCGCATCCACCGTCGCACACCGCGATTTCATAAAATCGCATTTGTGAGACGCGGAATGACGCGGCGTCGCGTAAAGATCTCTCCCTGGAATCTAGCTCGTCCGTCGGTTATGGAATTCAGAATACATTCGCGGGATAGGAATTCGAGAGCGTTAATGTGATTTAAGAAAAAAATATTGTTGCCTCGGTTCACACGTTTATAAGTGCGAGTCATAATTAAGAATTATAATTAACGACCGTTACTCGTTACGATGATTTAGGCCCAACTTTAAACTCGGTTCAACTCACCTCTTACCTTCTTCTAATTTTTAAAACGAGAAGAGTCGAGTTAAAAATTGAGCTACGTTGGTGTAAAGGAGCCTTAATCTTCGCGACGGATGGGGTTTGTAAGGCGGGGGCGGCCAGCTTCGGCCGTGTTCCATGGTATTCGGAGAAGCACATTTCCTTTGTTAGCCGGAGTGCAGGCTTTTGTCTTTCATCTTCGGCCGTTGCCGTGGTTTCCCATATCCAATCAATTCTGTGTGCTTCCTAAGTAAAGCCCGGGTGACAGACGAACACACCTCGTGACTTATAATCGCATTTTCCCACCTCCGCGCGTCTCTTACGCGCCACGTACACGCCGACAAGAACGGAATCAGCTCCCCTCCGTTAATGGCCAGCGTCGAGGCTTTTAGCTAACCGAGTCTCTCCTTTGCCCATCGCCTCTGATCTATTTCTCGGCTAATCTGTTGATTATACGAGGCTGTCTGGCAATACGTTATCGGAACCGATGGGAAATCCTTTTCCTCCCTCTTCCCATGTGTATCCTATCCTCGCTTTTTCCGACGATCAGGCACATATCTCTCGAGGTACTCATAGAAATGCGTTTTCGGTCCTTAAGGAGGGTTGACCAGACGCAATATATAGTACATTAAGTAGAAGTGGCCTTGTTCAATACAGATATGAAATAATGTTTGTATAAACAATGAATAAAATTTACGAAACTTTTTTTTCCATTAAAAAATGGAGTTTCCCTTATTCTTGTACCGTTGTATAAAACAATTATAAATAGCATATTACGTGAAATCAATGTAAATATTAGAGAATCGATTAATAGGTAAATTTTTTCATCTAAAATGCCACCTAAAACGAACGGGATTATTTTACGTTCTGTACAGATATTCTTTCTTCTCCCGTGAAACAAACAAAGCGAAGAGAAGTGAATCGCTCTTTATTCTCACCCGACGACAGACGACGGATTGCTTCAGATTCCTGTGCATAGACATCACCGGAGTCCGCGGAGCAATTATCCGGCAGATAGCATCGTAGGACTTAACCTACTATCACTTTGGTTTATTGCAAGTTATATTTCAGCACGTGAGAACCGCGTGAAGTTTTCAATGGATCCCGGTGCGAAGAAGGTTGCCCAATGATCGTTCCGATAGCGGTTTCAGATCGCCGGAAACCCACTTTTCCATAAAATGCAATCGTTCGTATTACTTATCCGCTGAAGAATTGAATTAGGTTGTCGACATCAAAGAAAAAGACGAGAAATTAGACATTGAGGAAAATGGCTGATTAGAAAAAATAAGAACCGAGACGTTTTTAAACATTACTGTATTATTAATCGGTGTAAAGATGAGAAGTTTTTTGTTTGCTAATCCTTTTTATATCTTGTTTATAATCTTGTTTATAATCTTTTTTAATTCAATCTTTTGAATTTATTTGCATTCAATCAATTCATCGAGCTAAGATTTACCTCATATTTTAATACTAAAGCTTTCTGCACACGATACAATTTTTTATGCTAGCATGCATACGATTGGTAATATAATCATCCGAGGCAATCAGGACACGTAATAAGACGTCTCGTATGCGATCTAGCATGAAAAAGCGTATCGTGTGCCGAAGGCTTTAATTAGCTGTTTCTTAGTTTCACGTAAAATAAACACGTCTAGTCTAAAGCCTCGAGTGAGAGCAGTTAGATTAAAAATGTTATAATTGCGCTACGGCAATAATTGAGGAAGAAACGAGATGTCGAAACTTGGCCGTCAAAGCGTTATGCGCACTGCCAATTCATATTCATGAAGAGTAAGAAACCGAGCAACTAACGACTCGTTAGTTCTTTTAAGTGATAATTTATTTATCTTTCTAGAACAGTCTCAGTGTCTGCACGAGCGATCCCAGAGCGGCCGGGCACGACCGTCCATTGTTAATTCCTGGCTGCTAATTATGGAAAAATACGGCAGTCGCTCCGCGCTCGAAGATCGACCGCATAACGACAGCGGAAAACCATTAACGTTCCTACTGTTTGGTTTTAGACTCGGTGCGGTAACGGATGTCTCTGGAAAATTTAATCGAAACACTTGCCAGTCTCGACGTTCGCACTAAAAACAACGACGCACTTGCTATTAAAAAACACATTCGCGATTATTATATAATTGTTTGATATCTCAATTAGAGGTGAGATATCGAATGTGATAATTTATAATTATATAAAATTGATGATTGAAATTTCAACTATTCTTTCAAACGTGACATACTTATATTTGACATGCAAAATATTATTCAGTACTAAGATCAACTTTGATAAAAAAATGATACTTTCTATTTTCTTGTGTTATTAATATTCGGTCTAATATGTAACTCATTATATGACAATTTTTTAAAAAATTTAAAGGCTGGTTAATTTAATTATTTAATTGTAATAATTGTCAGTATTAGTATCAACGTCACCGAGTCGACGGTACGTCCGACGCTTCGAGGGACACGAAGAAGAACGCAGGCACAAAGCGGTAGGAAATAACTTTGAAAAAGTGCGTTTCCCCCGGTTAAATGTAAAAGTCTTAAATGTAACGCGTTGCCCGGGCGGTCGCTACCTTTCCCGGACCCCCTTTTATCGTACAAAGGGGTAAAACCTAACCTACCGTCCGCCTAACGTATCCCGCTTTTCGTCGCAAAAGAGACCCCTGAGGGTGTGCACGGGGGTGGAACGGGAGAGAGAAAGAGAGAGGAAGAAGAGGCGGCGGGGACGACGGCCGTAAGCACACATGGGTGCGCGCGCGCGCGCACACGAACAAACGGACGGACCGTGCCGACTCTTATGATGGACGTAATTAAAACTTTTACAGCGGCATACTAAAATGCAAATAAAACGATACGCGGGTTCTCTCTCTCTTTCTCTCTCTTTCTCTCGGACATCCCACCCTTTGCCCGTGGAGGTATCCACGGCGATAGGTAACACACACGGCCGCGCAGGGTTTTTCGCGCGGTGAAAAGGACGAAGCTCGTCCTCGCCTCACTTCGCCTCGCCTCGTCTATGCCTCGGAGCTGAAAGGCGTCGGGCGTGGATGCGACATGATAATTACGGCGATAATGACCGCGGACATGAGACCGGGTCGATCGGAGCTGGACTTGGACGCTTCTCGTGCTTCTCCAAAGGATGCGTCTCTTCGCGACGGGCGCGTCACCTGGTGGCTTTTCGAATCGTCAAACGCTTTTGCGAAAAAACCTCGCGTAAAAAAGACATTGAACATGTAACTCGAACAAAGTTCAATCATTAAAAAAAACTGCGAATCTTGTTTGAACTCTTCGGGAAAAACATTTCCCAAAAATACATAGAGTGTAGACCCAGTTTGTCTATCGACAAAATTTCTGGTGGAAATTAAACCTTATGTGAGGAGTAATAAAAAATGTATTAGTATTATATTTTCCGAACTTTGAACGGTTTTTCAGCATTTCAACTTGTTTTGTGCACCAAGATAGCAAGATAGTCTTTTTATTACGTGTATATTCACTAATAGACGATCATAGAACATTTATTATCAATACCAATATATTCAATTTTTCTGCAATTCTGAAACCTTTCAATGAACTAGATATGCTAAGTCCTGCTAGGTTATTTCGGAAAATGCTACATACATTTTCTACTATCACATAATATTTAATTTTTACCAGATTTTATTAATAGACAAATTGGATCCAACTTGGATAAATGTTCCTTGTAAATCAGGCTGAAAACTCGCTATATTCGCTTCTGTCGGTCTTTCGGCTAAAGTTAAGCGAGTATATCGAGTCCCGATATTAATTGAGCAGGCGTGAAAGCGGTTTCCTGCGTTAAACAAATTTGCGAGAGCGACTCTTTACACGAGAGAAAAGTGATTAAGTCGTACGCCATGTACGCTACGTACGCGCCTAACGAAAACAGCGCGCGTAATTACCGCGCGGTTCTTACACGGGCAGATCGTATCAGTGATAGGTAGTTAATGCGCGCGAAGCCGACCAGGTCCGCGCGCTCGCGCAACAGGGAAGAAGATTGACGAAAAAAATACATCGGAGTTAATTAATCCCCTTTATATTCAGCGGCGGCGGCGGGTTTCTAATTCTCACGCTTAATAGCCCGCGCCCGCACCCGATGTGCGTGCGTATGCAAATCGGCGGCCGCGGCGGCGCAAAAGGAAGACAAAAATTCTCGAAGCTCGGATTTCTCCTATCGCAAACCGAGTACGAGTAAACTACGTCCGACACACGATCGCGCGCCCATCAGTGCACTCATTGACGCAGCGCCTGCTGCATCAGATCACGCCAATTAATTCGAGGCGTCGTAGTCTCTTCGAAGACGCGCGTTTACGACACCTTACGTCCGGAGTTCGCCGTAAGTGTGTAGGCAATAAGAGATGGTGAAACTCCTCGCCGAGTATTCTAACGCCCTCGCGGCAGTAACAAATTATTAGTGCGTAACCAAAAGGGGAAGGTGGTGTAATGACATCGGAAGTACCAGCACGGCGAGTAACTGCCGCGCAAAGAAGAACGTTTACGGGAACGTTTGAGGAATTGTTCTTTCTTTTCAATAAAAAATAAAACAACAAAATGCATTATAATAGCTGTACGACAATGGTAACAATATCTTCCTAGCAGCACAATACATTATAGCAAAACCTTAATTAATATCGGTTAAACAAAACAAATTGGCTAAATAAAGTGTCCACTTTGCAATATTGGACCAATGTTGGGGATATCACACTTACATTCTTTCCCAATATTACGCTAGTGTTTTGTGTTAGTATTACAGAAGAAATCTCGTTCTCGTAAAACATACAGATCAGATTTGTTTCTTTAACGTTTCCGATGTGATTTCTCGTAAAGGACGTAACACCTTCGCGTCACGGGAAGCTTATCAATACAGATGAGGCGATTACGTTTAGCTGGGGAGCGGTCATCGCGTGTACGTACGTGAGCCTCCTCCTCCTCCTAAGTCGAAAAAGAAACAATAGAAGTTCACGAGGGGGAGAACACCACCATCGTCCGTCCGACGGACGCGTGGTTCGCGCGTATAACGAGGGCCGCTGATTCGGCATCAGCCCGCCAATTAATTCGGCTCGGCTCTTCGGCGCGCACTTACGTCACCCCGCACGTCCGGAAATCCGCGCCGCGGTGGAAAGATAGCGCGGTCCCGCGCGCGCGGCGCGCGCGCGCGCGAGCGCGCTGATTAACCCGGCGATAATTAGCATACAATAAGAATCCTCCGGATAGATCGGTGCCTGGTAGACGAGCCAGAAAGCCGAGCTTACACACGGGGCACCCATCACTCCTCCCACCAGATATCAATCGCTCACCATCAGCACCCTCGCACCCGTCTGCTACATCGCGTCCCTTCCCCTCCCCCTCCCTCCGCGTCTCCCACGCTGCCGCCGTTCCCGCCGGTTCATCCTCCATCTCCTCCTCCTCGCCAGGCTCTTGACCGAGCCGGCCCGGCCGTTTGACTTAATCAGTAATCGCTAATTGCCCGGCTGACGCACCTCGGCCTAACGGACGAGGAAACGTATGCAAATCGCGCGGAATTATCTCTCTCCGACAATTAGACGAGTATCCTTGCTCGCGCGTATAATGCCACTTCCGGTTGCGTTAAGCCATCTCCGTTCGCCTCGCGCCCCCTCACCACTTCGCGGTGCGAATTACCGAACATGCGTGTGCTCCGTACAAGGACAAGGATTTTGCTCCTTCGTTTCTTCGTAGAAGCGTATCGGCACCTGCGGTTTTCACGGATCGCGGGGCACGGAGTGGTCAGTCGAATCGAAGCGATATGTGGTTGTTTCTTTTTTCTCTTTCGGTTCCGTTGGTTTTTTTCATGTTGAACGAAATTGAATATCGCAGATCACGCGAAATTACGTGCAATGTGATTAATACAAAAGTATCAAATAACCGGCTGCTGGTGAGAAACCAATCATAATATTTGATGCAATTATGCGTTGTCGAGGTACGCAAGTTTGAAAACGCCGCGCGGCGCTCGTTTTTTTTTTCCTCTCCATCGTGTCGACATCGCCGCGGGCGTCGATGGTCATCTACACTCCCATCGTTCGTTATTAATGGAGTGGCCAAATAATTCATGGATAGCGCCCGCTGCCGATTCCGAGCCGCCAGCTGCTCTCCCTCGCCGTTCCGTTACACGCCCGCATTTTTTTTTTCCAGATACATCCGACACGGCTTTATGGCTTCGGCCATTCGCTCGTGTCAGTTGATTGCCACTGATGTCGAATGGCGAAACCACGACAGTGGCACGGGGGCATGAATATTCATCTGCCTTTCGTAAGGAAGGTTCTCGCGGTTGCGAAAGGGTTCGAGGCGTGAAAGGGGTGATGGCGAAAGGGTGGCGAGAGAGCTAGGTCGGACACTAACGGAAAGAATGGGAGGAGGGGCGATAGGGGGTTGAAAGAGAGGGAGCGAGATGGGGAGGAGAGAGAGATTGATAACGGATATGCAATGGTCTTTCGCTTTTTCACAATGTTTGCTCCGAACGCCCGGTCGCGGCGATAAGCGCGGGGACGCAAACTATACGGCGAGTGCGCCGCCACGTTTTTAATTAATGTCGATAAAGTTCATCGCGGCAAGTCGAGACGCTACCGTGGAATTATTCAAAAGCCGTCCGGCCGTGCGCATATTAATTATAAAGTTCCAACGGGGACGCTCCTGTTTACGTATCGGCGCGTCCGTAAGCGCGAAAAGACGATTGCGCTTGCGGGTAAATACGAGAGCGGAAATGAAAATAGCCATGACGTTTGTTGAATACACACACGTAATATCTGCACGCCAACTCCTAATTTTTTATCATTCGTAACATTGTCCGTATGCATTATACATATAATTTATTCAGTTACGTGAAAAGAAGACGATAAATCTTTTTTTCAATTCATGAAATTAATAATTACTGATAAACATCCTACAGCTTTCTGTTACTCTATCCAATTTTTATCTCACAATATTCTCGTAATTTTATATTATTTCATACATTATTTATAAAATTTATGTATCTCAGATTTTAATGCGACAGGTTATCTGTAATTTTCGATCAGTCAGTTCATCATGTTGCCTAATGAAATAATAAGCAATGATTATGCGTAATATTACAACAATAAAATTTAATACGTAAACTTTCATATCGAAATAAGTTAGGAACACATTTGTACGAACATTACATTATTTGTTCGATCGCTTATTACTATAAAATATATAAGTATAAAATATTACGTATATTTTTTTTTCCTAAACTTTGCACAAGAAAAGTTCGCCGATACTTGAAAACCATATGAACATTATGTGTTTTCTCAGATACCCGACTATCGAGAATTACTCTGTAACATATACTGCTTGCCGTTGCACTTGATATCATTAAGTATGCTAATGGTAATTGCTGTTATAATCAGCGACATCAATCGGGTGCGTACACGTAGAAGGCCTTCATTGAATAATTACACGTCGCTGCGGCGCGTTGAAGATGAGCCGAGTCGATACACGATGGAACGTTAAGAGGACGCCTGCGTGTGCGTGCATACTTTATGGGTAAACAATGATGGGCGCTACTACACATATACACAGGTTTAGAGAGAAACGTACGATGTAAAAAGTACGTGCAGAAACAGCTCGAGGAAAAAATAGCATTGCTTTAAATTGTTTTGAAAGGCGATCTGTAACTTTAAAAATACGTTAAGTAACGTAAATGACGCATTCAAATTTAAAATTAATAAGAGAAGACAGCTCGCATTTGCGATCGCAAAGCAATCGAGGAAAGATAAAAGGCCCAAAATGAGCGAAATAATGTGTAAAATTTTCAATAATAAAATTCATATCCGTACTCGGATTTATTTTATCAAGTTCGTGGCTTTCTCACATTCAGATTATCATCCTCCTCAAAATTTATACAAATAAAAGTAATTAATAAATTAGAGAGCATGCATATTCTTCTGCTAGATTAAGGCTGTCTGAAATGCCCGATAAAGAATAAATTAAAATATGAAAGAAAGGGTGAAAATGCAGAATTGGAAAGTAATTCATTACTTGTAACAAAGTTACAGTTTGTTTTTTTAATTAACTTAAATAGTTATTTTATATATTTCAAACTTATTCTTTAATATAGGTTGCGTTCAATAAAATAAAATTTATCTTCGGGAATCATAAAAAGTTATCATATAAATATTAATGTTGAGACTGTACTCCTTAAAACAAGCTCTGGATTGAACTGGTTTACCTACGATTTTAATATAAAGTTTAAATTTGATTTTTTAGCTGCAAAGTATTAATAATTTTGATATAACATGTTATAAAAGTATTTAAGTTTCATAATTAATTTAGTATAAATTATTAACTCAGTTGATAGAGATTAAATATATTTTGATTTTAAATTATTAAAATGGCTGTGATTCATTATTTACAAAACAGCGTAGCGCAGAATTGAGTATTTAGTATAATAAAAAAGACCAATGCATAAACGTTATAAAAAAAATAAAATAGAAACGCAATTGGAAAGTAACGATTCGTTACTGTTTTGAATAACTCTATCGTGTTAATTGCAGAGTCGATAACTTGTAACGGTAACTAGTTATTTTTTGAGAGAGGAAAAAACTTTAACTGTAACTTCAACAAAGTAACATCCCCATCCTGGGAAAATGGTAGGCGGGAGAGAAACGGGTTAAGATTCCCCTGATGCGTCCTTCGGTGGCGAAGCATCGAAGGGATCGTCCTGAGAAACTTCCATGCATGAGCGCACATTAGTGCGTACACGCTGCGCCTCGAGTCTTAATGCATTTAATTGTTGCTCCGGTGCGTAGTTAGCGGCTGGTTAACCATACTGATTACCGCCCGATACATTTCTTACGTCGACGTTAGCGGCCGGTAACGTGCACGGGAAAAGCGTTCGTGTGTGTCGCCTGGAAAAACCCCGGAGGCGATGCACCTTGGCGTTCGAATAAAACGCGTTTCCTTTCTGTGCCTACGGTCTTGATAGATGTTTGTCGGTAGACTTAATTTATACAGACAATTTCCAGATTACAACGCACAGTCAGGTTTGTGCGCGCGCGCGCGTAAGAGAGAGAGAGAGAGAGAGAAAGATGGACGACTGAATAAAATAATAAAACCCACTGTCCATGCCGAAGCGAGCTTATGTATGTTTAATGTTGCTATCTGCCTCGATAATTACGATCTCGTTAAACATTCGGAATATCTCGTGCGAGACGTTCGTTTAAAGCTGTTTTAAAAGTTGCATGTGCCTGCGCTGTACATCGACGTTACACTGACGTTATTTGTATAACCGAACTATTTCGCGTGGCGGGTAACGCGCGAGGCCGAGTTTAATTAAAATCGCATTAATGTGCAAATCTGGATCCGCGATAGGCACTGCTCAGATATCGAATGGGCGTATTTAGCACCGCTTATTTTATAAATAGACGAGACCGTCCGTCGTTAATGCCATGCGGCGACGACTCGCTCAAAGTTTGCGAGGCAGATTTATTTATTTCAAAATAATAATGGCGATTATATCTTAATCAATTCTTATCTGATAGATTTATACGCTCGCATGAATATACATGTGTATTTGTTGAAGTAAAACATCGTCCGGTGTGCGCGCCTCCATTGTTAGATATTTATCGTCGCACAGCCATCGCCTCCTGGAAAGGTTCACTATCCTCTGAATGGTGAGTTAAGAACACATTCGTGCGTAACACACGTGTGCACACGGTTGTAACAGCATGCGTTACGCATACGTCTGAAATTATATCGCGAGTGAAATTTTGGCTAGGAAGTAAGTGGAATGTTTCGACACCACAATGTGGAACAACGTTCTCTTAAGAGTGACTACATACTACGTTTCCCGGATCAACGATAAGCAACACGAACCCACGTCGCCCCTTCACGTACACGGTGTCGTTAAAGTAAAGGATGAATCCCCGATGCCGAGGTCGACCCGTTTCGTTAATTCCTAAGTTTCATGCCGAGCGTTACGGTCCGACTTCCTTTTTCGTGCGCCGCGGGGGAATCGGCATTTTTCTTGCCTTAAAGATGGCGACGTAGCATTAAAATACAATGGCTGACACAGTGTGAGCGCGCACGGCTCGTAAATAACTCTAATCGGGATCGCTAATTATAGATTACAGTTCGCGCACACGTCTACACGCTACTGTTCCCATTCTTAACGCACGGGCAAGAAGTCTTCCAGGAAGATAGATTTCTAAAAAAGAGATTTTTAACTAAATGAGAATTCGAAAGATTTCTGCGCGTACGTCGCATCACGATTTTCTCGACAAAATAATTTCTTAATATTAATTCAACAAGTCGATACACAGTATAGCATGTAAGTTATGCGGTTTTGTTATTCATGCAAGCGTACGTGAGAAAACATTTCAAAATTGCTTTATGCAGAGAGCGACATTTAGGTGTACATGCGTGAAAGTATAGCTTGGCTGTGTCCATCCAAAGGTGCGTGATGTAGATAGGAAAATTAATTACAATAAATTTAACAGTAATGAGAGAGAGCAAGAGGAGAATGCGCATCATGGCGCCGCCGTACTCCTACGGCATGCGCCCACAGTCGTTTCATAAAATGATCGGCGCTGCAATGTCGCAGCGTTGTGTTGGGGTCATAATAATTCACCTACTATTAGTTTACTGCTACGAGGAAAACAACGAGTTTCTACATTTATTCGGGCTCGCACATTAAGTAAAAACCACATATGTGACGTAACACACGAGTTGTTACATTGATTTATATCATATCATTTGCATAATGTTACATTTAATATGGTTATTGAATTTTATACGTATGTAGGGTGCGTAAATGTTAATATTCTAGGGACATATTTTTTCATTTAAAAAATATATATGTATAAATGTAAGTCTAGATTCTGAAATGGAAAGTATTTTACATTGTAAAACAGAAGAATATCTTGAAAACAAAGCAAATTATTTTATGTCGAAAAGTGCCATTATATAAAGTATAAAATATCTCTTAAATTAATAATTTTTTATATCTTTATGTACAGAACAAAACTAACCAAATTATATAATGCAAAAAATTGCATAATTTTATTTAACAAATAGAATCTTTATATAATCTTAAAAATAAAATTCTTTCGAAAATTAATTTTGTCATTATTTATCTCCCCTCCCCCCACACACATACACGACCAAACGTGTTTTGTCAATTGTTTCGGTCTTAAGATATCTCTTCTTAATAAATTTTCTTCCTTTTAAAATTTTAAAAATTAAGATAATTTTTAGATCCATGTTAATTTATTTTTTAAAATATTTAAAAAATACATTCCTAAAATATTTGACACTTATTCGTTTACTTGCTGCATATTTTGTATTGAGTATACGTGTAGATACATTAGTAAAATAGAGTTGAATAAGAGACCACTTAATTTTTTATATTTTTCAAAATTATATTTAAAAAATATTTAAAAAATAAGATAAATTAAGTGAACTTTATTCAGCACAGCTGTTTGTAATAAAAGAACTGATTGTAGCATACATACAAATTTATATCATACGTGTGTTGCATGAAATTATCTTTTAAATATCAAAATAGAAATTTTCTACTAAAGATGGTTGCATCATATCGAACCTAAGATTAAATACTTATCAAAGAATATGTAATTGTGGCAGTATATAAATGTTAAAATCCTAACCGTATCGTTTATTGTTCCAGCGTCATATGTAGGAAAACGGCGCTATATGAAAACTACATGAAAAGGCGGGATATAGAGGATAGAAAGGAAGACGTTCAGACGACGGTGCGGTAGAATACAGCGCAATATTCCAAGATAAATCAAAGTAGGCATCCACCGAATGCTCCCGGGTGCAAAATGCAGATAGAACAGAATATACGGAGCGCGGCATTCGCTCGCGGGTTAATGAGAACGGTTTCAAGCTCCGTTATAGAAGCGGCGACGTCTGCACAGGCAGAAAGAGCCTATAGCAGGAAATCGCAAAGACGCGCAGTGAGTCATCGTAGTGTCAAATCAAAACTACTATTTTTCCGGCTTTTTTTTCGTTCATAGTGCTCATACATCTTTCTCGTTATTTTTTATTGCCTCTAATAATAATAATAATAAAAAAGAAATATTTTTAGCACAAGACCCTGTTATTTTGAAATTATGCAAGACCTTAATCGAAAATATGTAGATAAAGATTTCTGGCGTTGAGAAATAATGACTGTATAACTTTGAGGCATAAAGATACACTACTTAGCATGACAGAAACAAATGAGAATCATGCAGGAGCGCCAGTATTAAAATGAAATAACTCTTGCAACCGCGGAAGTCATTAAGTATGCGCAATACCTCACGGTGGAGCCGCAGGGAAAAATTCCAGATTGTAAACATCGATTTAAATTAATTTCGCATATTAAGCATACTTATCATCATTGAAGAAATTTCTTCCTTCTCGTTATCATCTTTTACAAACAATTACGATGTAGATGATACAGCGATTTCAATATTTAATGGTAGAAGATTTTTAGGATTAATTTCCAAAATTGAAAAGTATTTATATACGCCAGATTATTAATACATGACTCTTGATCTTGAACCTTTCGTCGCACGTCACCATCCAAATTTAATCCCCGATTAATTGCCGCTGCTCGAGCAATCATCCATTACGCGTAGATCGTCCGCTGAATAATGTATACCAAACGGCCGAAAGCAATGTGCAAAATAATCTCTCGCCGGCGTGCCAACGGTCGAATTCCATTCCCGTCAACGAAGGATTAATTATCGGTGCGTTAATACGGTTCATCTAAGCCGGTCCTGAGGTTTACGCCGCGGTTTGAAATCACGGCGTTTACAAAGTGTCGGTGATAAACCTCTTGCGGACAAGGTGGTGGGACGCGAACGCTGAGAAACAGCAGCCGAGGGTTGCCGGGTTAGACGGTGGAGATGAGAGAGAAGAACGGATCGGTCGATTAAGCGCGAGACCGCCGAAATTCCATATCAATTCGTCTATCGGTCGAGCGTTCGTGATTTCTGAAGGGTGAGCCGGGCACATTCCGTGGCGCGTTTGATATCGAACACCCTCTCATGGCGTGTCCTTTCGGAAGCAAGTCAAAGTACTTCGTTCCGTTAAAACAGTGACTGAAATTGTACGCCGAACTCTGAGAAGTCGGAAGCTCATTCTTAGATTCACGATGTTTCGATATCGCGTCAAGTTGCATTTCTTTGAGTAAAAAGAAGATTCTTCTTTCTAGAAATTGTATAAATATCTAATTTATTATAAATAATGCTCTAATAAAAAAATTACTGTACAAGACAAACTTCGCAAATCAAAATATGACAAGTGACGTAATCTCTGACTACACACAACTTTAAATCTTTATATCTCAAGGCTATATATTGAAAAAATTTACAAATAATTATTTTATTTAATTTTTCGAGATTCTCTCTTGCTCTAGTGCTTTAATTCGTAAATTATTTCGGTGTGTGTGTGTGTACATATTTTGCAAAAATTTAATATTACATAGATACTTTGAAAAGTAAATTTATTTTCATATTAAATTAACACTTCTTTCATATTTACATGCAATACAAAGTTCTCGATAGAGATACGTGTGCAAATACAAGTAGAATTTAATTTAAAGCGAGAACAAAGTGAATATATTAAATATGATGAATACAGAATCTTGACGTAGCTTAAAGCCAGATTAGAACGAGCTACGAAGATGCGCTTGCCATCGACTCGTCCACTTCCTCCCCATTTCCGACAATTGTCACGAACGAATGGGTATCCTCGGGAAATGAGAAAGATAATAAAGGAGCGTGACGTAAAATAAAATGTAAATATGGAGGGATGGAGGGAAGATAGGGCAGATCGGAGAGACGATGGAAAGAGGTGTAGAACGAAAGATGGGATGAAAAAAAAGGATAAAAAATGACGGGAGAAAGACGGGAGGAGGACGGAAAAACGCATCGACCAATAGTGCCCGCAGGCTGGCAACCCAAGAGCCGACCACTTATCTGTAGGAGCAACATCAGAGAAGCTCTTGGCTGGTTGGTTGGCAGGAGGCAAAGAAGTGCCTGGCGTGAGGAGGACGCCGAACCAAAGTGAAGTGCGCGAGAGATACGAAAAAGATGGGGTGGGATAGGGGCGAGTGGGTGGGTTGACAGGCAAAGGGAGAGGGAGGGGGCAAATGATACCTCCTTAGGCAATTTTAATTTTGCAGGAATCACTGTTGGGGCTAATAAGAATAAAGAGATCTCCGCTTTCTTTCTCCTTCCTTCCCTTGCTTCTCCCTCTTTATCATCCTTTTCGCCTTTTTCACCCTCCCTCCCTCTCTGACCGGTCGAGCGAGGTACATCGTCAGCCACCAGCGACATTATACGACCGTGTCGACGACCTGTATACCTATGTTTGATCGCGTCTATGTTTGATTTTCTTTCTCTCGATTTCAAATTTTTACTTTCTCTTTGCTTTTCTATCTTTGCAATTTGTTTTAAAAAATTTTATAATATGTAATATATACTAATATATATATAATATAATATATAATATATACCCATGTATTCTAATATTTATTTCAAAAATAAATTCACAATATATTCTTTGTGCTTTTAGAAATAGTTTTGTTATGCGAAGTCTTCGTATTTAATCTCTATAGCCAAACTTTGAACTGTAATGATCGCACATTCAGAATTTAGGATCGAAGTTCACGCGACAGCCAAGCCACGCGAGTCCTATCGTCGCGCCGAGTGAAGCGGAGAGGGCAAGCTGAGAGCTGTCAGAAGCATGTACGCGCGAATAGAACGATGATTTTGTTCCGGATCAAACCGTCCTGAAGCCGAATGGGAGGGAGAACGGGCAGGGGGAAGAGTAGCACGCGAAAGGGTTAAAGTGTGCGCAGGCAGGGCGACATCGGCCGTGGTATGAGGAAGATTCACGAAGAAGGGCGGCGAGAAACGACGCGGCAACGCGGGGGTTGAGGAGGTGAAGAGGGTGAAGGGGGTAAGTAGTCTGCCGGTGGGGGCAACCGTACCACGGAAAGTGAGGCGGGGAGGGAGGGGAAAGGGTAGGAGACATATTTATTTGACATGCGACGCGACTGCACCCGAGTTTCATTAATTGAAGATCGCAGGAATGAGCATGGCAGACAGCGCCGGGACAGACACACACCGTATGTAGCACACGTACGTGTCTCCGTCGCGCCCTCGATCCCTTATTCCCTACTACCTCCCTCCCTCCCGCCTGCTGTTCCTCCTCGTTCCCTTCCGATGCCCCTCTGACTACTTCCCCCGCCCCCTCTTTCCTCCGTATGCACGTGCTCGCGGAAACGACAAATGAGGACTCGTCGTTTCTCTGACATTTGAGCATTCAAGTTCGTCCCGATCTAGGCCGCAGAGAAATCCCCCCCATGCCCCCCCCTTCCCTTTCCTCGCCTCGCTCACCCTTTTTCTCATTCCTGCTGCACCCCTGGCTGTTACCTCTTTCACTTTTTTTCTCCTGCTTTCTCTCGTTCTTCTATATGAATCCCACGAAAGCCTTCATCTATCCTTTCGTACGGGTTCCGCTTCGAATCAGATCTTCTTTCCATACTGTTCGTCCTCGAATGAATTTAACGGATGACAGCTGATACGAGACCGTCATGAGTGGTAGGCGGATAGTTGGCTGCGGGCTGTTCGTTTCTTTTTTTTCTCTCTTCAATCTTCCTCTTTCTCTCTGTCTTTCTCTTTTCCTTCATCTAATTCTCTCTTTTGTATTTTTTGACATTAACTCACGTTTCGCTCTATCTTCGCTGCCGATGTTGTTTGTCGCATTTTCGATATATTTCGCCTATCTTTCGTCGTTCGACATTGTCATTGTGCTTCTCAATTGCTGCAGTTGTCTTTGCGGTATAGCGAAATCGAAAGGCATAACCGTCAAATTCGTTATGTCAAACGAGCGAAAAGGCGTTTGATTAAATCTCTCTCGGGTCGATGACGTGATAGTACGAGAGCAGGCAAGAGTGGTGAGGATGTGGGTGGCGAGGGAGGTAGGATGTGTTAGGGAATGAAAGGTGGAAGGTAGCAGTAGCGACGTGGCGATATCGGAGATGGCGGAAATTTCATTTACCCCTCGTAGAGTTATCTAAGAGCAATACCGGGTGGCCTTAATGAAACATTCAGTCGCGAGAATAGCTCAGCAATCTCGAAGGGTCACGGGTAAGGCGGGGGAGAGCGAACCGGGCTTTGCAAGCTGCCCGCTCTGTCGCCCTGATACGAGACAGAGAAACGGAGCGCGACGGAGCAAGAGGAACGGAGAGGATGCGAGAGTGAGTGAGAGAGGGCGCGGAGAGGAATGGGTCTGATTCCCGGCAATGCAATTGCACGTTTAAAGTGGCGTTCCCCCGTTTATTTCGACGTTCAACGTTCATCCCTTCCCTCACTGTGTTGGGTTTTCATTTCAGTCCGGGTCAAAATCGACCCGGACTGAAAGCTCTCCTATCCGTCGTACTTGCGTGTCTCGATGAAAATCGATATTTTCAAGTGAGACAAATTATTATATGAGAATTGAAGAAAAAATGGTTTGTCTTATTATTTACTAGTATAGTAAAATTTACAAAACTGTCGTAAATCTTAAATGCATGAAAATGACTTATTTCATAATTGAGTGGAGGCAGGGGATGTAACACACGCTAAAGCGTATGCCCGTTTGGTGAGCAGTATAATTCTCGTCGCAACTTCGACAAACGCCTGATTAAAGCACGTTCCAACGTGCGTTAAGGAGCCAAAAAGGGAATACGCCGAATAATCGCAAATGTAGATATCATTGCTCATTAGTCCGCACGAAAGAGTGAGCTTCAGCCCTTGTTATACCGGCCTCGACTACATAGGAATAGGAGCCACCGCGGCCGCCGGCGAAAACAGAAGCCGGAAATAACGACCCGCGCAATTATTCCATAATGTAGTCCGCATAGCTGAACTCCGAAGAAAATTAGAGGGGCGGCCCGGGCTCGACCAGAGGAACGGGTGAACGAGAGTTCGGCGTACGTGAACGCGACGAGCAGAGGACAAGGACAATTGGTGAGCGATGGTAGAGCGAGAAGAGTCGTAATGGAGAGCTCGGGCACAACTTTCCCGTTTTATCTCTCAATTCGCATTCCCGGAGTCGACGAATGCTCAAACTACAAGCCCGTGGAACCGGGCCTATCTAACGGTGGGTCTCCTGTGATTAAAACCTAGCTACCTAAATCTATGTCCTCATTTGGACTGGCTCCGTTAGAGCAATCAAATGTTATCCTTCAAGCACCTACTTCTTCGGACGGAAACTTTGGCGGCATTATTAACATAAAATAAATAACTGTATACGTTCCGAATATTCAAGCATAGTTCTTAATTTAAAGTATTTGCAATTCTGTGTGTGTGTGTGTGTGTGTAAATAAACAAAGAAATTTCAGTATATTATACAAGCTAATTATGTAAATGTAGCATTGCCTTTTTAAGATTAGCATTATTCTTTTATAAGTACGTGAAAAGATAAAATAGTCTTTTACATATCATGTGATTGTCGATTTCTTTTAATTTTTTTCTCCATATTTTTCTAGAATTTTAATTTTGAAAGATTTTAATTGTTAAATTTTACGGTACGTAAAATTTTATCACGTTCCTCAGACCCAAAATCTCAATGCTTCTCTATCGAATAAAAAAGATGCGCGATTATAGATTCGCTCCATAAGCCAAAAATGAAGAGCAAGCGTCGCTAAGGAAATTCGTTTCACGCAATGCACTGCCACGTTAACCTCGGAAAGCTCCAATTAGGCGACACACCGCGGCGATGAGATGTCGTACAGAGGATACGATGGGATAGGGTCGCGAGGGGTGAGAGAGCGCGATGTAGCACCTATCGAAGTGTCCTGGGATCCGTCCTTTTGAGACGAGTCCGACGTGTCGCTTTAATCTTACCGTGTAATTACGCGCGTCAACGGCGTATCCGGCGCGCTTCATTCGCAAGTATACGAATAAAGGTAAAGGTTCGTCAACCGGAGGATGACGAACAGAAGCAGTAAATTGGGAATGAATCGCGGAAAAGGCGCAATTTGATTTTAATCTACGACATCCCGCTAGAGAGATGGTCGACGAATGCGATACTAATGGGCCGCAAAGTGCGTCGTGCTTTGCGCGGAATGAAGTAAGTTGCGTTGAAAAGGCAGTCAAAGACGATTGCCTTCTAATCATTTTACCAAGAAACGCGTTACTAATTATAGAATTAGTTATAGAATTACTCTGTCAATACTGAAAAACGATTTTAACTTAAGTACATAAAATCAATTCGTGTTTTATTTTATCTATGATATAAAACTGAGCAATAAGGCTTTTAAAGAAATATATATACTGAAAGAAAATATACCGAGAGAAAAAAATAGTTACAATTACTATATTTTAATTACAATTCATAGTCATTTTGATGTTAATTATATGTCTGTATTTATAGTTTTAATTATATACAAATTATAAATATTGGTTATTATTATTATTATTACCTAAATTTAATATTAGTAAATGTTAAAAAATTAGTTACATTCATTATAATTGTACATACATATATTTGCCGCATAAAAATGTTTATTTTATTTTTACCATTTATATCCCAATATTTTATTACTATATTATATAAAATTATCATAATTTATAATAAAATTGTTTCTTAATTGGCAGAACTATAAACATAATGTTATTGTTACTAACATTTTTTATAACTATGGTAACAATTATAAAAATAAAACTAACTGTAATTTATTTACTATACAACTATAGCCAGAAAAACTATTTTTTCCTCTCAGTACGTAGCAAAAAAATATCTTAATTTAAATTGTTTCGCTAATTACATATAATTAAAGCATATTATGTGATATCGCAGTAATGTACAAAGATATCACTTGACTAAAAATGTAAAGAGTTAACTTGTATGTAAAACATTCGCTGAGTTAATCGGTAGCTCGCAACAGCTTGAACAAATTTATAAAACGATCAACTGCCATTATATCTGACTTGACTTCGTTAGACGCTCTTCGCGCGGCTCTACAAGATAAGCTTTCGCATTCCCGACACCGTCGGTGCGTCGTCACGATCATCATCCGGCGCGTATCCGCCATCATCGTCCGAGTCTTCGTTCTCGATGCAAATTAACTCGTTTACTCGAAATTCCCGCACCGGCGCGGCGTGGCATTTCTCGGCAGTTTTATTTTTCTCCCTCGCGTGTCTTGTTCTCCCGGTTTCTTTTCCTCTCTACAGCCTGGTGAAGAGTAGCGCGGTAAGCCATGGTGCGCCCTCGAAATCATGCCGCTCTCTTTGATGTGTGTTTAACTATTTCCTTTCCTCGTCCGCGTCGTCGACTTCAACGAGTCAAGTATAAGATGAACAACGCAAAGCGTCAACAGTAGAAGGTGACAGGCCTCTAATTTGGATGCAGGCGCACTATGCATCATACCGAACTACTATTACTTTAATATAAGGACCTACAGATGTCGTAATCAACTGGTGTTTTTCATTAGTTATCAAAGCCTCTGTAGTATTGCGTAATGGAAAAAAGATTAAAAACTAGAACAATATATAAATATTATTCTTAATCTGTGACAAAGATGGAAAGATATATTTTAAATTAATTGTAAAATTATTTTATATTTCGTAGAAATATTTCTAAAAATATTTAAATGTAACTTTTAGGCAATAACTTGTGTATGGCTAATGTAATCAATATTATATCTATAACATTTTAACATTTCATTCAAATATTGTATCTCGAAATATATCCACTCTTTCTTTTAATTAAAATTGCAATTATATATTGTGTAATGACATACTAAAATAATATAATTCGTACTCATACATTTTCCATATTTTATATCTATTCTTCATGTGTAATAATTTCTATTCAATATAAATTATTATTTTACATTACTGAAGTAAATATATATTTTTTTTTATTCTTATTGTAAATAAGAATATTTACCTTAGATGATATTTAATAATATAAGATTTATATTATTGCAGCATTCAATATTATATCTTATTTTTTAGACAATTCATTTTTATACTTTTTATTATTCCTGATTTATTGAAGATTGAAATTGGAAAACTTTCATTGATTAGACGTTATATCAAACATGTTTCTTAAGAGTCCTGCATAAATTAAGATTTATATATCTTTAAATAAAAGTAATGTCAACTTAAAAACTGGTTTTACATTACTTGCCTTTACCCTAAATGTATAACCAGCATATCTCGTAATCTTATGTCACAACCCTCCCGCTCGCAATCTGCTAAATAGTCTTTCGCGAACGATACTTCTCGCATACGGGATGCTATTATCAAAGATTCCACGTTTTTAAAACGGAGACGATTACACTTCCTCCTGCGTCAGATGCCACGCCGACAGTTTCAGTAACAATTTGTCCCCCGTTTCCCTCTCGATGCACCGCGTACGAGTCGGCGTTTGAAATATACAAGTGCCTTCGAAGGACCGTAGAGAGGAAGGCAGGGAGGGACGTGCGTTTTTAGAGCAGTCAACGGCACCGTTATGCAAGTGACGCGACGCGTCGCGAGAGAAATGTTGTCTATAAATGGACGTATGGACGGATGCATGCAGGCGCGCACAACGACGGGCGGAATCAACCCTCGGAACGTGGCTGTAGAGAACGGCACAATCGACGACTCTTTAAAAGAATGTGCCCATACGAATCTGGATTTGCGCTACCCCTGAGGACACACGGCACCCTCAACGCTTCGCACGCAGCGCAAGACAAAACACTGAATCTTCATTCCACCGTGTCTCGACACACCCGAGCCTTCCCGTCCCTTCATTCTTTTTCTGCAGCTTATATATATATATATCTCTCTCTCTTTCTCTCTTTCTTTCTTCCGCAGCTTCTTCCCCCGTCTCCAAGGCCTAATGCAGCTCACAATTCGCGATCACAATTTTCAATTTCCGCCGACTTTTCAATTAGACTAAGAGGTGCCGCTGTACCGACTCGAGAAACGCAGTATAGCTTCTTCGCGGCAGGAAGGTTGCCGTGGCTCCTCGTCCCGTGTCGCAACGGCACGACGATATCGCGAATTGAAAAGCGCGATCCCTCTCTACGCTCTCCGCCACCCCCGGGTTTTTCTCACGTCCAGCTAACCGAACCGCGCCGATGCGACGCTCGCCGCCACTGGAAAAAGCGACGTTTCGAAGGAGATAACCTTTGCGCCTTAGGGAATAGAAAAGAATATCATACCGATAAAAGATTCAGCATCGTCACGATCGTGATACACATTTCGTCTCTTAACAACAATAATATTGCACGTCGCGCTGGTAAACTGTTCCTTAATTATTTTTCCAACGGAAGGAAAGAGAGGAGAGAGAAAGTGCAACTTGTGATACTTTGGGCGGGCGATCTATTACGCGTCGTGCGAATGAAGTCGTCGCGTTTACCAATCGTGCCGTTGTTCCCGGCAATCTACAATCTGTCTCGAAAAGAGACTCCTCTTCGGAATCCTACCGAAAGGCCCCCGATGGGAGGAGAGACACGGCGTGTCGTATTCGTGGCTGCCGCCACGTGAAACGCGGGTCGGGACAGGGAAGTAATAGATAGGTTTGTAATCCATCGAGAGCTCGAGGCGTTTAGGAATGAGATATTTTGGAAGGGGTTGGCGATATCGGCAGTCTGCGAATGAAATGGCGCGTCTCCCGATCCTCGACGTGCCCCGAGGGGGCTTGCTGCCGAATCGAGCCGCAATCCATCCCTCTTGGTTCCAGCTACCCCTTCCCCCTCTCCTCCCCCCTTCTCGCTTCACCCATCGGGTTGAAGTTGTCTCCGTGAAGACGAGTCAGAATTGTCCTATCGTCCCGAATTTCTGCCATTTCCCGTAGACTCGCGCGTTCGTCGCTCTTCGCCGCGCATATGGATATTGATAAAAAATGTTTAGCGCTTATATTCCTCCTCATGTATTTTGTAACTTTATCGTGCCATCTTTTTACTCCACGAGAATTTTATAGAATTAATCATAAAATAAATGTCCTATTGACCGAACACATATTGTCCTTATGTCTGGACACTTATACGAAATTTCATTACTATTAATCTTAAACATGTTTTCTTATAACATAAAAATTTAATTGTAATCTTTAAACACTTAAAATTATTCTAAATATTATAAAAATTAACGTTAAAGCCTAACGTTAAAACCTAATTTGTCACAGTATGTCATGTTATATATATATATATTTTCTTTTTAATATTCAATGTTTTTTTTATTGAGATACTATTCTCTCATTGAATATCTATATAAATCGATGAAATATGTTTGACTTTAATAATAGCAAAAACGACAATGGCATATTCAACGATCGTTCGGATTTGCGCCTCAACCTCGCAGCGCCCGCGGCAAGAACTCGTCCAGATGGATTTCTCTATTTTTTTTTCTCTGGTTTGATTATCGCCCGCAATCTCAATGATTATGCATACCTGTGCCGAAATCCATGTGACGTTGATTAAAAACTGATTTGAATATGTTATAAAAAGATTTATGTGATAGAATTAAATGCCTTGCATAATTCGGCCGATTTTTAATAATCACAATTAATAATTACATAATAATTACATAAGAGTAATCTCAACTTAAACATTAATATTTATTAACCTTATATTTAGTGGCATATTTTCCAAAAACAATGAAAACAACTATCTGAGCGAAGTACATCGGAATACTGAAATAGAAGCGAATGGGACATTGAAAACGATCACATTTTTTGTTCGACACGATAATATTTGTCGTCGAAAATAAAACTGAAAAATCGCGAAGAAATAGAATGGTGGGACGGGGCATGTATTTTCATTGAAATGCGGACAATGCAAGAGAGATTCATCTGCCTGCCGGTGCCACTCCGGCCTGTTCCATCCACTCTTTTCGGTCCCGCTTCCATTGACTAATGTCATGTGGTACGCGTCGAATAAAAAAAAACTTGATATCGATATTCCGTTGCGCCTTTCGCAGGACATCTTGTGATTGAATGTCGAAAAAATTCATGTGTAATAGGTTTCTGCAATTTATGTCGTCAATTAGGATATTTGTATATCGTGTATAAAAATGCAAATAAATCTTTTGTAAATTTATCAAAAAATTTGTTTAAAAATATCATTCGACAATATAAAAAATTCGCAAATCTTATAGTTTTCATCGTCATGGACAGAGTTCATTTATCGATCTAAAGATATTACAAAAATTTTCAATGTTAGAACAAGCTGTATATACCGCAAGAAAAAAATAGTTGTAATAATAATATAATTTATATTCATTTTTGGACCCAATCATACTTATAGTTATTCAACAATATCAATTATAGCTCGTTTAAACTAAACTTAAAGTTTTTATAATCATAATTTATACAATTTATGATACAATTACCATAACTAAGATAGAGATTTTATTGTAATAATTGTATCATAAAACAATCACTGTAAGCATATGATTATTATTATTTCCTACTATGATTATTTTACTATGCAATTATATCACATATTTTCAAAGTTTATTTCACAAGACACGTTTT
Source organism: Monomorium pharaonis (assembly GCF_013373865.1). Taxonomy (NCBI): domain Eukaryota; kingdom Metazoa; phylum Arthropoda; class Insecta; order Hymenoptera; family Formicidae; genus Monomorium; species Monomorium pharaonis. Next base: position 30,908,014 of record NC_050469.1, read on the forward strand.
TGTAATATTATCTAAACAATTCTCGATGTCACGTGACACGAGAAAAAAATCAACGGGAAATAATATTTTACACGCGGTAACAATTAATATGCCATTCGATTGTGAATCCGTATCGTTCGGGTACTCGGCAAATTCAGTTCGTCGCATCGCATTTAGCGGGATCATCAGCGGGAACGGTAGGCAATATCGGAATTATTGTGATTCGCAGAACGCGCACGGTACGCCCGGGGGCGAGCAATCTATACGAGAACCAGACATTACTCCATCGTGGCTTGGATTTGAATATTGCGGTAGCAATACCGCTGCGGGCTCTAATAGTTACTGCGAATGGCACGTGCACATCCGTACGTATGCACCCTGCTATGCGCCGTACAATGTATCTAGAAGTATAAGACGAGTTATAAATGGTTGGATTGTGTTGCCTGCTAGCGAAACTGGGAGAGGGAGATGGGGAGGGGAGGAGGCAGCCCATTCTGATGCGTTGAAAATTACAAGACTCCTGTAACAATATCTTCAGGCCTGTACGCGCACAGTCTGTATATTAATTATCAAAGCCAAATGATATCTCTCCTACAGATTTCTCGTATCAACCGGAAGCTATTCCAGAGCGAATCCTTTGATTTGCAACAGATATAATCTTTTTGCGCGTGGGAATTTGACAATTGTTCAATTAAATCTATTTATACAAGGGAAATTATTTACATAGTTTAACCCTCCGTAGAGAGAGAGAGAGAGAGAGAGACATCGGAGAAAACTTAAAGAACAATTTTTTACTTTAAATTATTCCCTCTTAAAAATAATTTGATAGTAAGGACACAGCCAAGAATGCTGTGTTTCGTACAGCGACAAGCGAAAGTTGAGCGTGAGTTAATAATGTTATAATTAACAGATTATTTGTATTTCTTAAACAATTGTGATGAAATTGAGAGACTCTGGCTTCTTTAAAGATATCTCTCGTGCTGGTATCTTCCATAAATTCCTTCCTCGGGCATAATTTCCTTCTCATAATTCTCATAAATTACGACTTACTTCTGGTAGTGCGCGATGGCACAAATTTCGCCGGATTAGAAAACGAATTGGCCGGAACGCGGGTTTACTGCAAAACGCGCACGCTTGGACGGCGCGAGACGTGCCGAGAGGTAAAACGCGACCTTAATCCTGGCCACCTTATTTTTAGGGCGTCGAACTTGCCGGCTGACTGGCAGTCACGATGGCAACGTCAAAGCCTGATTGAGATGGAATCGGAGAATAAAAGAGTTGTAAATAAGAGATAAAAGCAGGCCGTATGAGCGAGACACCGGAGTGGCTGGTCGTGTCTAGCCCAGACAAAGTGTGGTTTTATTGGGACGTAAGGGGGCACCCGTCGCAACGATAATCCCCATTTATAGCTTATAAATGATTTTAACCCCCGTAAAAATGCATTAGCCGTCGCCGAGGTGTGCCGCACGTACGGCGCCGGTAACGACGCTTCAACGACCCGCGCGCGTATTACACACGCGCGCACAAAACGCGTGTGCGTGCACGCGTGTACCACGTGCCCTGAAAAAAAATACTACGATATCGAGTGTGACGCACGTCTGCAAATGTAAGTCGGCTTTTAAGGAACTATAAAGTAGTGTGGCATCCCTAAGAGTGCGGCTTTTGTGACCGGGTCTTGCGAGGAGTGGACCCCACTCGTGTTAAAAACCACGTGTAAGCTTGGCAGCAAGCGAGGGTTGTTAGAATTTGCTTTCAGTCCCGACAATGTGTGAGCACTTAAAATATCGCGAGTGTGCCAGCGTAAAAAATTATAAATTGTAACAATTGGTAAGTTGACTCTCATTTCAAGATAATTAAAATTTTAATAATACCAGAGAGATAAATAATTAATAAGATAGAATAATAAAGAAAGCGTTATTATCCCGCAGCAATTTGCTGAGCGCTTGTGTTAAAAAATTTCTAATTATATAAAATTTATTTTAATAAGTTACTATTCTCTGTACATATATTGTCGCTATTCGCACAAGAAACAGAAAAACAAAAGAATATCAATTCTAATGCTAAGATAATAGATTACTTAATTTGTTTTTTTTTTCTTTTAACAAGTTTTCTGTTAATAACAGTTTTTTTAACAAAGAATATTTTTCTGATATAATTATCTTAAAATAGACTTTTATCATAAATTGTAGAAAAATTTATTATCCAGCGTTAAACAAAATTTAAACTTTTTTGAAAAATATTACAAAATTTATTGAAAAAAAATCAAAATAGTAACCAATCAAATTTTTATTTTATCTTAATATTTTTTACTGAAGTATTAAATTATTAGGATTCAGAATTATTTTGAATATTTTGAATAAATTTCATGCTTATGTTAAATTTATGAAATATTTGGAACAAGTAATATTTACTTAATTCTCGTACGTAAATATCTTTATATATGTACAAAAGTTTATTTTAACTAAATATGACTTATTTCAACCTTGATTTAAACTAAATAATGAGCATATATCATAGTATCAAAATATATTTTTTGTAAAAATAATCGTTTGTAATGACTTAAAGCAAGAAAATTAAAATTAAGTAATCGCATATCTTAGCATAAGAATGATATTTTTCTTCGTATAAACTCGTACATATAATTATACATACTTACATGCAGCAATATATCGATGCCGAGGGATATCGTGTATTGCTATTCGAACGGACTTCAAGCAGAAGCGTTCTGCTCATAAAAGCGTTATGAGCGCGTATGAGTGCTCACATTCTATAGTGGCACGTGAGAATAATACAAACCGGAAATAATCATCAAAATAAGAGAACTGAATAATTGTGTTACATATATTCACCTCACAATACCTTATAAACGCATAAAGCTTGTAACAACTTTATCAATAAATTCATTTAAAAAATTTTAATTATCAAAATTAGAAAAAGAGTTATATATTAGAAATATTAAAATTATTAGATACATTAAAATCGTAATGAATTTTAATGAAATGATGTACGTTACATATACAAGAATATAAAAACGCAATGTGTAAATTGAAAATCGGTAAAAAAAAAAGTCTACTTCATGTATCTCGTATATTATAATCTTTCTATTGCGGTTTTTAAAATAAATGACTTGGAAGCCGTTAAATATTTATTTTAAATAATGTATCATATTAAAAATATGCAAAGTAGAAATATCATACCTTTAGATGATCAAATTTTAATTAAACATTAATTAAGATTATATCTGCTAAGAAATTTGGAACGATTACTCAAGTTAAATTTATCCAGCATCATTAAAATATTATACTGTTATCACGTGACTCCCGCAAATATAATATTTGTGCAGTATATAACATATTGCATATGTATTACAGAATTTTTCTCTTCTTTCTTGTTTTTACATATATTAATTTAACATTAAGGTAAATTCAATATGCGTTACGTACTTACGTATCAATTTCAAATTTATATTAAATAAAAATATATACATACATGCTAAATTCACTTGACAAAAATCAATAAAAGGAACAACTAGTAAATGCATATCCCGAAATTAGATTGCAAATTGCAATTAAATAATAAAACAGAATATCTGCCATTAAAAAAACGCAACAATATTTAACTTACGTTAGTTTTATATATACATTTCTTTGATTGTATAATTATAATAAATTGACGAATAATTATATTTTTAATTAAATGCTGTTTATTTTATATCACACAAAACAACATTATAGATCCCCAAATACATGTGCAATATTTTTATATTCTCAACTTATTCTTTAATGTAACTGGATTTTATATAGATATGCATTTCATATGGAAAACACAATGTAATCGTAGAAATTTCCTATAGATGTTGCAAGTTAGAATAAAAGATAATAAAGATGACTCACAAATATGATGCTCAGCAGTGGGATGTCCTGACACACACAATCACTTTATATAATCTGTAAAATTACAAATATATTCAGGTTACAACGTCGCTCGAAAGAAATGATATTTTGAACAATCGTTACAAATTTTTCCTCTATCTTTTCTTTAGTACAGACATAAAGCTTGTAACTTTATCAATAAATTTATTTTAAACATTTTAATTATCAGAATTAGAAAAGAGTTAATTATCAGAAACATTAAAATTATTAGAAACATGAAAACCTTGATAAATTTTAATAAGATGATATACGTTGCATATACAAGAATATAAAAACGCAATGTATAAATTGAAAATCGGTAAGAAGAAAAAGAATACTTCATATATCTTGTATACTACAATCTTTCTCTTACGATTTTAATTAAATGCTGTTTATTTTATATCACGCAAGACAACATTATAGATCCACAAAACCGTACATTGGCAATATTTTTATATTCTCAACTTATTCTTTAATGTAACTAGATTCTTTAATTATATAGATATGCATTTTATATGGAAAACACAATGGAATCGTAGAAATTTCCTATATATATTGCAAGTTAGAATAAAAGATAATAAAGATGACTCACAAATATGATGCTCAGCAGTGGGATGTCCTGACACACACAATCACTATATATAATCTGTAAAATTACAAATATATTCAGGTTACAACGTCGCTCGAAAGAAATGATATTTTGAACAATCGTTACAAATTTTTCCTCTATCTTTTCTTTAGTACAGAGACATAAAACTTGTAACAACTTTATCAATTATTTTAAACATTTTAATTATCAGAATTAGAAAAAAGTTAATTATCAGAAACATTAAAATTATTAGAAACATTAAAACCTTGATGAATTTTAATAAGATGATATACGTTGCATATACAAGAATATAAAAACGCAATGTATAAATTGAAAATCGATAAGAAGAAAAAGTATACTTCATGTATCTTGTATACTACAATCTTTCACTTACAATTTTAATTAAATGCTGTTTATTTTATATCACGCAAGACAACATTATAGATCCACAAAACCGTACATTTGCAATATTTTTATATTCTCAACTTATTCTTTAATGTAACTGGATTCTTTAATTACATAGATATGCATCTCGTATGGAAAACATAATGTAATCATAGAAATTTCCTATAGATATTGCAAGTTAAAATAAAAGATAATAAAGATAACTCACAAATACGATGCTCAGCAGCGGGGTGTCGTGACACACAATCACTTAAATAATCTGTAAAATTACAAATATATCCAGATTACAACATCGCTCGAAAGAAACGATATTTTAAAGTAAACGATCGTTACGAATTTTTCTCGTCTATCTTTTCTTTAGTACAGACATTTATACGATAGTCAAATAGCCGTGTAACTTTCAAGAGGCGATTAATCGTCCGCAAGTAAACGAGCATCCTTGCGAGCATAAAATGAATAAGAAATTGCTCACCTCACGGTTGCTCGGATGTCACCCGATGCCTCCTAGGGCCTTGTCTTCCTCTCTTATTCGTTGTTTATCCATGTAGCACTCATTCGCGCGGACGACAATCGACTGATTACCGCTGATATCGCTGACCGATCGATGGAATATGACGATCGCGCGGTGTCCAGAGCGGCACTCCCGAGGTTATGTTCGTTCACTCGCGCGAGGACACGTTCATTACGATCATACTGATCATCAAAACACAACACACGACACTCCCGGCTAAATAACACTCCCGATACGTAAATCGTACGCGACGCGCACCGTATAGGCATTGCCTTTCGATGGCCGAATAATGGACTAGTCCGCTCGCGTCGCTCGACAATTTTCCAATAATTTTCGCGCTGTGTATTCGAGCGTTGCAGAGAGACAAAGCCACGATGCTGAGTGCAAGCAGCGCGAATAAATTCGATACGAGCTCGAGAAATACACAGTACGAATACATAACGCTACGATGCATACGCAAAGTGCTAAGTGACAAAGTGGATCGGTCCAACCGACGAGTCGACGAGTCGAGCAGCGAGTCGACGATCGCGCGGCTAATTTCACGCGGCATCGATGCTACCGATGCACCCGCGACGATGATGCTATTGCTTTCGGTCGCACTTTCGTGCATCTTCCGTGTTTTAACCCTTTAAGAGGATTCTAAACTGCCCGGCAAACTTGATCAAGATCGATAACACGTAAACGCGCGCGTTCAACAGACGGAGCGGACGAGCACAGTGCGCGCACAGTGATTCTTTACTGTGATTGGTTTTTGTTTCTAATCCAATCAGAGACAAGAACCAATCATATCAGAGAATGACTAAGTGCTCACTGGTCATCTCTGTCTGCTGAACGCACCCAATGTAGAGTCATTTCTTTATCCTTGTTTATAAAAATATTCTCTTCAAAATATGAGTTATGTTAGTTTATACGTACAAATGAATGGTATCCCACAGTTCGGAATAGATTGAGGAATAAGACTGTATTCGTCAAATTACGATTAAAAGCTATATGTTAAAAGCTACATAACTTGTATTTTAAAGCGAATATTTTTATAAACAAGAATAAACGAATGACTTTATATTGTCGATCTCGATTAGGTTTGCCGGGCAGTTTTATCCCGACTTTTTCTAGGAACAATTTGCATGCAGCTCAGGTTCTGTTAACAATTTATAGATCGTTCGTTATACAGGGTGAAATGTAACCGGAAGCCATCCCGTAATAGAAAGATAGAAAGAATCGAGATGAATATAAAAATCCAATATTGTCTTTGGTTAGATCTTGGTTAGGTCTTGGTTAGGTCTTGGTTAGGTCTTGGTTAGGTCTTGGTTCGGTCCACTAATAATCGAGGTATTAATTTTTCTGGAAATGTATCTTTTATTCTTGAAAGTCATGGTATTTTTTAGTCATTTTATGATATTCTTTTAGTGTAGTACTCAGGAAATTTGACTTCAAAATTTAAATTCTAGCTTTGTGCTATCTCTTTATTTTGACTAGCCAAACCGAGGTTACTACTACTCCTTAAAAATTAGGAATGCTAATTATTCTGTCTTTTTGTTACTAATATCTAATTCTACTTCTCGTACTTCCAACTGTGTGTGTGTGAGTGCTTCGTAATGTATATTAATTGTTAATGGTTCTTATTGTGTTTTATTATTTTATCATTTAAATAACACGATCTATTGATTAATTTAATAAAGAAGAAGATGATATTATATCCTATTTTTTTATACGTAGATGTATTGTTTTTTTATATATTTCATTTAGAATGTCTTCCGAAATTAACCGCTAGTGCTGAACATCTGTAATATACGTAACTTTAATTCTAAATTTTTAATAGATATAAAAAAAAAACACTAACTACACTAACCTACACTACAACTATTAAACTATCTGGCTAATATTATTTATCAAATCGATTGAGTAAAAAGATATTAACTATTTTAAGTGATTTGAATATAATATTATAATTTTTTTCTTACATACACAGTATTATAATTATTTTCATCGAAAATTGAAAACATTTCTTCTACGACAATTTTAAAATTCTATTAGAGATATATAATGAACAATCTAAAAATTATTAACAGAACATGCTGGATGCAAATTGTTCCTAGAAAAAATCGGGATAAATTGCTCGACAAACTTAATCGAGGTCGACAATGTAAAGTAATTCGTTTACCCTTGTTTATAAAAATATTCGCTTCAAAATACAAGTTATGTAGCTTATACGTATGGCTTTTAATCGTAATTTGACGAATACAGTCTTATTCCTCAATCTATTCCGAACTGTGGGATACCATTCATTTATACGTATAAACTAACATAACTCGTATTTTGAAGAGAATATTTTTATAAACAAGGATAAACGAATGACTCTACATTGGGTGCGTTCAGCAGACAGAGATGACCAGTGAGTACTTTGTAATTCTCTGATATGATTGGTTCTTGTCTCTAAGTGCATTAGAACAGAAACCAATCACAGTAAAGAATCATTGTGCGCGCACTGTGCTCGTCCGCTCCGTCTGTTGAACGCGCGCGTTTACGCGTTATCGACCTTGATCAAGTTTGCCGGGCAGTTTAGCATCCTCTTAAAGGGTCAAAACACAAAAGATGCACGAAAGTGCGATCAAAAGCAATAGCATCGTCGTCGCGGATGCATCGGTAGCATCTGTGCCGCGTGAAATTAGCCGCGCGATCGTCAACTCGCTGCTCGACTCGTCGACTCGTCGGTTGGGCCGATCCACTTCGTCACTTAGCACTTTGCGTATGCGTCGTAGCGTTATGTATTCTCCGTACTGTGTGTATTTCTCGAGCTCGTATCGAATTTATTCGCGCTGCTTGCACTCAGCATCGTGCCTTTGTCTCTCTGCAACGCTCGAATACACATTTATCTCGTTTCGAGTGCGAAAATTATTGGAAAATTGTCGAGCGACGCGAGCGGACTAGTCCATTATTCGTCCATCGAAAGGCAATGCCTGTACGGTGCGCGTCGCGTACGATTTACGTATTGGGAGTGTTATTTGGCCGGGAGTGTCGTGTGTTGTGTTTTCATGATCAGTATGATCGTAATGAACGTGTCCTCGCGCGAGTGAACGAACATAACCTCGGGAGTGCCGCTCTGGACACCGCGCGATCGTCATATTCCATCGATCGATCAGCGATATCAGCGGTAATCAGTCGATTGTCGTCCGCGCGAATGAGTGCTACATGGATAAACAACGAATAAGAGAGGAAGACAAGGCCCTAGGAGGCATCGGGTGACAGCCGAGCAACCGTGAGGTGAGCAATTTCTTATTCATTTTATGCTCGCAAGGATGCTCGTTTTCTTGCGGACGATTAATCGCCTCTTGAAAGTTACACGGCTATTTGACTATCGTATAAATGTCTGTACTAAAGAAAAGATAGAGGAGAAAAATTCGTAACGATCGTTTACTTTAAAATATCGTTTCTTTCGAGCGATGTTGTAATCTGGATATATTTGTAATTTTACAGATTATTTAAGTGATTGTGTGTCACGACACCCCGCTGCTGAGCATCGTATTTGTAAGTCATCTTTATTATCTTTTATTTTAACTTGCAATATTTATAGGAAATTTCTATGATTACATTATGTTTTCCATAATGAGATGCATATCTATATAATTAAAGAATCCAGTTACATTAAAGAATAAGTTGAGATATTGCATATAAAATGTTGCAATATGTACGGTTTTGTATTGCAATAAAAATATTGCAAATGTACGGATTTGTGGATTTATAATGTTGTCTTGCGTGATATAAAATAAACAGCATTTAATTAAAATCGTAAGAGAAAAATTGTAGTATACAAGATATATGAAGTATACGTTTTTTTCTTAACGATTTTCAATTTATACATTGCGTTTTTATATTCTTGTATATGCAACGTATATCATCTCATTAAAATTCATAAAGGTTTTAATGTTTCTAATAATTTTTATGTTTCTGATAATTTACTCTTTTCTAATTTTGATAATTAAAATGTTTAAAATAAATTTATTGATAAAGTTGTTACAAGCTTTATGCGTTTATGAAATATTGTGAGGTGAATATGTATAACACAATTATTCAGTTTTTTTTTTTTTTGATGATTACTTTCGGTCTGTATTATTCTCACGCGCCACTATAGAATGTGGGCGCCATAACGCGTTCCTAATACTTTTATGAGCAGAACGCTTCTACTTGAAGTTCGTTCGATTGACAATACATTTCTTGACATCGACATATTGCTGCATGTTACATGAGGAATTCTTTGAAGATTCTTACAGATTTGAGTGTTGTGTAGTAGTGTGTTATGTTGGAATCACTTAAAATATCTTTTTACTGAATCGATTTGATAAATAATATTGTTAATAATATATGTATATACTACAGCATAGAAATACAAATGTTTTCAAGTTATTCGATTAATACAAGATGATATTTTTTTATCATTGTATAGTTGAAACAAAGAAATCTTCAAGTGTTTGGGGGGACAAGTCACATCTGGGGGGTCACATCTTGAGACAAATTTTATTTGACAATCTCAATTGAATTGCAATTGAAGTATTATATTACAAATACTGAGATTCATTTATTAAATCGTATCGCACATTTCAAAACCGATTTCAGCTGACTTCTTCAATACGAGCGCAATTATATAAATACGAGCCTGAACGTGGCGTTCGAAGGCCGAAGTAACCAAATGAGCGGCTGGCATGGCTTTTGACAGAACAGAATCGGAAAGGGAGCCGTTCCGTACGCCAAAACACCCGTTTCCGTCAGCAGCAACTTTCATTCCGCAAGCTGATTTCTGCGGTCCCGCGAAAAACGAGCAAGGAAATTTCGGCGATTTCATTTCATACGAACGCAAGGATGGTCACGCTTGCTTTCGGCGCCGAGGTACGTGCGCGGGGTCGCGTCGCGTCCGCATCGGTTGGTAGGTAGGTAGACACAGTCAAGTCGGGTGGAGAACGGTGGGAGGACAGCGTCGTCGACGCGTGCACCACGTAGGATGATAGCCAAAAGCGGCGGCGGTTGGCAGGACAGGGGAACGTGTCACGCGATCCGTGAGTAATTCGCACGAGCCGAGGCCCACCCGCCTGCCTGCCTGTTTAACAGAGTGTTATAATCTATTTACGTTAACATTACCAACGTTTAACGTGGTTGCTCTGCATCCCCGGGGTCAGAGAAAGGGGTTGGTTGCGGCGGAGGTGGCGGCGGCGGCAGCGACAGCGGCGATGGAGGTGGAGGAGAGACGGAGGTGGAAGGTTGCTGGTCGGAGAAGGGTATGATTCTCTCTTTCTCTCTCTCTCTCTCTTTCTCTCTCTCTCTCTTTCCTCCCCTTTTTGCCTCTGCATCAGACAGCACTCAAGAATTGTCGCAGGCACGTTAGGGCTTTTGGAAACAAGCGTTAATTCGTGTGGTCGCTCGCACACGCATTAACCGCGGCTCTCTGCATATTCTCTGTGTGTCTTTCTCAATATCCCTCTCTCGCTTTCTCTTGCACGAGGTTTTGTATCTGTTCTATAGATTTCTATGCATTTCAGATCCAAAATGATGAGCTTTACGAAACTTAACAATTATATATACTGAACAGATTGGAGATCTGAAATGTGAAGGGTCGATCTGATCAGTGCGACTTTTACAAGGAATGATAGCTGAGGGAGAGAGGCTCTTGAGAAGATTAAGATACGCGATGTGTCGAAAAGGAAAGAACTGTTCAACAAGCTACCAATCGTGACCCCCCTCCCCGAGAGACGTGCGAGCGATTAAGGAGTCGAGGACGAAAAATAGAAATTATGCGATATTAACAGCGCGATTACGCAGCATCCGTGGAAGTTCAAGTGGCAAGCATTGTACGTGTCTACCGTCAGCCAACAGTTCGTTCATGAACGGATTACGGACACTCGAGCCGGCGGCCGGGAGGAGTACAATCCCCTGGCCCGGCACAAGAGCAAGGGAACACGTACGTTCCGTTTGAACGAGCCTGTAGGCAAAGAGGACTCCGAGCGTGTACATCCACGCTCGGCGTATGCACGACAATACGGGCTAAATGCCCGGCTCCCAACCAAACCGCCAACTAACTGTACGAAACGTCCTGAAACTTTAGACGCGATTATCTGGAGGTTACGTCGTAACAATTATGAGGCTGCCACTCCGCGAAATCAGGAGACGGCTAACTTGTTTGCGCGCGCCCACCTATCGTCTTTGTGTCACAGATAATTTTCGTGGACGCGGGCTAATGGACGAGCGCGGTACAACGGGACGAACTGTAACCCTCGCCGTACCACCTGCGGAGTGCGTTGTCCTATCCACACGTATATTCCCCATTTGTTCCGACAAACGATAATGACGATCGTCCCGATGACGTCCGCGAGGAGGTAAAGAGCGTAGTTGGTTACGATTTCACTTAATTGCAGATTTTACGATTAACAGTTACGTAAAATCCGCAAATCTGATTGATTAGTTTTCTTTAAAATGTTATGTATCGCAACCCAAAGCATTCTAAAAATATTTAAAAGTATCACATGTTATTCTGTTATTACGTATTTATGTTATTGAGTATTTGTGTAAATTGTAAGCACAATTCTCTTGTTAATTTAAAAACTATTTTTGTTTTTGTTTCTATGTAAAATTGCACTTTGCAGTACTGATTTGCAAATTTAATAGACATAGCATTGCGAATTAAATTTTTTTACATATATTAAAAAGAGTTTAATAAATATTTTAGTAAGTATTTATTTTGATCTACATATTTGTTCAAATATTATTTAAAATTAAAAAAATAGATTATTTTATTTTCGCAGCTATTATAAAGAAAATTATTTGTTGTTATGTCCCTTGTAACTAAATTCAGGACTAAAGTTTAAGCATTTTTTATAAATAAATTTTTTAAAATTTTATAATTTAATTTTTTTGTTTTTGATGGAAAAGAAAAAATAATGCTTGTGACATGTAGAAAAACGTAAGCAATCAAAAGTGAATCAGCCAATTATAATCAAAACCGTAAAATAGTAACATAATCAACGTGTGTGAAGTTAGCATCTCAAAGTTTAGCATCTTATAAAAATACTGCAGAATTACTTGCATCCAGCATAGTTCTACAGTTCTTGATAGGTTTCAACAATAGTTCCGTTGAATTACCTATTTTAATTAAATTTTTATAAATGAGATGCTAACTTCCAAAATCACATAATAGCATCTCACCGTATTTTGAATGTACGACCACAGAGAAGACTAAATCTATAGAGTTCTATCGTTTAAAGACGTCTTGTCAATAGTTCTGATAATTAAATTAATTAAAAAAATTTTTTTGTTACAAAATATACGTATATATGCTATTACTATCAAAGACATTTCTTAGATATTTGGGTAATAGAAATCTAAATTTCCGTCCAACAAAGTTAAATAATAACATAACAGAAATATAAATTTATTATATTAACCGTATCATTATGTACTCTTTATTCTTTAGATTATATATATATCTTAAAAAAGTATTTAATGATTATATACTAATTCTGAAGTAAAAATCACTAAAGGATAGTGAATGCTTACTAATTAACATGCTACATTTTCAGTGGTATATTTATAGCTGTATTAATTAGTAAGTATTTACTGTCTTTTAGTAATTTTTACTTCAAAATAAATGTATAATTATTAAAAAAATAATATATTTATTTACTTATTGTACCTAAAAGTTAGTGAAATTTAGAAACTGCAGACTTACTACCAGTATCAGAAAATATTTTATTGATACATTCAGAATTTGAAATTTTTTATCAATTACTGAATACTTTGTTGAAGAAATAAGGGATATAAAATTTGAATTGTTTGATTTTAATATAAATTTAATTAAAAGATTTTATTTTTAATCTATATTTTTAATAAGGTAATATTAAGTGTTTGGTTTATAATATGTTTTAACTCATAATGTTGATTTTTATTCAAACGTATATCAGTAAATTAGAAAATAATAGTCACATTCCTGTACTTCTATTTATCCATATCGTTTACATGTAATATTTCGTTTAAATACGTGCTTTGTTGAATCACGATAAGTGGCAAGTTTTAGTTAATTGTCGGGATTATTTCAGTCTCAATTAGAATTGAGTATTATTTATAAAAAGTAATACAAACATTGATTATAATAATCATTACAAATGTGCAAATATGTTTATATAAGAAATTCGACATTATTATTACTTAATTCCTAAATGATTAATGGATGCATTAGAATCTAATCATTAAAAATTTATGGGATAATTTATTAATAACGTTCAAATTTTCACGCTGTTACGTTTTAATATTAAGTTTTGACTTCTGTAAATCAGAACTACATCCGTTTTAATCGAAGATGTACAAGAATAAAATATTTTCTGTTCTGAAAAGAATATCTACATATTTTTGCTTTTATCTCGAGATTATTGATATTGTGTTACTTTTCTTTTGTGCGGGTGTGAATATGGTCTAGTCTTCTTTTAAGAAGTTGACAGAAAGTTATACGCTGTAATACGAAATCTGAAGAGTAATGAGACTTTTGAAATAGTACAACATGATCTATATGTCCTAATAAGAAGCATGCAGTTTTTAAACATTGATAACTTTCAACTGGTATTGTAAAAACGAAACATTTAATTACCGATAATTTTGTGAGTTTACGTTTCATCCCCATCGTATGGTTACCGCGCCCGGCGAAGATGGGCACGGTAAAAGCGAAAGAAGCGACGCATCGTCGCGATGATAAAAATCCCTGCTCGACTGTAAAATTTTACGATCTCGAGAAATAAAGATAGTATCGTGAAGCTCCGAAAAGCGGGACCCCCGTTATCGGTACGTACAACGGGTTAAAGAGAACGGGGGGGGGGGGATGTCGAGCCTTTAATATTTACCCGTTTACGAATTTTTTCCAGCTTTCTAGGAGGGGGAAAGAGAGAAAGCGCCGGGGAGGAACGTCCGAGAACGATAAGCGTGGGCACGAAGAAGGGCGTTGGCGGCTTCGACAAATAAAATCTGAACAACCTGCTGCTTCGTTGTTTATCGAAGGATACCCGCGGCATTAACGGTGAAGAGACTGGGCAAGGGGCAGAGAAGCGGAGGGAAGATTACGGGCGCAAGACTAAATACGCCGCGATAACGCAACGACTCCCTGATGATGTTAGCGATCTTCCCTCCTGCATTTTTTTTTTCATTTTTTATGAGTAACTCTTTCCTCGTTGATAGATTTATGCTGCGGCCTTGTTTCAGACGGAATCGTGTATTTAAGCTTTAGGTCTCTGACGAGAGAATATTTATAGTAGTTCTTATGGATATCCTGTAGCACACAATTTCATTTTGTTACACATTTGTACGGTGATACACGCACCGAAGAAATTGTACTCTTAGTTTAAGAATTTTTTCTTTACTTTATATAATATCGTCTTATAAAATAGACATCTCATAAGGATTTTTTTAACTTTCGAAAGAATTCTTACAAATGATAAATTAATAGTAGACTTTTTCAATTTTTATAAAAATATATAAGATAAGATTTTGTAGAAATAGAATTTACTTTAGGAGTGACAAAAGTAAAAGAAAATATGACTTTAAAATTCTTAATTTTTTAGGAACTGTATTGTTTTTCCTTAATCATGAAAATTAAACAAACTAATAAAAACAAAGAAATGAAAATCGTAAATACTTTAAATGTAAATCTTGTCTAATTTGATTAAATTAATTCTTCGAGCCAATTTTTTATTCCGTTTTATTCATTATTTAAATATTACAATGTTAAGGTGTTATACATAAAACATTACTTTGCACTGGCTACGTTAAATTGTAACGATATAATTGTTACAAACGCCAAATAAAACATGTTCTACTTAAAATGTCCAGAAGTTTGTTAAAAAGAATGTATTCTTATTGGTGAAAATAATTACCATTTTTGTTATTTTAAATTTTAATTCTTATTAAAAAATGCATTTTTATTCGTCTACGTTTACATTATATATCATTTTAAAACGCAAAATTTATTCTGCTGATTTATACTAATGGTTTGTTTTTATTTTATTCTTGTTTTAGACTGTCAAATTAAAGATTAAAAAGAAAGCGATTTTTATTCGAAGTCTTGTCCTCGTTATAAAATTTTTGAAATTGAATTGAATGTTTAATAGTTTCTTGGTTTAATAGTTTCTAGCCAAAGATTTAGTTGATATTACGAGCAATTTCCGTTATGCTTTACGTCTCACTTTTTCATGTCAAATTCATACAATAAGATCGAATTTTTGACGTACTCTGCGACATTTTAATATTTGTACAAACTAACATACATCATATTTACGAATATCACTCACTACTTTATACGATTTTATACCTATGAGAAACGCCAGTAGTAAATAATTAAAGTTATAACAATTGCGCCGGTGCGTCATGCCTTGAGCTTTTCTTTTACACGACGAAAGTTTACAACTGAAATTTCGGAATTCACAGTTCCGCAGTATATCCGCGGTGAAATAAGATTAGACGTGGTGGCGAGGAAAAGTCGAGGCCGCAAGAAGCCGGCAGCCAAGATTCGCCGCAGCGCGATGTAATATAAACGTCGTAAAATAGGGACCAGGTGAATCGTATAATTCGGCGGGGGACCGACTTCAGAGTAATTCTCGCCGTGTACACCAACGGTTCCTCCTCGGCGCGTTGCCCCGTATACATTACCACGAGTCACCACGTACGACGACCGCATTGCCACACGTGCTGCTTATATCGCTCCCGAATATAAAGGGGGAGACCGGAAAGGACCAACTTGACGCTATATAGAAAGAGAGCGCAGTCACATCCGATTTCTACTCCGCCTTGTGTGTCGCCCTATTGTTTTTATCCTCGAGACACGACTATCACGAGAAAAAGAAACTATTTTTCAAATATGTTAGCTACAAGTTTTGAGATTATGAATCCTTGCTACCGAAATAGTGAATCGTTTATGCTTCTTGTATACATCCCTTACGACGTGTAGTTCAGTCTATAAAAAGCACTTTGTCATTTAAAATAATTTGAGAAATTAATAAATTTACTTATACTAAAAGTAAACTTACATGTACTAAAAAATACTTTGAAAATACTAAAAATAAACATATATTAATTAAAACTAAATAAGAGAATAACGGTCAATAGATACGAATCAATTAAAAACAGGGTTGAAGAAGTTTGACTATATTTATTTTCAGTTAGATAAAAAATTGAGAGTAAATAATTGATATAAATTAATTAACATAGATATAGACTACGTGTGCTAAATCTTCTTTGGAGTAAACAAGGAATGAGTTCTAAGAAATAAATTAAGTATAGGAAATACAAGATCTAAAAGAAATCATAACTAAAATCAGGAAATATCAATGTTATTGTGTAAAATAAATATGTATAAGCTATAAGGTTGGAAGCAGTTATGACAAATTTTTATATATAAATATAAAAATATATTCACGAATCATTTAATCAGTGTCTTGCCTTATTTGGTTATGCACATATTGAAAGCATGATTTATTAATTACTAATACAAGACACGAGATAAAAAATAAAGAACACCAAACGTAGAGATCCATTTATTTTAATGTTGAAAGAAGAATTCCATCTCTTTTTCTCTTTCATGGCTACGGAGTAAATTTCATCTCTTTACAAGCAGTAATCCACTAGCGCGAAGTAGTACAACTTTATGAAAGAAAATAGTCGACGTTGGAAGGTTCCTCGCTTTCAAGGTTCTTCAGAAAAATTTATGTTCTTAAAGCCCTCGAAATAAACATCTAGTAGTCGAGTACCGTTTGCTGCGAACCAAAAACCCATTGACCGCGTTTGTATACGTTAACGTCACGACCTATGGTGCTATTACATTTAGTCTACAACGTGGTCAGGTCCAAGTGTTCCACTCGCAAAATTTTCCCTACAGACGTTAATTTTTTTCAAATCTGGGAAGCTTTTTTTGATTTCTTTATTAAATTGAATAGCATTAATGTTAATAAGACTAATAAAACATATACCGTCAAGGCAATCAATAATTCGAATTATTTTAATATGCCAAATTATTTTCTAAATAAAAGTGATGCTAAAGATTATATATTATAAAAGAGTTTCAAAGAGCTTGTCAGTCAATAAGATCGTACATGGTGATACATCGACGGAACGAGGGTAAGGAAGAAAGAAAAGGATCTCATAGCCCGCGTCTAAAGCAGTATTTCATAGATATAGCCGATGAAGCCTCCTTGTGGCCGGCAAATATAATAAACTTGGGGTCCATATATCCGCACTTATGGTGGCTGATGGCAGACCCCAAGAAAAAGGAACGTCTCGCTGCGTGTCCGTGCGCAGCAAGGAAAGGACGGTGGGGGAGGAGGATACCCCAGCGCTATCGTCATATTTTCTGATTTTCCGCCAATAAACCCCATTACTATTTATCAGGCTAATGCGTTCTTATAACTCCCATTAACAACAATCTATACGCTCTAACGCATTAGCGGCCCGGTACCCGCACCACCGCCAAATTTATTATTAGACGTGGAAGAACCGTTACGCTTAATTGCATGTAGGTTTGTTCTCGAACTTTCGGTGGTCGAAAGTCATGCGGACCCTCCGGAGAAATTATATCAATATTATAAGGTCGTTCCATCCTGCCTAGCCGGAATAAAGAGAAAGTGTGGGTGAACATATGAAGAATGTTAAATATTAAAATACCAAAAAGGAGTTCTTAGTACCGAGAATCAAAATAAAAATTAATTTGATATAATTAAACAATAAATTAAAAATTAATATATTAACTATATATATTATATTGTTTATTTATATCGTATAATCATTTTAAGTTTATTATTCATTAATTAATATAATAACCGATGTAATAATTGCATAATATAAATCATAAAAATATAATTTTCTCTTGGACAATAATAAGGTTGCAATTTCCACATTTATTTTCAGCAGCTGCAAAGCCAGACAAAAAACTTTTAGTTGCCGAGTAATCATTCGAAGTCCTTGACAATTCAGCAAATACGCTGTAGCGTAGTGTCCATTTCCATTAAAATAAACGAAACAAGAGTCATTCCGTAGTCTAAGAAACCACTCTTAGCTTCGTGTCGCATAATTAAATGTCAGGATCTAAATTTATCGTTTCGTAAGAGAAGATACTAGCAGACTTTCGGAAATTACTCAGCTTACGGGTAATTGTAAAGTCTCGCTTGTATGAGATCGCTGCTACGTAAGAATTTCAACCGTCCCCTATATAATCGAGAATATTAAAATTTTAATGAAAGTACGACCAGCTACGAATTTCTATTTTAATCTCTCTTTAATCAGAAAGAGAGTGATTTTAATTTACAACAAGAAGAGAACTGTGCGTCCATTTCAAATATTTCCACTGTTGAAACATTCGATCCTTTCGCGCTATTTCATTTTCTTTTCCGGAGTTGCCACTCAATCGCCGCGATTTAATCATGATTTATTTACGTCAATTCTATCGTTCGCCGGGGAGAGGAATAAAACGACGTGGAGGCGACGTGAAAAACTCGTTCGATGAGAGCAATATCGTCCGTTATTGGTAGGCACCGGGCGTTAACGCGACCGAAGCGGCGGGAACGAAAATGAAAGGAGAGAGAGAGAGAGAGAGACGAAAGGGAAAAAAAGAGCAGAACGCGTGAAAGAGGCGAGAGATAATTAACGAGAAGCGAGTACACAATATCTTTTCCCAAACGGCTCGACGCGAACTGCACACTTGTTGCTTATCTGCACTTCGGCGTAGACATGTCGGTAACGGGTTAGAATAACATGTTTAACACGGCAGATAGCTACTTATCAGTCGCCCTCTCGCTGTTTGTCTTGCACCGTAAAGAGTTATAAAGTCCAGACGATGCGCCGTCACGGTGCACTATAAATTACGCGGCTCGTGTCGTTTACGAAAAAAGAGAAAGAACGAAAGGGGGAGAAAAAAAAAGGGAATAAGAAGCGCGCATGTACTCTCCGTCTTATCGGCGCGATAAACTCCGACAGCGGATCCGTCGCACCTCCCGACGGACTCTGAACTCACGCGTAATTACTTAATCGCGGGGAAAATTACAAGGGGAGCGCATAACGGCTGTGATGACGCGTATATGGAATCATTTAGCACCACAAACGTGTGCAGGGTGAGCCCAGACTCACCCTCTATCTTTTTCTGTGGAAATTTCAAGTCCGATTGTTCTTACACACAAAAAAATGTATTCTTAAAAAAATATAAGAATGCCTTGATTCCGGAATATTTTATACTTAGAGTAGCACCAAATATAAATCTATTTTATTAAGAATAAATTATTCTTAAGGCAAAATTAAAAATTCTTTTAATTAAAAACAGAATTTGCTTTAATTAAAGAATAAAATTGCAATAATTTAATATTAAATATGTTAGTATTTATTGTAATTTTTTTCTCGGTGAGTCTTTTTGCCAACTTAATCCAAAATAAATTTAATTTAATTAAACATCATTTTTTTTTAACAAAAGTTTTCATTCTATTCTTCTCATTTTTGCTGATCCCTTTTATAGACTGATATATTTAAATATGATGTGTCGATGGTGAAATCTTATTTCCTTCGCGCTTTTGGGAAGCCTTTATTTATTTACTTAAAAAGTGCATTTTGTCCAAGAGAAATGCTTTACGTATAGCGATAGATATTGAAGACTTCTACTCACGCGCGCGGGTCCACCGTCCTCAAACGAAATTATCCAATATCAAGCATATTATTCTTAATAAATAAATAAATAGCTTTCGAATTATGTAACTGAGTTTGTTTTAATTATAACGATTTTAGAAAAAGAACTTTTATGAATAAAATACTTTACTATACAAACCTATTTATTATTGACGTAAGTGACCATTTCTAGTAGAGGATAGCATTTCGTGCTCATATCGAAGCATATAACGTTCAAAAATAAAATTTACTTGCAGCAATAATTCACTTTGTTGTATATACTGATCTGCCGAGAATTCTCTATACATGAAAAGCTATTTTGTTCATTAAGAAACAGCGCCTCCCAGTACGCGTATATCAAAGCGATGCGCAAACGCGCCTCTATCAATGGTCTTAATTCGACAGTCATTTCGGTGGGATAAGTAATTTCTCGGATTTTCGAGGATCCCCATCCCGGACGAAGGCTAACTACCCTTTGTCTTCCGCGTTATAGAGGCATGGCGCAGCAACGAGTGGCCATTTTAACCCCTTTTCCTCGCGAGACATAAATAATGATCGTCGCTAATTTGGCTCCGGTGCAGCCCTTGGCCGGTACAGCGTACGTAAACCGCGCAATTATAATGCCGCCACATTAGAATTTATTCCCGTAGGCAGCCGGGCAGCCACTCCTCCGTAACCTTTTTCTAAAGCTTACGTACTTAATCCGGCTGAAATATTTTTTCCCCGCGGCTTCTCGGCGTCGGATATCGGCCTCGGATTTCCGTCCGGAACTTAAACCATTTAATTAAGTCAGGACAACCAGATAGTACGTCGTTCGCTACGGAGACAAAAGCAAAAGGAGTCGGATAAGAGCGCGGCAAGAATTATTTAAACGAACGGATACGACTCCTCGCTGTTTAACCGATGACAATTCGCTAATGGTAATCCCTTTGATTATGAAAATCTCACTTTCGCAAAAAATTAATTTTATTGAGAATTTTAAAAACCCGGGAAATTACTTAAATTATTATATATAATAATTTAAGAGTTTTCAATAGCAACAAATTAAGTCCATTAAAAAAAATCTGGATTATGATGCCATATAGCATCTGTCTATTAGCATTATGAATAATTTTGTTGGCAAGAATTAGACAGAAAACAAAAATATAAGAATTTAACCATTTTTACTATTCTATAAACATAAAAAATTGGAAACAAAAATAGAAAAATTATTGCTATAAAATTTATGCTATGTATTTAAACTTAAAAATTATGCTATGTATTTAAACAACATTTCCTTCTTTCTTTATTATTTTTAATATTATAGGAAAAAGTAAAAATTGTGTAATAAATAGTAAAAATAATACTTTTGCAAGAAACAACAAAAGTATCGAATTAATTAATAAAGTATTTTATTTGATTAATTTTTTCAATAGATCACAAAGTATTAATCAAAGTCTAAAACTTTATTTTTATACTTATAATATATTTGAAGAAAAATCATTACGCAATGAAAAAGTTGAAGGATGAGAATTTTTTATTTCTTGAAAATGTTACGTTTTGGGATTTATTTGCTTTTTGTAGAAAATTCTTCAATTAGCGATCATTATTGTTTAAGGAAGTTCTTACCTTTCCATTGAAGCCACAAGTCACAAGGCTGATGTGCAAGTATTCCGCGCAATGTCCTACGGTAGATCGATTTGGAATGGTTGGTCGCGCAAACGTCATCTGCAACAAATAAACCATTCCCTTTTTTTTTCATCGTCGCGTGTCATTCGAAATGTAAAAGTGTACGAGCAGAGCCACCCACGGCGCGAAAATGTTTTTCGAGAACCGGATAGATCCGCGCGCGCAGCTGGTGCGCGGATACAGCGATCTCCATTATGTCGAAATACGGAATTTCACACGGCCGAACGCAGCCCGAACTCGTTGTACGCGCGCGCTGATCTTCGGCACACTCGGGCAAACGCGCGTGTACGCACGCACACGTACACGCAAACGTGCCGGCGCGCGCGGCTTTTCCGCATTGTATTCGGGGAAACAAGTAATTGGATGCCGTGCGAGAGATTTGCGATATTTCTAGTGTGTAATGCGCGGCAATACGCGCAACGTTAAATCAAATCCAATTCGAGCTCTCGCGCGCCGTACGGCGCGGCATGGAGTGGCACCTGACAAACTCATTGGTCTGACAAATTGAATCATTCGCCGTTCAATTGCTTCATGCGAATATACACACGCGTGGAGACGAGCGCGCGCGCGCGCGCGCGGACGGGGTTGCGTGTAGCGTGCGTGTGGTGTAGGCGGGCGAGGGTGCGGATGCGGGATCGTTGAGTATCTGGTGTCCGCTGTTTGTTGCCACTCTACCGCATTGCCGTCGATGTGTCGAAACCATCCCTTCTACGGTAATACGGTGCCGTTGAATTAACTCGCGATCAAGCGTTCAGCTTTGAAATTCACGTGCGAAAAGACGAAGCGCACGGTTGGTTGCTCTCGCATTACCCTTCACCGCGTTAACTCTTATCCGATAAAAGAATGCGATTAAAAAATCTAATAAAATATTTGTGCGGATGAAAAGTAACTTGTTACTTGTAACGAAAAAAGGTAATTCTAACTGTAACAAAGTTTTAGTAAGCTGTAAATTTTTATAATATTTTGTTCCTTTCTTTATATCTATAACTCAGTTACATTATTTTATAACTAGTAATTAATTTAACAAATTTTTAGTTATTTTAGTTATTTTCTATATTTCGACACATGTTTGTTTAATAAAATAAAAAAACATTTTTGACAATAGAGTTATCTTATAAAATTAAATTATTTTGTAACAATATATTTTAAGTACACGGAGAAAATTATAAAGTAAGAATTATAAAATGAAAAAAAGTTGAGAAAGTGACAACACTTTTGTTTCGAATTGCTATTGATATTTACACAATTTTCTTCAAGCGTAGATACTGTGAAGATACTCTAAGCATTATTCCATACATTAAGGGGATACTGGAGTTATTAACAGTTCAGCTTCTCCTTAACTCGTGGAACTCTATAATTTTAATTATTTGATATGATATCTTTCTTTCACTCAATAGCTGCATAAGAAGATAATTAAATAAATTTTTTCCTGAAATTTGATTGTATAATAGATAAAATACGGAGTAATGGTACAAATTTTCTAAAAAAATAATTATATGAAATGTTTCCAAAAGTATTTCGAAAACAGTGTTGTGTAAAAAGAAACATATTTAAGCTTTATTTGTACTAATTGATTTGTACTATTTCAAAAGTAATGAAGTAAATAGAAAAAAATATATTAAATTTCAATTTTATTTATTATTTATAAAACATTATACAATAATTAAAAATATAAAAATAAATATATAAATAGTAACGTGAAGAAAGTTATAATTATAATTGTTATTATCGTTATTATTTCTTGAAATAAGAAAAGCAACTGTGGCATTTGCCTCTTCTTAAAAAAAAAATTTATCTAATTTTGACATTCGAAAGACTAATTTTCTTATAGGTATCAGAGGCATTACATTTTTTAATGCATTGAATATTCAAAAAAATTTTAAAGCGTTTTCAACAACCTTTAAAATATCTTTATAAATATCTTAAAATATTTGTATAAAGATTTAAATTAAATTTTTATATTATGAGAAAGCACATTTAAGATTAATAATAATAAGTTTTTGTGTAAGCGTGAGAATATATAGGAACATTCGATTGGGATATTTATTGTAATATTATAAACTCAAAACACATTTTTTTAAATCTAAACAGAAATGCAAATTGATTTCAGAATCCGCAGAATGAAATACGTTTCGTACAAATGCATCCATGGATACTTCATTATACGCGTAATGCGTGTTTTGTGTATCGTGGAATCAAATGCACGATGCGGTGGATAATTAACCGCGTCTGTACGCGCGAGAGATCAGCGACGGAAAACCTACAAAACATATATACGCGTCACCACGTGACAATGATCATCCCCTTCGATCTTCGATGAGAAAGGAACGCGGCGCACGGCCATTCAATCGTGACGTAGCGTGAAATCCGAATCGACTCAACCGATACGCGAATATATATATATATAGAGAGAGGGGGGGGGGAGGGAGAGAGAGAGAGAGAGAGAGAGAGAGCGAGAGGAGAGAGAGAGAGAGAGAGAGAGAGAGAGAGAGAGAGAGAGAGAGAGAGAGAGAGAGAACGCACGTATGGAGCGCATGCAGGATGCAGGACAGCCGCATACGTAGAGAGGCGTCGGCCGTGTGACGCGATCACACGGTGTGCGATGTGTGAAATGGAGCACGGACCACCCCTTCCCTCCCCCACCGGTAATTATATGTATCCCATCTCGCGTTGCCTATTTCGCCTACGAACCGGCGGCGGCGCGGCGCTACGCGGCTTGATGCGGCTCGGTGCGTCGAGTACGAGCGATACATCGACGTTATAGCGTATCGTATCGGTGCGATATCACGGTACGAGCCACACAGGCTCCTGTCTCCCGGACACTCGCACACACAGCGAAATCGCGCGTTGATCCCGGGTGACGTGGTGCCGGTCTCCCGGATGCGCCGCGTGTGTGTGTGTGTGTGTGTGTGTGTGTGTGTGAGGATCGTCCATCGACTGCATCATCATCATCATCATTCCCTCTCACCCCCTTCCGTCTCTTCCTGTTGCCTGCTGTCCCGCACGGACCACTGATCCTTCGTTTCGGTTTCAGAGCGCGCGCCGACCATCGATCTTTACGATCGATTCTCCATCGGCGCGCGAATGCCGACACGCGATTTTTTTTTTCAAGGGCGGAATTTGGCACGGGTCTGTTAGTACGGGGCCGAAAGGGATTTTATTATCGGACGGCCGTAACGTCGATTGGCAACCGTTTCGAAGATGTATAGGATGACATTTGCGTACGGTTGGATATTCGCCGTTCCACTTGGCTCTTTTATGCCTTTGACATTTGGAAGGGTCATCAACCATTTTGAATATATAACGAGGCAGAAATAGTTGTGGAACGAATAGAATAATCGACAAATGCATGTACTAAAGTATTTAAAAAATAATCTTTTTTGAATCGTCAAAATAATTGTGTAGGAATTGGAATATTGAAACTTTGCAGAATTATTAATCATCCTATATAATTTGGATAATCCAATGAAATTATTTTTGGATTTGTATCTAGCTACATATTTCAGCAAAACTTCTTTCTGTAATTAATATGATATTTTTTATATCTTTTCTTTGGAAAATTATTCTCATTATCCTTATTTGGTAAAACATTTGTATATAAAATGTGCACAATATATATACATATATGTATATATATGTATAATTATTTATAAACTGTATCACATATGTACAAAGTAATTAAAAAGTAATTTTAAATAATCCTTTTTTTACAAAAATTAAAACTGCGATTAGATTTTATATAATGTTTTATATATAACCATTTATTAATTTAGTTTATTAATTTATTTTTTAAATATTGCTGTAAGTTTTTTTTTCTTAAATTTTACTTTTTATAAAGTAAGCAACATTATATATATGAAAGTATTTTAATTATTTTCTAATTCTTATTAGTTTTTCTGTATATTTAAACACAGAGATTCCCTTATAAAAATATACTACTAAACAGTATTAAATTATTATTTATTTTAAGTATTAAAAGTAGTAACAACAATGCTTTTAATTTTTAAAATAATTATTAATAACGATTTAATACCGTCCAATATTACATTTATAAGAGAATGAAGACTACATAATTTATATTCATTTTTATATGAAAAATCTACTGGGATAATTTTCTACTGGGGAAATTTTCGCTCTTTTTAATTAATATAATACAAAACAACAATTTTAATTATCTAATCAAAGTATAATAACCATCTTATTCACGTCTCGCGCGAAACGAGGCATCTCCGTGTCGCGACAGCTCTTAGCAAGCTGTGTTTACGGACACACAGCAGTCCGAATAGACTGTAATCGGCGTATCGCGGCATCAACGAAAATGATGATGCGCCTCGATACGTATCGGGCCCCGCGCATCGCGCGACGCGCGTAATGACAAGCGCAAATGCACGTAACATCGGCGTTGCACGCTACGCCGGATATCGCAACGCACACGTGCGCCCCGGCGATGTTCCGACGCGGAACGATTTCGAATTGCGCGGCGCCGGCTGCGATCCGGCGCGTGCAATGGGCGCGCTTATTGCACAAATCACACGCATTATTGACTTCTATTGTATCCCTTCGGCCGACGACGGGCCGTCGCATTGTCCGCGTATTGCGCGCCCCTTCCTCCGGAATGAACCGATAACTTTACTACCCTCGCGAGCGGCTCGATCGTAGCGGCGAGTTAATTCGACGGCGCATTATTTCAAGAAATTTCTTCTGCACCGTTTTACAACTTTTTTTCATATATGAATTTTCCACGAAGAAAAAGAAAAGAGAATCGCGAGAATAATTTTAAGATTAAATACGGGAGATTGACTGATCGTCGGGATGACTGGTAGATTGTTACAGAACTTCCGTCTGCGTCTTTAAAAGCCGGGACTCACACAGGCCAGCCAGTCCTTTCAGTCGCGTAGAACAGAACTTTATACAAAGTGACGGCGCGACGCGCCGTTATAAATGTCAGATGGTAGCACTCGAGCGATCGGAGGCAGCGCGCGAGAGACGTGTGTCATGCGAGCCGATCGTAAAGCCGGCGGGAGGTATCGTCCAAGTAAATAAATCTCCGTGCTCGGGGGCCACTTCCCCGAAAGAAAACACGGTGGGAGGCACAGGCGTCCAGAGTGTGTCCGTGTTCTCGCAGGTCGAACGGCAGAGGATCGCGACGGCGTCGATGGATCGAGTGCCCTTTGAGTGCTCTCGTCCCCGGCTTCGGGATATCTTCGAGGGGTCGCGAGGCAGGATCGGGGTTCGCGGGTCGAGAACGCTCCTGGAACGGATGGATTTAGGCAGGAAAAGCCTAAACAGGCAGCCCACAAACAGACGCGAGGCGTGCTGCTGGCGCCAGTCTGGGAAATCGAAGGCCCTGGATAACTCGGAAGGACCATCGGGACGCGACGACTCTCTCTCTCTCTCTCTCTCTTTCTCTCTCCTTGTATCTCCAGGGGTGACCGCCCTACACGTATACACACTCCAGGTCGCCACGATACAGATGTTCCCGTATGTCACAGGGATTTTCCGTGACCGCGACGGAAGTTTTTCTCGAGACACACCGGGCCACCTTACATCTGTTTAGACTCGTTGACAAGCTTTTTATAAGGGGAGATAGGTTTATACTCTCCGTGGTGGATAT
This sequence comes from Monomorium pharaonis, assembly GCF_013373865.1. Lineage (NCBI taxonomy): Eukaryota > Metazoa > Arthropoda > Insecta > Hymenoptera > Formicidae > Monomorium > Monomorium pharaonis. The sequence goes on from NC_050469.1 coordinate 30,935,352, forward strand.
ATACGCCGCATACGAGGAGAAATAACGCGAGCTGTATACACCTCTCGTCCATAAATTAAACTTATTTACTTAAGCGATACTTCATAGTTATGATACGCGCGGAAAAGATAACAACAATTTGTGGTGGTATTTCCTCGAAGACGAAATCCTTTCGACGGAATCCTTTTACTTGATAAAATGTAATTAGGTACGTCATAAAATCTTAAACACATATTAAAAAGTATCTCGTACAACCTCGACATTTTACGTATAATGATAGCTTCTGTTTATCTTCCCTTTCTTTTTCTCTATTTTGACTACTTTCGATATCTAAACGAAAATCTGTTCCATCACGGTGAAGCGCAATACTAGGCACAGTAACGGGTTAAACAAACACCGCGTAATTTCAGGAACGTTTTCTAACGACGTTGCATCTGGTGTACGCGATCTTGTGTAAACAGACGAGATCGAGACGAGCCACTCGAAACGTTCGCGAAGGGTTGCTAGTTTTCTTAAGTCAACCAATGAAGGCTCCGCGCTCGTTTGAGCCAGGTTAAGGTACCACTCGACATTGATTTATCCCAACTTGTAATCTGTGTGGACGTGTTTCTTCGGTACGCGCAGCTTCAGTAGTGTCGTCCCCAAGATTACCGTTTAGCTTCTTGTGAAACGGCAAAGCTATTCTCTTTTCAATTTCTGAAACAATAAGACATCACACAGTTGCGATTAAAATTACATATGGGACCGAAAGAATTCAAAATTTGACTATAATTAATTAAAGATGAGCCTTACTCAGTCATAGCTGAATCATTGTGTTAGTACTTGTGTAATTTTATAGATAACTTTTAAATTTATTAAATTCGTAGAGATAAAAATAATCGAGAAAAATTAGAAATTTTGAATAAAAGAATTTAATAAAAAAATTTTTTACCTTAATATACATTTTTCAATACTTACTGTCGTATATTTTTTGTAGAATTCATTTAATTTTTGCGTTAAAAGATTTTTGTTCAAAAGACATTTTTAAATAATAACAATGTAATGATTAAGTGTCAGTATAAATAAATTTAGAATATTAGTGAAAACAAAAATGAGAACAAAAATTAAATTCAAAGCTCATGTTGTTTGAACAAACATATCTCTTTTGTGTTTATTTGCTTAGAATTTATAAATTACATAAAAATATACATAGCAATAACATATAAAAAGATACATAAAAATTCTTTTATCTAGTAACTTTTTATTCATTAATTTGAAAAGGTATTATTTATTACTTATTAGATTCCGGAACAACGCAAGGGTGTTTTCGTCACTATTTAAACCTACAAATACTAAAAAATATTAAATAATATTGAAATAACATAAAAAATGTTTTAATGATATCAAGAAAACTTTATTTTTTTATTTTTTTCAATATTTTGATTTTAAAACAACTTTTTCCACGAAAAACATTTTTTATTTGGTTTTTAATTTTAAATTCAAAAATACTTTTTTAATCTCTAATCAAATTGTGCGTCAAATAAATTTTTAGTCTTGAAATACAGTTTTTAAGTTAAACGAGAATAGTAATATTACAATACTAATAATAAGATGATGGTGAGGCTATATGAATCTCTCTATATCTAGACCTAAAAAGTTTCTTGTGACTCCCGTCAAAAAAGATATATTTAAAAATCCGTATATAGAATGTATAAACTTGAACTCGCAATCTGTCGCTATCTGTAGATAGAAGATTCAGATCCTGTCAGAAACAGTGAAAATTATATACCGCTTTCTAAACTTTTAACAGTATATATTTTTATTTTATCAATATACTAATATCAAGTGTGTATATATATATATATATATATATATATATATATATATAAAGTATTCTATTATCCAATTTATAATAATTTATATTGCTTGTATTATATATCTATATCTTACTATGAAAAAGCTTCGTGCAAACATAACATAAATAGTACGCAAATAATCCATATAATCTTGAAATTTATAGCACAATTCTGGAGAACGTAGACGGATATGAAAACTAATTAAAGATTAAAGAACTAATTAAAGACAAGAAATGATAGCACGACGAAATCCAGCTACGATTAAATAAAGCTCATCTTTGATTGTGCTTCATATGTCGATCTATCTTCTCTCCTACTATTAATAAAAAATTTCTTTTTCTAATATTCGCTGATATCACATATCGATTTCGTAAAAGCAACTTTGAAAAAGTTGACGGAACTCGGAGTGCGACGCCGTCGTCGGAAATGACGACCGCCGGTGAGCAATTTTTGACACCATCGTAAAACCGCCGACTTCCGCATATACATCGCGGGAGGTGAAAGGGGAGGACGGGCGAGGGGACGAATAGAGCTACGAACCTTCCTCCCCTCCCCCTCGGCTCGATTCGCACTAAACTGTATCCTGTAATTCGGCGGGCTAGTAACGTGCGGCGCGGCACGAAAAATTTCAGGTCGCGCTAATAAACTAAATACGGCATCGGAAATGAGAGACCGCGGGTGTATTATTTATACTCGCGCGCTTCTATGGTGCGCCTCTACGGTGGCTTTAATGTGCTGCAGCGTGCTCGCCGTGCTCTCGCAGTTTATACAACGCAATAACGTTATTAGGTGGCTGGCATCCGGTATAAATTTCACCACCACCATCGCCACCACCACTACCACTACCACCATCACCATCGCCGCCGCCGCCGCCGCCGCCACCACCATCGTCGCAGACCACCACGCCGGCCACCGTCGCCACCAACATACACACACACACACACACATACGCGCACGCACATACACTGTGCGAGCCATCGTCGCCACTCTTCGCCACTCTTCTCCTCTTCATTGTTGTGTCGCCCTTTTCCCGCCGCTGCTACTGCTGCTGCTGCCGATGCAACGCGATGTACCCGCGCTCGCCTGTCGCGCGGCGTTAAAGCATGGCGTCCTTATGGACTCGAAACTTTGTCGTCGATGATTACATGAACCATCGACTGTATTAATTACGGAACAGCTGCGCGCGCTGCGGCGTTTTCGGCCTCTCCCTCTCTGTGTCTCTGTCTCTCTGTTTAGCGTTAAATAAAATCAAACTGCGGTACGCGGGAGCAATCCTGACGAATTTAATGCCGGTCCACTGATAAAAAACTGATAAAAATATATGTAATATTTGCGACTATAATTGCACAGCGAAATGATTATAGTCAAGAATATCAATTTTGTAGTAACTATTACGATAATATTAGTAATAATAATTATACATTTATAGCAATGCCAGTTAGGAAAAAATTGTACTATAAATTATACAGCATTAATAAAGTATACCATATGGTTTTTATTAATTTTAAATTAATAATTTTAACAAAAATATTATTCTTGACTGTAATTATTTTATTATGTAATTATAGTCACAGATACAACACATTTTTTTATTAGCAGGATAATTTGCGAATTTTTTTTACGTTAAACTGATGTCCGAGTAAAACGTAAATTTCCTTTGTTGCGTGATATCGAATGAACGACGCAAAAATAATTTGCAGGCTTGATATCCCGCGGTGTAATTTTTTTTTCAGCGACCCGCACACGACCGATAATACCATTGGCAGCTCGCTATAAATACCGCCCGAAACGTCATTATTAACGTTCGCGACACCAATGCATCCGTCCTCATTTCTGCCCTTCCACACCGTTCGCGCATCGGCGCGGCGCGACGCGGCCAGCGTATTCCCCGATTGCAATTGCAATATATGTTAAAGCATGTTTTTATGATTTCAAAAATTTGTCGTTGGAGACCCCGCACAACCCCGTTAGCCCGATATTAATTATGGAACGGATGCGCCGCGCATTTTGAAATGCACATCGAAATTATTTCATGCGCATTTCACGAGCGCGTTATACGCGCGTAAGCGCCGACGAATTTTTGAGCACTTAACTCAATTACCCGATTAATTCAATCACGCGCGGGGCACGAGCGCCGCGGGGCGCGGAAAAGGAGCTTGGTATTTTTTCGCCGGAGGCACAAACCGCCGCGCCCGCGTTTCGAACACCGTGGCTCTGGGAGCTTTAATTTCGCTCCGTCTCGTTTTGCTGTTGTTGTTTGTTTCTTTTTTATTTATGAGAGCGATTATCGCGCACTTGAAATCAGGCGTTCTCTTATTACGTGTCGCGATACGCGACGGACAACGATTTGGCAAATTGCGGCATACGTTTTCGCGGTAGAAAGCGTTATTTTGCGCCGTTAGTGCGCGCATCATCGTGTGCGTTCATTGCTGTAGTTGGCGAATTAACAAACGACGGTAATGTATTAATTCACTGTACGCTCTGGTACTCCCCCGATCCCCGAATGAAACTAATTTTTGTTAAATAAAAAAAAAAATAATGCCGACGGCGAAATAAAGAAACAATTGGCGAAGTTATGACAATGGCAATCAACTTCTCTTTCTTTAAAATTGAAAGAAAGAAGTTTACGCTCAATTATATTTGAGAAAAATAATTGAAACGAAAATTCAACAATGATGGAAGGAGCAGGATCTTATTTGGTAGAAACAGTTACTGATATTAACCGCATAAAGGCCATGCATAAACGCATGACGACGTCGCCGGCCCCTGCCGGAAATTATTGATAATCGCATCAATATCCGCGCGATTGTCAGGCACAGCGTACCAATAATTTATGCACAATTGGACGGTGGGTATCGATACGGCGCAAGCAACCTGCAACACATGTCGCTCTATTAATAACCGCCGCAGCCGGTGCTATAGATATTAGCCTCACGCTAATTCATCGGAGAAGGGTAACGTGATGCCCGTCGGCTTCGGATGTCTCACGTTATTTCTCCTCTTTCATACGCACAACGAACGACTGTATACGACAAACTCCACCTTTTTCGTGTACTCGTGTCGATCCCAGCAGGCGGATCGGGGGGCGAGGCGGTGGAGGGAGGAATATTACAATGGTAATCAAAGATCTTCATTTGATGTGGAATACAGATCGTTCTGAGGAAGGGTATAATTCTTCACGCGAAACGTTAAGAACGATATTGCGTGGCGGAATTATCCGCGCGGCAAGGAAATGCTCGCACGAATACCCTTACATGGAATTTAATGACTTTTTAAACAGGAATTTGTCCGAGCCGATCTCGCAGGTGGGGTAAGAACGTAATTACGAAAAGTGATATTTCACTTTCCCCTTTGAGCAAATCAATGCATTTCGTTCGGCGCATATAAGCCTGCGCAATTACATTTGCATTTATGATACACGAGGTGCGATCTTAGAGTTATGAAAAGGATTCGGAGGAGGCAAGCGTGAAAGAAAGAGGGAGTTATGTATATTTATTGATGCAAGAAGATGATAGCTTTATAATTATCTATAATTTTCCAACGGGCAATAACATAGTAGCAGATATATATGAGAATATCTTAAGAAAGACAAGGTCTCCATCTTAGATATTTAAAAAACTTTGATGATAGAGGATATGTAATAAATTTTTTTTTCTTGCTGCCTGAATTTATCTTGAAAAGGTAAAATCGAACTCTGAAAATTGGCTCATTTTTCGTTTTCGTTTTATTATATACTAACAAAAAGGTAGAACAAAATTTTATAAAAAAAGGTAGTTTATTAACTGAGAAAAAAACGGTATTTCTGATTATAATTAAATAATAAAATAATTGGTTAGGAATTTTATTTTTGTAATTATTACTATTATATGTTAGTAAAATGATAATGCTACATTATGTATTTTTTTCAGCTATAAAAACAAGATTTGACTGTAAAAATTAATTTTAATATTATTACAGTAAAATGTTAAGATATGGATAGATAAAAATATTTTTGTTATAAATATGTATACAATCATATTTACAGTGAACGTAATTATTCTTTAAATTTTAATTTTTACTCTCGATTTACGTAGTAATATTATAATAGATATAATGTACTTGATTAAAACAACTATAAAACAAATATATATGGTATATTTTGAATTATCAAAAATGACTATGAATTATAGTTAAATTAGGGTAACGGCAATCATTTTCTACTCTCAGTGTTACATATTAGGATATTTTTTCTCTTGGTAAAGATTTGCTAATTTAAAAATGCAAAAAATTATAGACTTTAACGATACATATGCCACCAGAAATACTTTTTTCTGATTATAATTATTTTACTATTGCAATTATGTCGCAAGTGTCACACATTTTTTCCTCAGTGTTCTCAATATCCTCGAGGCGTTATCTCGAAGTGCGCTGAAGGTTTTACGCGTCCGATACTTTTAACGGCCGCGTCTTTATCGGAACGCGCAAATTTTCGCCGTCGCCGCTCGGAAGCTGTCATCGACAGGATCGCGCGCGTTTTAAGTATCTCGAGCACGACAACGGGAGTCACGCCCGGGGCGACGAACGTGTTATGTTGTCACGGCACGCTCACGTGCAAAACGCGCGCGGTCACGCGGGTGCCCGCGCGCGCCCTCTAACGGAGGGATAAATCAAAAGTATGAAATGCGCCCGGCAGAATTTCGGTATATTTATGGCGGGGGGCAATTCAATGATACACATTCCCGGTCGCGCGTAATAGTCAATATTTCCATCAGAAGCACACCTACAACTCACGCCTACGCTGACAAACCGCGCGGCCAACGGTGCTTTATGAGAGTTCAGGGCGCATTTGACAGCGCGATGCGCCGGGCCAGTTGTTGCCATTTATTCGCGCATTACATTACTCTGTTACCGAGTCGAGTGTCACCAGCTAATTTGCATTATAAGTGCCGCTGATGTTATCATCGCTTCGCTTATACGTTATGGCGCCGCTGACGGATCGTCAACGGCGGCCGCGCGATCGTTTCATGTATACGTTAGTGCATATGATGCTGGCCGCGCGCGAGTGCATTCCGCGGTACGCCTCTCACACCCCCTTCTCTCCCCCCTTTCCGCTCCCTCCCCTCGACTTTTCCCTCTCCCTTCCTGCATCACACTCCCCGATGATCATCGCGAAAGCGAGCTGGCCAGCGATAATCGCGTCCGATTCGCACCTATCGAGCTGTTGACGCTCGTCCGCAACGCTGCGCGACGCCGCCATGAAAATAATTATTGCATTTTAATTGTGAGGACGCGAGAGAATTGCATCGACCAGCGGTTCAGGCTTAAGCAATTAATTAGAGTCGGATATTAATAGATAACGCGCGTTTAGATGCGGAATTCAAATGGTATGATGATTAATGATGACGTGTTAGCAGGAAATGAAACTCTTCATCAACGATATGAGCTATAACATTTCTTGTATTAGCGTTATGCTATGTTAATACGCGCCACGTCCGTTCGCACTGCATTAATGGAAAATAATAGGGGGAAAAAAAGGAAAAGGACTGAATCGTGCGATACAGTTTTAATCATAACGTTCCTGCCGATCGCGATTGCAACTTCACTACTTCAAGATGGTAATGTTAAGATGATTGCAGTTACCATAATTTAATCGTAACTCATAGTTATTGTTACTGCTATCTATATATCTACATATATAATTGTAACTATACAAATTACAGCCATTAATTATTATTACTACATTAAGGAAATATTAAAAAATGTATATTTATGTTTACTATAATTGTAATTACTACTCTATGTGTTTCACTGGATTATAAAAAATCTTTTATATAACTAAATTTTATTTTAGATTTACCACAACTATGGTTCTGCCAATTCGTATCACATTAATGATGACCCTAAATTTGTATTTTATTTATTATATTTTATATGTTTAAATAAAACTAAAAATATGTTTGTGGCAAAAGTTAATTATAAGATATAGTGAGATTGTAGCTAATCGAACTATTTTTTCTCTGTGTATTATTATACATAAAAAATTTATTTTTCTTAATGTAGTAAAATATCAAGATCTATATATTTGAAATTATTATGATTTTGTAGTAAAATCTTTTTGTAGTTAACAGAAATACTATAAAGTTATTTATTACTAACATTACAGCAGTGATAACTACAAAAATAAAGCTTCTAATCATAATTATTTTACTATACACTTATAATCACAGATACTAAAAACTCTCAGTGAACGATTTTTTTCTTCTACACTGAGACAAAAAATAGTATAATAACCATAATATTACTATAATTTATAGTTATTTTTAGACCTATCTATATTTTTATAGTCATTCAATAATATAAATTATAGTTTGCTTAACACTTAATTTTACAATTATGATATTGATTTATGCAATTTATGATATAATTATTATTAAAAAAAATGATTTTAATATAATAAGTTGTAACAAAATAATCTATATTAGCATATACCATAAACATATACTTATTATTATTTTTAATATTATAATAACAAGTACTATAAAAATGATATTTCTGACTATAATTGTTTTATTATGCAATTGTAATCGCAAATATTACTTTTTTTTAGTGTAAAAAATAAATTATCTCAATAAAAGAAATATACTCAGGATGCTTATATTTCCGGGGCGGGACACGAGAAAAATTAATTAAACGTCACTCCTGAGAAAATCCTCGAGAAAAAGAGGGAGTTGTGCGCTTTTTAACACTCGTAACGGTGCGTCGCGCGCGCTGCCTTTGAGAATACTTTCAAAATCGCAACACGCGCTAGACGTCGACGTCATTAGACGGCGGCCGGTAGTAATTACCACTAAATAACTTTGCCGCGCGCTAGCGAGAGCTATCCGCTGTCGGTCCACTGGTCCACCTGCAGATGTAAATTTCCCCTCTCCCGTGTACTTGCTGTATGAATTTCGCACGAGTATCCCACCTTTCTCGTGGATCTGCGTTCGGGCAGCTAAAGTGAAGAGATTGAAGTGAAATATGAAAATTTAGGCGCGACATCGCCGAAGCGGGATCCCGGACTCCATATTGGCGGCGCGCATTGCGGGCTTAACAGAGCGCGTAAAAGACGGGAAAAACATAGGTAATGAACGCGAACCGAGGGTGCGTCGCGTCGGTCCTGTTCACGGCGGCGGCCGCGGCGCCTCTTGCAAAAATCATTTCCCGAATCGCGGGGGAGGAAAAGAAAAAGAAGAAAGAGAGCGCGGTCGAAGAAAAACACGGAGAATAGAGAAACGGTCTCCGGGATATAACGGCCTCCGGCCGTTCGATATTATTTTGGACAAACGTTCGCGGAAACCGCTGCGTGCCGGTTAATTTTTAATTAGCGCCCCTTGTCGTGGACGGCGCGGTTCGTGCCCGGAATTTATTAGGCGTCTCGTATTCCGCTCTGAAGATCCGAGTTCCCGAGAAGGATTATACTCGCCCCTCCCTGCTCTTCCGTTATTGCTGTGCGAAAAAAGTCTTTAGGCGGAAAGCTTATAGGCGGAGTCATATTTTATCGCGGATTTCTTCACTCAATGGACTCGTCGTTAAATCTTCAGGTGCTAAGATGGCGCGCAAGGTGGCGTGGTAGGTCCTCCGGGCGCGACAGTCAATGTTTTAAACTTTTAAAGTATAATTACCTTATCTGCAACCTCGTGTACAAATGACACACCCGTGACGACACACAACACGTGCCGCTTTTCCTATAGATCCACGTGTGCGCGCATGGAAGCGTTCTCGCGCGCGCGTATACACACGTCGCCGTACAATTATTATGTGCGCCCGGTGCACCTACAATGCAAGCGGGAATCCATTTCGGAGTGGCAATTCGCGCGATACATTATCCAGTCAGCGTCGGCTCTATACGATTCGTATAGTCGTTTCAGCCGCCGTAATAACGCCGACATTTCAACCCTCGCTTCGCCCTCTCTCCTGTAAGGGGGTGACCAGGGACCGGAGGGGAGTACCGGAGGTGGTTTCGCGGTGTCAGCAACAATATTTTCCTTCGACGGGGGTACGCGTCATACACCGATACTTTTTTCCCCCTGAACTCTCTCTCTCTCTCTCTCTCTCTCTCCTTCTCTCGTCGACGCGGCGACGGGCGAAATAACTCATTTCGAGAATGCGTGCCAGCCAGTGAGGCTGTCGATAGCAGCCACGTCTGGGATACATGACAACGTGTAAACAACGTGGCAGGCGGCCCTGTCAGACTCGCGTTGTATTTCGAGAGCAGAATGGATGGGAGTATCGTTAACCAGTCGGTCGGTCGGTCGTGCCCACGCGATTTTATGAACGTGTCGCGTGTGTCCTCCCTCTCGAACGAAGAAGTCTACCTTTATTAAATAACATCACAATGCACCGATACACTGAGAGAAAAAGGTGTGATATTTGCGACTATAATTGCATAGTAAAATATTATAACTATAGTTAAGAATTTTATTTTTGTACTTTATATTAATATTTGGTACCATTCTTGCTATATTAAAATCTCAATTTTGGTTATGACAACTATATCATAAGTTGCATATACCGATATTATAATTGTCAGAACGTTAATATAGTTTAAACGTTATAATTTATATTATTGAATAATTATAAAAAAATTTGGTTGGGTCCAAAAATAACTACAAGTGATACTATATGGTTACAGCAATTATTTCAAAAAATTATAAATACAAATGACTGATTTTTTACATTTAAATAAGGAACGTTTAAAAATCCTTACTTTCTTACATTTATGAAAAAGCGTAGGATATATGACCATACACTCTTGGATGGGACAATCAAGCTGAACAAAGAATATAAGAGCCAAGCAGTTATATTTTATTGTATTAAATTTTTTTAAAATTATTTTTCTACGCTTATGTATCACGAATTAACCATCAAGCCTTTAATAGAAAGATTAACTATTTTACATTGACAAATCGATTTGCCTTGCGATGATTGTTAATATTAACAGTACAACAAGTTGAAATTGCAGCGCAATATTAATATAACAAAGGCATATAAAAGAAGGATTGCGTGCAAATTATTTTTATTCTTTTTTTTTTTTACTTCCACGTGGCGTAAATTTTCGCACAACGTGAAATATCAGCGCATTATCTTGTATAGCATTAAAAAATTTTAGCCCTGTTAGAGTATATTAACGGTCAAGGACAATGAACATCTACTCTCCGCGAGATAATCAGTCGAAAAAGAATGTCAAATTGCGGCGGCGATAAATCACTGAGGGTTCCGGCTTCTCCTCGCAGAGTTCTGTGAAAATCTATTATTTCTCGTACGATATAGTCTTAATGAGGCAAAAAGCACTCCCGGAGTCATCGGCACAGCTGCATCTGGACCGTTGGCGGCGCGGCTCAGTGGCTTATTGAATTAGACGGGAACGAATGAAGAGCTGCGGTATATATCCGCCATATGCGGCATCCGAAAGAGAGAGCGCATCGCGCCTCCTGCGAAAAAATAGTTGCAACGTAGTCGCTCTTAGACGCGATACTTTACGCGAAATCGCAGGTTTAATGTTGCCACAGACTCTGCACTTTGATGTGTGTATAATACGCTCCAGTCTCTGAAGAATCCGTCACAATGAACGTACCCGTGTATAATATTGTCTTCAAATTACAGTAATTAAAGGGTAGTATATATAATGCAGCGGCAAAAATTGCGGGAAATCTTTACAACATTAGTTATTATAAGAGAGAAAGAAATAAGGTACCTGAATAAGCTCCACTTAATTTGTTCCATTTTCTTAAACTCTTTATTTTTAACAAAATTTAAAGATAGAATAAAATAAATTTTTTTATTAAAAATAGTTTTTATAAAACAAAATTAATTAAGTACTTATTCAGTTCAGGTATTTTACGTGTTTATAATAATTATTATATGCAAAGCTAGAACAGTTTGTTGAATTTTTATTAGCAGTGTTTGTTACACAAAATCTTAATTTTCGTGGTATTTAAATAATGGATGAAACGGTAATAAAAAGTTACTTGAAGGGTTTACTTAATCAACCTTAGATAATATGCATGTTTTAAAGATTGATATTTGTAATTTTTTTTAATTTATTTTAATCTTTACACGATCAGCGGAAAATAATGCATGGTCAATATTTTAAAATTACATTCCCTTTTATATTCGTGGAAAGTTAGCCCTTGAGTATATAAATTCTATAAAATCTCATCTTATACATATATTTTTATAAGAATTAACAATATCTGCTACCAATCTATACTTTAGAAGAATTCTGTCTAAGTTAAGAAAATCGTCTTGGTGTTTATTTTTAAAAGAGATTACGCGACAAGCGTTATCGATACATTACGCGAGAGAGATTCGGCGAGAATCTGTGTGACTAATTAGCGTGTCCCTTTTACCCGCGTGTCCTTCCAGTTCAGCGATTGTCGGCGAGGAAGCGGCATGTATGTCTCGCTCTCGCGAGCCACTCGCATCAATTTAGGTTTTTCTTCCACAGTCAACGAAAAAAAGGGCGCATGATCTTCACGATTGTGTGCGCTCACAAAGCGCCGACGTGCCGCTGAAAACGTTCCGTCGACTTTCTTTTACCGCGCGTTATATCTTCTTTTATCTCTCTCTCTCTCTCTCTCTCTCTCTCTCTCTCTCTCTCTCTCTCTCTCTCCCTCCCCTTCGTTTCTCCATTCTCTCCTTAGTTCTCTTATAACTCCTTCTCCTACTTGATTTCACCCCACCATACTACGTCGCTCCCTTTCGCTCCCTTTAACTTCATCCGTTCCTTCTTTCTGCGTGACGTTTGATGTTTCGCGTTTGTGCCGGTCATTCGGCGCAAGAAGCGCATTATAGACCGTAAATGTTGGGACCAGATGCTGAATTCGTCATCGGCCCGCTGCTCTTTGGGCCCTTTAAGAATTAAAATGGAGGATTATGTTCCCTTCCTTTCGTTAATCGTACCCGCGGCTAATATGTGACGCGAGCTTCTAATTCTTCATTCATACGTCGAGCTATTGAGCGCGATTAAAAATATTCTTCTTGACGGTAGAAATATATATTATTGCTTTATCTGATTTTATTAAGTTATATCAAACACAGACATATTAGTATTGTATTTGGTTGATACAGCAATATTTAAATCGGAACTTAAACAAAAATGCAACAAGAATAGAAGAGAAAGTAAAATATCTTAAAATATTAATAACTAAACAGAAATAATTTATAACAGGAATAAATAAAGACATTAGTAATAAATCTTGAAACAGTAATAAATAAGATAATAAATATACACAGAAAATATTTGATAAATTATAATAGAGTAATTAAATTTTATACTTCGACATATATTGACATAAACGAAATACAGAAAATTAGATCTGCATATGACATTTGCTGTGTCCAATTTCTGTGACGCGACTCAAAGGCTCTTGATGGCTGCAGACGAAGGGACCTTATGCTCAGGTTCTTTTTATTTCGACGACCATTTCCATAATATGGTAGAATCAGTAATCTAAGGAGCGGGGTAAAATGGTCTCGTGAATATTCACAGGAGCGCGTTCGAAATGAGATGCGGATGCGTGTCTGGTCGTAACAGTGCACCAATGCGCAAATAATGACACGACGAAGGAATAAAGGCCGTCTTTGCCCGTCTTTCCTGCAGCCATCGAGAGTCAACATCGGGAAGACTTAATTACTCGGCCCTTTCCACGCACGCGATCTTACTCATCGAGCCGGAAACCTCAGGTACTGGGTGACCGTGAAACAAAGTGAGGGATGTCGTTTGACGTGTGTTACGATAAAGAAAAGCGAAACCTTACAAGATTATATTTAAATAATTAGACAAAATAAAGAATTATTTGTATTGTTTGTTAGCCAGAGTAAAACATAACTAAAGAAATAATTAAAATTATCAATTAAAGGTATAGATATAAAAGTACACACATATTATATATAGTACGCGCTATTGAATAGATATGTAAATATTCTTTTACTGCAAACCAAAGGCAGTTTATTTGCAAAATTTTTCTCTCGCGATCGGGAACTTTTGACTCGATCCACCCGTTAGAGGGGATCCGATCTCGGAGCATGAGTAATTCTGCAGGCTTGCTGGCGACGTATAATGCACCACGGTAAACTAAAAACACACCGATCCGTCTCCGGCGGTTTTCATGTGAGCCGTATATGACTGCAATGCGTTTTATTATCGCGGAATTTCAGGTCAATTGTTAAATTGATCGTCAATTTCCATTCCGGGAATCTTTATCTCGGCCAGCGGCGTCGCCAAGGTCGACGTCCGTGAGCATAGGCGATCGCGAGCGAGATGGAAAGATAATCGGGGAAGGGAAAGTAAAACTGGATAGAGGAGAAGACGGAAAGAGGGTTAGAGAGCGGCGCGAGAGCTGCACAAGCTCGTAAAAACGGATAATTATCGATGTCTGGCGCTTTTATTGCAGCCGCCCGTCGATCATGGTCCCGCCACGAAGACGGCTACGCGATCGCGTGCGTCTTCGAGCTTGAATGTGTTCGTTAGATTTCCGCGATACGGTCGTCGATAATATAGTAATTATTATGATTATCAGAAAAATACCGTGTTGTTTTCCATTAAAACGCACGGCTCTCCACATGTTTGTTTATTAATTTAATTAATAGTGGTAGGTTTTCTCCCCCAATTCTCTCGAAAGTGCATGTTTTATTTTGCTATTTTATTATTATATTTTTATATTATTATATTTTCTTTTTTTTTCAGATAATTTTATTTTAGTTTTAATGAATCTAAATTAAATCAGTGTTTATTCATAATTTCTTTTTAAGTCTTCACATTATTTTGCAGGCAACGGCGTTGTTATTTAAACAATATAATAAAAGATAGAGTAGATAAAGGAATACAGGTGTAACTTGAATAAATGACGGCAGTTTCGCTTTTGCATCGGCAATTAACAAAAATCATGGTGTTGCTAGTGGTAGAGAGCAGGATCAAAAGAGTGATGCGTTCATAGGAGCAAATTAGAGGGTGGTTCGAACTGGGGTAGTGCGGTACGTTTGACGTCGAATGGCGTCGGAAAGCGGCGAGAGCTCAGGGGCTGAACAAATGAAATGAAATGAAATGTTGTTGCTTTCTGCGCGAGGACGGGAGTGATAATAGAGAAAGAGAGATTGTCAGTCGTTACACCCCTTCCGTCTGTGTTCCGTATACCGGCGCAATTCTCTGTTAGATTGCTTATTTGCCTAATTGTGTGAAGCGCCCGATAAATTTCTACAAATCGACGCTTTGTTTTGCAAATTTTGTCCTCGTACGAACATCCAACTTCTGCAAACTCTGAATTTGCTCGAGATTATCAGAACAAAGGATAGTCTGATTTGTCGAATCCGGAATTGTCCTTTGCGAAAAAGGAGATAGAGCGCGTATACGTCATGTAATGAACACACGTAAGGGAGATTGGAGCTCGTTGACCGACTTATCAATTTTAGACTTTTACGAACAGAACTAATAAGAGATTATTATCAAAGAAAAAATCATATGTCAGCTGTTAGACACATTTAAGCCGCCACCTAATAATTTGCTGCATATACAAACAGTAATATAACTATCTCTAGTATTGCGTTTTGTTTATACATTCAATTAGTTAATTCACTAGTCAATAGTCAACTATAAATACTCCCTACAATTATTTCTTTCTAAAAAAACTCTTTGATATTATTTTAACAATACGCACTCTATTTGCACTTTAATGATGCAATGCAATTGATATATTCATTAGTTGTCGCATTTCGATGGAATCGTCGCCAGAAGAATTGTTCACAAGAGTCACATTTAAGTGAAGTTATACCGCGCGCTCTCTGAAAAAAAAACCGAGTATCGTGAAGCATAACTGATAAAATCCATCCGCAGAAAAGACGATCCTCTTATGTAATCCCCAACTTGTGGCTCGTTAGCGAATCGGGATCAATGGGTTCGTCGTGGCGCTCGTAATTTTATGGGATTCCACAACAACGGGACGCATCGGGCGCACGGCGGTTTGGTATCGAGCATAGGGATCGGTGAAGTGGAGTGCGGTCGCGGTCGGGGGGTAGTCTTGTTAAAAGTAGCCCGCCTCATTGCCTCCAATATCTGGTAAGTACTGCTCTTTTGTAAGGGCACCGCGCTTGGAAGCCGAGCATCTCAATAGCCACTCAAACTCACCCGCGACGCCCATATTGTCACATGGGCATAAACCGTGCACATATGCCCGCACTCGCGAATCCGTAACATGTACATATATGATCCTCCTTCAGAGTCGAGCGCGATCATCAAAAGTTTTTACGATTATTATCAATCGAAAGTTGCGACGCGATTGTAAAATAAAGACACTCGCGGAAGTAATGCGTAAGCTATCTTGTACTTAATCGGCGGATGCCAAAAGGAATATCTGTGTGTATTACTACAAATTTGCATTGGAATTATTATATTGTAAATAGAGTACGAATGCGTAAAGACGTTTGCATCTCCTGAATGTTGGTGCTTTCAGTGTCAAAGATGTAAGATAAAACTTCCCGACACTGAGAAAAAATCTGCGAGAAAATGATATTTGCGGTTATTGTTGCATAATAAAATATTTATAAACAGGAATATCATTTTTATAGTAATTATTACTGTAATATTAATAATAATAAATATATGTTTGTAGTAGTTGTTTTATAATATAATATGCTATATTAAAATCTCTGTTTTGGTTATTGCAACTATACTCGTAAGTTGCGTACATCAAAATTATAATTATAACTTTAATACAGTTTAAACAAACTATAATTTATATTGTTGGATAACTGTAAAGATAAATGACTACAAATTATAATAACATTATGATTATATTATTGCAACTATCTTTTTCTCTAAGTGAACGATACTCGATGTCGAACGTCGGAACGATGTCATTTTAAATATAATATTGAAGTCTCGGGGTTCGAAGAGGTTACGGGGAGGAAAACGGGTCCACGCCGGGGTTAACGATGCTGCGGCCTCTCCGATGCCCGGGGGTTACTTATTTCGCATATCAGGGCACGGGTCGGGGCGCGGAGCATTTCTGTACGGAGGGCGCGCGCGGCCGGCCAACACCTCAAGGCAAAACGCGGCCGCATATAAAAACGTGAAATATCACGGGTGTTTCCTTATCGCCTACCCGGCCGTATGGAAAAATGAATAAAATCTCAGTAAGCTGCGCCAGGGGAGATCGCGCGCGGCAGTCAAGTCGCTCCGGGCCAGTCGGTCGAATCTGATTCCGTATACGTTTTTAGCATACTACAAGTCGGCCGAGCATCGGAAATAAATCGTTGCGTGCACGACATTCGTATCCGGCATTCCTCGCTTCGGCGTTCACAAACATTTACAGGCGCAAGTGTGAAGTGCGCCAAGTGCGTCGTTATTGCTACTCTTCCAAGTGATGTAAGCGTGCGATAAAGTGCGACGTTCAATATTTTAGCAGGATATTACATCGATTTGATTAAATTCAATTTAAAGAGACAAGTTGATTCCTATTAGAAAGAAGCGTGAAACAGTAACGTTAAAATGTTCACGGTAGCAAGCGAAAAGAATCTATAAAGGAACGGAGGCAGAGGTAGGCCGCAGCTAACCAGAAAGGAACATCAGGGTTGGACCAAGAGGGAAAACCCGGGGGTGCGCAGGAGAGACGAGAGAGAGAGAGAGAGAGAGAGAGAGAGAAGCACGTAGCGCGCGAACAATAAGCAATAATAGGTAATGCAATTCAAACGTGGAGGCTGGCAATACTCCGAAGCCGACGTGGTGGTTACAATGCCGGGAAATGCAAGACAGGCATTTCCTGCAAAACGCGACGGCGGCGGCAACGACGGACAGGGATGGTTGAAGGGGGAGGGGGACGGGGGAGAACGGAGACAATCATACAATACAGGACGTTCGGGGTAGTCTATCGCATATTTGCCTTTACGCAATTCTCCACTCCGCGCAAACGCTTCGCCCGCGATATTACGCAATCGCGATTTATCCAGCGCGAGACGCGACGCGACGCGACGCAGTCATCGTCCGGAAGCGTGGCTGTATTTAATCCGCGGATGCTTCCAGCGCGCTCCCTTCGTGTTACCGTGATGAAAGCGCCGCCCGAGTATCTGTACCTCGCGTTTCCGCAATATTGGCAAAATAACCACGACGACGAATGCCATCCCGTGTCGCGACACATTTTTCCGACGCAGGGCAAATCATAGTAAGTTAAATGTACAAGTACGTAACTAATTGATGACGTTTTTACAAATTGTGAATTAACGGCTAATAATAATAAGTGAACTTGAATGATTATTATTTTCGCGAAATTTTATGCTATTCTATAAGTCAGAATTAACTTAGTTATTCTCAGGATAGCATTGTATTTCATATTGTATTGCAATTACCTTGAAAATATTAATTTAATTAAATATATTGAAGTAGTGAATATGCTTAAGCTTATGCTTAAAGACAACACGATATTTCTTATGAAATTGTGACTGTATCTTTAGATTTGCAATATGATCTATCTTTAGATACATAGACTTCGAAGACGTGGCATGTTTATTAGAAATTCATAAAGTTGTTTTACGTTGCATAAAAATTTAAAATGAATTATTACTTGTCAAAAACACAAGTTTACATATTTCAGTCTTTCCAAAGGCTAGAGTCACCGTTGCTCCTTCTATTAGTGCTTAATGCAATAATGCTTTCAAAATTTGAAATGGATTCCATGCCTTTGTTACCTTTGTAGTTCCTCTTAGAAAAGAAATCTACACACACATGTAAAATAATTTAAAAAGTGATGAACGTAGTACAACATAGTCAAGTTTATATGTACGTCATAGTTATATCTCATTGTCTCAGTCGTACTCCTTATTTAATTATTAAAAAGAAAGATTCTTATTATTTAAATATTTAGAAAGTCAAACATTAAGAAAAGCAAATAACTTTTAAATCAGAAAATGACCAATACCAGGGTCAAGGATTGTTCATCAATAATTTATAAAGTAAATATTTAGATAACTGATTGATGGTAACAAAACTAAGTTTATTTTAATTTAAATGAAAATTGTGTATTCAAATTGATGACTACTCAGCTCAGAGTTTACATAAATCATTATAATATATGCAAAGCACATAGTACAGACTTTTATAATTTGTAATATGGATATATATTACGTAAAGGCATATAAAGAACCTAATGTCACATAAAAAATTAACTTAATTCTTTATATTAAGATTGTGAATAAGTAATTACTAAATATTTGTATACTCGCAGAAAAGACTTGTTTATTCCTTATAGATACATACTAGGCTTTAAACATTTACTTACCTATATTATGATAGACTATCAAGTGCTTTCTTAAGTGATTTATTCCAAGAAATACATTAACATTGCAATTGCAAAATTTAAGATTTCATGGGAAACAAATTCATATACGCTTGGACATATCGTGCTTCTCGTAACAGCTAACAGAAGTTGATCATAAGACGCTTAAATTGTATAACTGATAAATATATCTGATAGTATAAATAAAAGGCCTTTATAATTTGTATCGAAATTCTTTCTACCAAATCTCGTTCCTAACGAGTCTCTTCTCGCTTCGCGTAGCAAGATCCCCGCAGAGAAACTCGAGACGAAACGTCATCGGTCTAACTCAGAAGGCAAATGACACGAGAAATATAATCCATGCCACCTCGGGCTTTGAACCCGGAGAACTTCTTACCCTTTCCACTCGACATCGTTATAACTCCTTACAGGCTTGGCCTCTCTTTCCCTTGCACCCGCTTTTCCCCTTTCGTCTACGTCAATCCCAGAGAAAGCTGGGCATTGTCGTGTCGAAATTGTGCGTAACTACGACAATAGTTCGGCAGGATTGGGCGAAATTAATGAAAACTCGCGTAGGTTCCACGAAGAAGGGATGAAGAAAGGGATGAGACCTCCCCAGAAACGGATATTCCAACCGTTCGGGAAGGGAGAAGGTTCGGCTAATCGTGACAAATACTGATCCGGGATTGCCGAATTATAAACTAACATCTCGAACAAACTTCTCCCGGAATAACATTCTCCTGCAGCTCTATCTGATTACCCCTTCGAATGCTGGTTCAACCAGCTTGTACATCTTAAGAAAGTTAGCTGTTCTGAATTTTATTAAAACTTTTACATACATAACATAAATAAAATACAGAATATACACGTTTTGTGTAATTTATATCATATTGATTTATATTTAAATATTAATTATTAGATATGAACTAATTAATTCATATCTTAAGTTTATGCGGAGAGCATGCTATTCGACTGTATTGCATCATTTTATTTTTATTATTTATATAAAAATATAAAATAAGAAAACAGAATAAGAAAAGAATACCTTAGGCCTTTTGACGAGACATGTAGCGCGACAATAAAGAGTAAATTAAACAACTAAATAGATAAATCTCCTAATGCCTATGTCTTTTGTATTACCTTATATGGTTTTTATTGTAGAATGTGGTGATCATCAGATAAGAATTCCGCAATTGCTTTTTAAGCTAAAGATCCAAGTTCAAATCCATCCCGACGTATTTGATTTTTAATTAACCACCCCCTCTCGGAAGATAATGCAAAACTACGGAGAATTTTTTTTCATATTTCACATGTCAATAAATGCGTCAAAATTAGATGTCATAATTTTCAATTAAAACATAGATTTAATAAAAGGAGAGACACGATTTTTACAAAAAAAATTCTATAGTCTTTCTTCTAGACTTAAAGGAATAGTTACATTAATAATCGCAATATTTGTAATAATGTTCCTTAGGGTCTACTTGAAAACTTGCAACTGCTTATTAACTATCGATATTCATTGCTGCATCATTGGATTCCACTATTGATTGTTAAATTATCACATTCACATTATTTCTCTGTTTCCCTGTATAAAAGTCTTTAAATATTTACTTACCTACATACAACAATTTCAACTGATGAATCAAAGAGGATGATTTCGCTATCTTTATATCTAGCGACCGGGCGTGTAAAGGATAACGGAAAGTGGGTGGTTGAAGTTATAGGATGAACGTGAGTAGGCGGACGAACGGCAATGTTCCGACCCGGCGAAGAGAGAAAGGAAATTGGATGATATTTCCCGCAACGATCAAATCTTATTGCCAATTGAAAGAGGAAAGTTCGCGGTACGTTTACTCCGAGAAATCACCGACGACGAAGAGGTGAGCTGGCGAAAATGGCCGCCGCGATCTGCGATTCCGCAAACCACTCGTAGCTGTTTCCATCGTGATAACAAACTCGTCTGCGAGAAAGTAATGCGAGAGTAATTATAATCAGATTGAATCAGCGAACAATTAACGAAATAAATTTATTTTGCAGATACAATTTAATTTCGTATTTAGTGTCTCTTCTATATAAAAATTATTTTCAAGATCCCTCTTAAAAAGAAAAATATTTCTTGCATTCTTTTAAAAATGGTGTTAGAATTTCTTATGATCAGAATTACATTGGAACGATTACCGAAAGTAATCTCAGTGACGTTCTTAGATTTGTAAACTTATGGCAGATTGCAATCTCGTATTGGACGATTTCCTTTCATTTATTTGTATCCCCTTATCACATCGCACATCCTAGTAATATTACCAGAAGCCAAAAGATTGTACGGGCTGAAGATCGCGGTCCAATTTCGATATCCCTCCTCATAATTTCATCTATCAGTATCCGCAGAAGAGAGAAAAAGATAGCGAGGTCAAAGCAGCCGTTTTCGCGGGAAGATCACGTTCGGGGAGGATGAGGCGGGTTGTAATGAGCGGACGAAAGCGTCAGCAGCATCTAATGTCAGAAATTATAGCATATTGGCAATAAAATCCGGAGCGGGGTCCGCCCTCGCGCGAAAAAGCTCAACGCAGTCGCCGTATCTATTTGTGGGTGGTCCGTTTATTGTAACAAATGTCGGAATCACGTTTTGCCATTACACGGTCTCGGGGGAATATCTGATATATACACAGATAATATTCCCAATCACTAATCGTACCATTGCCCCTTATGGATATCATAATAGATATTGATGCAGAGCATCTCTCGCGTAATAATTGTAGTCCCGCGGCCTCGTAATAAGTTTATTCGACTAATATAATAAATCCAATGATGAAATTTCAAGACACTTTTTAAACTTTGAAATGTATTATACATGTGATCCCGATTCAAAATCAATTTGCACACCATCCTTTTCGTTAACTGCATAAAAAAGTTTGTAGAGATAAATTAATAAAAGTTTATTAATTTATGAGCTAAATGTGTGTACAACGAGAGAACAACACAGAGACAGCGATACGAATTAAACATGTAACAGTTGGATTAAAACGTATAACATTTGAGACATGTACGATTTTTTCTCTGTTAAATTTAACAAAGTATGACACGTGTTTAAAATTGTAACAAAACATTCAGCGGTACGAAATACATGAAATACACGAAACACAAATAAATGTCAAATTACTTTAAAATACACGCGCAACGCACAGCAATATTCTTAATATCAATAATTATATACAAAAATTATATATATAATTAAATCTTTAATTATTGGCATAATGTGTCGTTTACTGTCACTCTGAATCACTATTAATATCTGCGTGTTTAGCGGAGAGACGGGAAAGTGCAGTTTTACCAGAGATTCTTCTGACTTTCATCCAATCTAGTATTTCCTTCGTGTCTTTGATATCTGGTGATCTCATGTTGAAATTACCTTCCATTTCAGACCTATCAGTTTCAGATGAATGTACATTTGACTTTACACTGCTATCTGTCTGAAAATTTTAAAGATGTAGGATATTACACGTGAGATCTCTTCGTTATGATTAAATTTTCCCATTTTTACGTGCACGCTAATGTAATAACAATTCACAAATTTCTTAATTTAAAAAAAAATAAAAAATTCTCTATTTTAACAGTTAAACGTCATGCGTTAATCGTTTAATTTTCGAAATTATATAAAATATTTATTATTGAATTAAATACTACCATTATGTATTTTATATTGTTTGTACAGACCTGGCAAGTTTTGTCATCGCCGAATTTAATGCTAATGCCATCTTTCTCATCGGAAAAAGTTGTGGAATCCTCACTTGGAGCTGGCGAAACATTTAATGTCACCGAACTAGCGTGTTCAGGCACGAAGCAGGAACTGCTCGCGAAACTACTTTCGGTTTCATGGTCTTTTATGATTTCTTCCGGCTGTCTTTGATTCTCAGCTGAAAATCCCTCCGAGTTATTTGAACTGTTCGCAACAGTTTTAAAATGTTTTTCCTTCTCTTCGATTTCATTTTGAAAATGTCTCATTAAAATCTCATATTTTTGTATTTTAGCATCTCTGTTAGTTTTAAGTAGAATTACTTCCAGTTCTTTATGCTCTAGTTGCATCTTTAAACGAGTTATTTCATCTTGGTTGTCACCATAAGTCTTGTAAATTTCGTTCTGGAGCGCTGTACTATTTTTAAGTTCCGAGAATCGAGATCTGAAATCGTGAATCTGCGCTTTCATAGTGTCTTCCACATTCTTACGCAAATCTTTGCAGTAATGCAGATATTCCTTAGCCGAGTCGATACTCTCACTAGTTTCGTTAATTTGCTCGCCTAGATTTCTCGCTTTCTTGCTGTTCGCAACGTTTAGGTCAGCTATATTGCGTACTTCACTCTTCAACGAGATAACTTCGCCCTCCCTTTTTGTTATCATCATCGTTAATTTCTTCAATTTATCCTCGAGGTTCAATTGGGTCTCCGAGCATTCGTACAATCGCCTGCAAAGTTCATTCCTGTCTCTTTGACATCTGTTCCCAATAATCTCGAAATCGTGTATCTTCTGAAGCAATTCGTCGCCTTTCGCGAGCTCGTGTTGCATCTCAGCAACCTTTCCGTCGAGCTCGTTTATCTGCAGAGTTTTTTGCAACACTTCTTCCTCTAAACTATCAATCCTCGGTAAGTGTTCATTTGCGCACTTACTGAACGCTTTGTCCAACCGCTTACGCATCAAAGATAGTTGATTTTCAAAAGCTTGAGATTTTTCTATGTATCTTTCTAACCACTTGGAAATGCGACTTTCATTTTCTTCCTTGACTACCAGCCTGCGGATTAGTTCACGAATTTCGCATTTATATTCCTGCATTTTATTCTCCATCGCCTTGAATAAATCGTCGCGTTTGGCTGCAACTTCACTGTCCTCTTCTGTCAGTCGTTCCAGCGCTCCTTCTTTGCGCAGACACTGACATTCGTTCGCACAAGCCGTTTCATTTAACGCATAAATCACATCCCGGATAGTTTCCAGATTCTGAGACAATTCGGTAACGTGTAACGTCTCCTGATAGTTACATTTCTTCGAATTTACTCCATCTATCCTAAACGATTCAACGGTTTTCTCCATTTGACTACACTGGTCGACGACACAAGTTTGCGTGGACTTGTCTTCGTTTTCGCGAATACTTGTGCGATCGCTTACACTGATAGATCTCCGACTTTCGTTTTGTAATTCGCAACTTACACCCGAATCGTCTTTGCTGCTTCTGTCGCTCGATCTGGAAATTTTACAATCAGTATTACTTTCGAGAGTTTTGCAATCGACATTTGATACGTTCGAGAATTTCTTCGTTGATTCAACATGATTTGTTGAGACAATAATCCAATCGTTAAATTCGTGTTGCTCGACAGCAGATGAATTTACGCACATACGTAAGGAAGTTTTCTCTACGGACATGTTATCCAGAAAAATGCTATCTGCTGTATCGTCAAATGAAATATTAGTCGATCGATCACATTTGCACTTTTCATCGATCATATTCTCATTTTGTGTATCAGTCAGGCGCTGTTGTATTTCAGCAAGTTGTCTTTCTCGCAATTGCGCGTGATGCTGCAGCTTGACGATGCAAGCCTCTTTACGTGAAAGTTCCTCCTTCAGTTCTCTTATCTTGATCAGAGTGTCGTTCAAAAGATTCTCCGATTTTGACGACTCCTGTTGCGCTGCAGAAGTGATTTTAGCATCTCCCTTTTCCACCGCACGCATATATTCGCTCATCTCTTCAAGTTTCTTTCTGGTTCTTTTTAATTTTTCGTCCATTAACCCTTCCAAATTATTCATGAGACAATCGGCATCGTTTTTGATGTTTTCAATATTGCCACCCCATTTACGAATCCCAGCTTGCGCGAGCTGTCGAAACTTTTTCAATTCTTCTGTTACCAGAGCCAGTTGAAAGCTACAGTTATTCTTCTCGCAGAGAATTGTCTCGTTTTCTTTTTTTAACTTCTTCATCGCTTCTTTCAAAATCACCATTTTGGAGGTGACCTGCGCATTCTCAGCTTTGAGCTCTTCGTAAAGCACGCGGCTATCGTCGACGTAGTCACCGCTATCTCGTCGCCTTCTCTTCTTATGCCGTAGATTATCGATGCGCCCTTTATAAAAGTTTTCGACCTGCCTGACGGACCACTTTAGCAGATCGTGCCCGTCAGTCTCGAGCTTCTTGGTATTCTCCTTGTAAGTCGCCTCCAAATCTTCGATCATGCGTGAGTAATGATCGGCCAGTTGTTGCCGAATTGCGTACTCGCAATTTAGCAGATCGCTTTTTACAACTTCCAATTCTCGCTCCAGCCGTCTGTTTTGCTCTCGTATATTTCTGCACGCCACCGAATCGGTACAGCCAGTCGATTCTGCGGTCTCGAACGAGCTCCGTTGACTAAACGGTGATGCCATAAAGTCATCATCGCACGTTTCCAGACTGTGAGGGGTTTCTCCAAGTTCGCATAGCTGTTTGAATTCCTTGCGATGATTATTCAGCAGCTTTCTGACTATATCGCAGAAACTGAAAATGCCCTGCGTTTCGTCAGACAGACCTAATCGAAAGGCGATGTTTACTATAACGTTTAGATTTTCTTCACCTGAGAGGGCCCGTTGACATATCCTCGTTAACTTGGACTGGCGAAACGGCGCCATCTGATTCTGACTCACAGCCTTGAGACATCTGCCGAGCACGACCAGGCTGTTGTTAACGTTGCTCACCTCACGTATGTGCGATTTCTCGAAATGCGTGGAGCCAGCCAGGTCGCAGAAAGTCAACGTACTGAGTGTCACTTCTTCGGCCGCGTGATCCTTCTGGTACCTCAACAATTCCATCGTGAAAATGGTGTGCGATGGAGAGCCCCTCGATTCCGGGTTTGCGACAGTTCTCAGCCTCGACTGGCCTGCCATAAGGATCCGACAGGCCTCCAGCGCAGTTATGGCGTGCACCTTTTGCAAACCGCAGACGTAAGCTCGCCCTTGGGCTGCGTTCATGTACAATCTCAACGGGGAGCGAGTTTCCGCGTCGTCCAGCAGATCGTAAACGTTTCCGTTGTAAATCTCCGCGAAGGACAGCCACACGGCGCACATCGACTCGCTGCAGCAGCCCTCGCACTCGTCCGGGGGATCCGCGTCCGCTGGCCGCAAGTTCTCCAGGAACAGTCTGGCCTCCGCGGACGTCGAACGTCCGTCCAACACTCGCGCCTTCAGCTCCATTTCCGCTGCCCGTGCTGTTTCGTTCAGGCGAAGCACGGTGCTCTGAAACGTCGGCTTGTACCAGGGCGCGATGGTGCAGTTTATCGCCGAAAACACGAGATCGATGCTACGCGTTATTACACCGGGCGACGCGGGCGTGCCGAACAGGGTGTAAGTCTTCCCGGAATCCCTCGTGCCATAAGTCATGATGGTCGAACTTTTACCGCCGAGGAACTCCGCGACTCGATGTTTTATGGATCCCTCGAACACCTCCGCCTGCGAAGTTTCTGATCCGAAGATCTTCGTAAAGGTATGCTGCCTGCCGCCCCCGGCCTCGCTCGATCTCGCACACCTCGAATTTCGACTGGATTTATCCTCGAACGGCAGAAACGTTAAAAGAGTTCTCGGATTGAACACGGCGTAACTCTTTGGAATAAGTGTCTCCGGCGTCGGCCTGATCCTCAGATACATCTCGACTGTCGAAGCGGATACTTTCGAAGCTCGTCGTGATTCCATATCGGTGATCCTCTTATTGCATCGCGGCGAAGGGAAGAAACTCGTCTTCATTTCCTGGCCGCATCTGCTTGCGTACGTGTCAGGGCGTTCCGAGGGATTTTTTACGGTTGACGTCATATTGAATTTCGACAGCGAGTTAGAAGGTGCGATAAAATAATCTATGTGATTCCAAATATTGCAGAATTAGTATTTGTCTACGATAATCAGAGAGATTATTTCATATCCATGCTTTGCGATATTTCTGGAAAATTAGAAATTAGAAATTATAATTGCATCAGATGCACCATATAAATAAATTTGTAAATGAAAACTTGCTGATATGTAAGTAAAATTACGTGAATAAATATGATTTGTAAATGAAGACTTACTTCAAAGATTTGTACATATTTTGATTATTATAAGATTGATACTAGTCAAAATATATGTGCGATAAAATGATCAATTGATATTCCGAATGTTTGTCCGTCAAAGAGGTTATTTCATATCCTTTTCACATGCTTTGCGGTATTTCTGAAAAATTTGAACGTTATCAGATGTTTGACAAAATAAATTTATTTGTGAATAAAAATTTACTTAAAAATAATTTCAACTTTTACATGTTCTGAATACTACAAAATTGATGGAAGTCAAAATAAATGTGAGATGAAATGATTAATTGATTCCGAATATTGTAAAATAGATATTTGTCAGAGGAGAAATGGGTTATTTCACATCTATGCATTATGGTATTTCTGCAAAATTAGAATGTTGTGTCAGATGCTTGATAATATAAATAAATTTATAAATAGAAATTTGTGCGCTTACTCTTCGAAGACACATATTCTTCAAAAAATTTTCATAGGACGTCTTCAATTTTATGACACTGCTCCCGCCAATGTTGCTGTCACAATCTTCGAGATCGTGTATTTTCGTTCCTGAATTATGTTCAAGTTGAACAATTAAGTTATATTCACATCTAAGAACAGAAATATAAAAGACACGTATTATACGTATAGATTCGGTGCTATAAAACATTTTACTGTCACTTAACCTTGGTTTCTATGTACATTTTGACGTGTAACAAACGATAAACGTGTGACAATACGTTTGATGTTTGGAGATACATGGAAATCAAGTATTAACGTTAACACATTATTTTTAGGCATCTTCTGTGTATACGATTAAGTCATTTACGGTAATTTTCATTACTGTTACAAATATAAATAGATTCTTTAGCGACTTTTATATATACTTAAACATTTCTAGAAAGTATTTGTATTTAGTGGTTATTAAAAAAAATATAAATGCTATAACCAAAACTATAGCCAACAAGCTTAGAGAAATGTATGGTTTTTTTATATAAAAATTTATAACTTTAAAACAAAACTGATTTAAAGAAAATTACTTTTGTAATTTAAAGTTGACCTTTGACAAAAATGTATAAGTATAGGCTTTAATAAGTAGAGTTATTTAATAATTTGTGTGAAAATGACACTTTTTAATATGTAATATAAATAGCTATAAATTGGAAATATATTGCACTAACATATTAAATAATGTATTTTTTTAATTAAAATTTTTTTATTAAAATAGTGTTACAAAAATTTAAAACTAATTATAGACAACATGTTAAAATATTATTTATATTTAATGCAATTGTAATAACTTTTCATTTTAGCTAAAAATTACTGCTTAAAGTTTAATTTTTTTAAATCTTTATGAAGAAATTTCTTCAACATAATAATGAGAATTAATTAAAAATAAATATAAATATGTATACAAATAAAAAATTGAAGTTTTTTGAAACATTCTAGTTCGAAATCATGCTTGAACTGAAGCAAATGCATCAGGCCTATTCTTTAGGTGTGAAAGTTTTTTAAGGGAGGAATACGAGACAGTTATTTATAACAGTTCATAGAATAGAAATGCGTTGAGTTATTCGTATCAAAACGTGTAGATAGAAGGTTAATTATAGTACTTTGATAATTAAAATAAAACAAAGAATGTAATAAATCAAGCCAGTATCATAAAATCCCGTCGCGCGACTCGCCAGCTGCACCGTTCGAAGAAGTACCTAACTTCGTCGCTAATATGCATGTCGTAGTTTACTCGGGGAGACACATTTCCTCTTTCGAAGCCATTCATCTGTCGCCAAGGCACGCCGACGCGTGCTCTGACCGCGCAGACGAACCCGCAGAAATTCGGCGATGACATCCACGATACATACGGCAAAACGCGCGGATGGGAGAGTCCGAAGTCGAGACGTCGAGGGAGGAGGAGGAGGAGGAGGAGGAGAAAGAGGAATCCTCCCGCAACCGCCTCGAAATATCTTCAAAGACGAGCAAGCGGCAATTTATATACACGCGTGTCGCCCGGCTCATTAAACGCAGCCAATCAAAGCCGAAGCTAATAGCGGCCGCGGCGCGCACGGCGCGCGGCGTGTCCCGTAGGATGGGACGCGCGATGCGCGAAATCCGCCGTAATCTCGGCATCGGAATCGGACGGAATCGCGGGCACAAGTCGGCCACTGTATGCACCGCCCGTGCGTATGCACCGGCACCGGCCCGACCGCCGAATGCGGTCCGAGATCGGCGGCGCCTTTCAAGCCACAATCGACCCCTTGTATCGACAGCGCGCGGCGGCCGTCGCCGACCCCACCGCCCCTTTTCCTCTACCGGGATTTCGCTTTTCGTCTTAGCCGCTCCCTCGGATGTATATCGCCTCATCGCACGCGCGCGTCTTCAACCGTGTCTCTTCCCTGCGCCGGATTAAAGCTCTCGCCGCTGCTCGCCGCTTCGCTCCTTCGGTGGTCCTTCCGCGTCTCCGTTAATCTCGCGTATCAATGTGTTTCTTCGGTAATTGAAAATGGCGCGGCGATGGAAAGGAGGCAACAGAACGATACAAAAATGACGTGCTATGGAAAACGTGAGGATCATATATTAATTGACTATATTCGTATTTTACATTGTTTCTTTTCAATCAAACTGATTTACTTGCAATCATTTTTTTTTTTTCTCAATAATACAAATCTCCATAAATTCGCACTCTGGTTTATTTCATGCGTAATACAAATTTTTTTCTTATAAAAACTTATAAGGAGCTCGAATCACCGGCGTATCGAGACGAAACTTAGTCCAGGTCGGAGACCATAACAGAAACTCGAGGGATCTTAAGTATTTACGTCATAATAGACACATCACTTTTGATCTACGGCATAACTCGCGATACGGTCCAACGTGCCGGTCGTAAAAACCTCGAAGAAGAAGAAGAAGGAGAAGAAGAGAAAAACAGGAAGAAACAAGAAGAAAGGGGAGGTCCACTTTACGGTGAGAGAAAGAACACGTCGATATATAGGCGCGCTCGTATATAAGATGTAGCTCTGGTGTATGAAAAATAACAGCCGTTGTGCCTCGCCCCCCTCTATATCGGGCGTTAATGCCTCCGCAGTGGATTGATGTTCCGCCTTTATGGGTTATTTATTTAATACTGACAAATTTCACCCGTTGCCGCGCCCGCCCTCCTTCCTGTGCCGCCGATGGTCCCGCCGACCATCGCCGGCCGCTTCTTTTATAGCGCTTTTGATGGCGTTGGAGAACGAAAATGGCACTCAGTGCCAATGATTCAACGGAGAGTCTCGATACGAACATAAAAGAGGAATGCGCGTCTTAAAACTCTCTGCGAATCAATTCGGACATTGTTCTGTCACAGTATTTTTCCATAATCTTGTAACATTTTCTGTTCCTAGTGTCACTGTTAAAGAAATTATATGAAAGAATATTTGTTACAACGCCATACATTATAATCAAAAAAAATTTGGAAATATTTGCAATTTTTCGCATTTTATGAAAAATTGAGTATGAAAAACCTGTGCAAATCAAATGTACTGGCTAACAATTTTAGCCCATTTTTGTTGTTGTGTTATTAATTAAAGATATTATCTTATGCATTTGTACTTGCATTTTTATATTGATGTATTAAATCTATCTTTTATGCATTTCATTTGTGATATTATATCCAGAGACACCCGCACAACATTTTTGTTAATGCACGACATTTTGTTAAAAGATGTGACGTATACATCTTATATTATAGTGCGTATCTCTGAAATCAATTATAATCGAGACGCCAAACGTTCGTCCACACTGTCCACGGCGGTAATGCAATTGGCAGTCCTCAGTGCGATTGATCCGTCTGAATCGATAAGTTTTATTACGTGCATGCCCGGGGCGCGTGTGCGTCGATGCGTGTCTCGTGGCAGCTGCGGCGGCGGCGGCGGCGCGTAAGGAAGAATGATGATGATGATGAGCACGACGACGACGACCGTCGCACGCGAGCCGAAGAGGGGAACGCGCTTACACCGCGCGTGTTTCAAATCAACTCAAATAATAACGACGAGTTATAAATGCCACTAGACGGCTAACCGGCCCAGACTGATCCCGGGTTAAGATACGTGCGTATCTTCGCGCATCTCCGTGCATCTCTCTCCCGGCGACGACGTCGCGAAGTCATGTACATGTATGTCCACGACTTTACCAACGTAACGCCATGCTCTACGCGCATCAAGGTCTACGCTAATCACGCCGGCAGTGCTCTCTCTCTCTCTCTCTGTCTCGGTCGTTATGCATTATCGGTACGAAATAAGTACAAAAAGATCGGAGAGATTTACCCGAATATTTATTTTCTTTTCTTCTTCACGCGCGGCCTCGGTGACTCGGTTAGACGCGACTCGTCGGGTGGTTGATGAACGTCGCGCATGTAAAAATAATAAATTCGGTAAATACGCGCGGTAAAATCACGCCCACGCGCGCGCTGATCGAGAAGGGAAAATTCCAAATAAACGCGGTACGGCATTATTAAAGCGAACATCGCCGGTTGCAGTCGGCCTGGTAATTAGATGCAGCGAGGTAGCGAGTGAGTTATGGCCTGGTAATTGCAGAGCAGAGACGCGCGGCGTTACCCGCAAATGTTAACGATTGTCCATGTATCTTCGTGATGATCGTGATCACAAAGAAGGAAACGGGTAAAGTTCTCATAAATATCACTCCGATGCAATACGCACGTATACCCGTACCGCATGCACTCGATACGACGAGTGCGATTCCCGGTCAGCTAATTACATCGTAAACGCGTGTAAAGCTGCACGAGGCTACCTGATGTCGAAAGTCGCGCTCTCGCCACGGCGGGCGAATAATATTTGCATTACCGCCACTTTCTGCGTTAATAACGGCCAACTTGCGGACCAATTAAGACACATCGCCGAGCACATGATCGAAGGGGCCTTTAGTGACAGTTGGCCGTCATTAAGGCGCGGCGATGACCGGCCATGCGAGGGGCCCCGTATTCGTTTTTAAACAATTTCATAGCACGAGATGCGATCCCTATCGCCGCGTATCATCTCTGTGAGATCATCGGTGATCGTCGTCCGCTGCGAGCGCAGCGTCATTTCCGCTCAAAGCCATATCGGTCGGATTAATGCGATCGTCAAACATCTGTCCGTATGAGGTAATGCATCTCGATCGATTTCGATCGAAACTCGTGTGAATGCAGACAGTTGCACGAATAATTTTACGCAAATGCTTGTCTCAAATAATATAGTAATACATATAAAATGCTATTGAGAATGGAAACAAATGCTTAATTTACTTTTTTTTCTAGTAACGGTCATATTTAACAAATTACAGTTATTCACAATTAATTCCATCACCGTAAAAGATAATAATTTAAAATAAGAAACCAAAGATAAAAATAACTTATTAAAATAAGAACTTTATTCAACGATTGAATTTATTTTTATCAGACAATGATAGGAAACGATAATATTTCTTTTGGAATAAAAAACGATAGTTTAATATAATAAGTAACAAGATTTTGTATCGGTTTCTATATCGCTTTCTTCGTAATATTGTTGATAAAAGAAAAATACAATCTTGACAATACACTGAAAAAAGTCTTGTTGAATTAATTGAAAATCTGGTTGATGTAAACTTACGGTTCAGATTCTAGTTGAATCTACCAGATTTTCAATTAATTGAACAAGATTTTTTCTTGAATTAATTGGAAATCTGGTAGGTTCAACTAGAATCTGAACCGTAAGTTTACATCAACCAGATTTTCAATTAATTCAACAAGACTTTTTTCAGTGTAATAATTAACAGTTTGTAATTAAAATATCGATTTAATTGTTTTTTATTCCATAATTAATTTTTTATATTAAAATTAATTTAACGTTGTGTGTACAAGTATTCTTTTACTTATGACAAAGTTACGTTACAATACTTTTGCCATAAGTCGAATTGATCGTAAGTTAAAGCAATAAGTTCAATAAATTATTAGATACTTAATTTATAAACATTCAGAAAACATACGTAGAAAATAATGATTTTATTACTAAAGATTACTAAAAATTACTATAAACTTTAATTTTAAAAATAACTTTTCTGAAGAATGTAATTTTTAATGTATAATATTTAATATTCATTATATATATAACAAGTAAATAAAAATCAAATTTATCACGATCGTGCATACTATAACGCGAGTTAAAGGAAAACATACCATGTATAATTTTGGGTTTTTCTACTTTAATGAACTATTTTTTTTTATTCAATTATATTTAAATATTACAACATCAAAATATAAAAAATGTTCTATTATAATTTTCAAAATATACTTAATTCCAATCTTTTAATAAATCCTGTTAAAGCCCACACATGATACTTCATTTTCTCGCGACTAAGAGCGAGAAAAAATCCATCACAAGTTTCATACAAGAGAAGATGGTTGAATTTCACGTCTCTAGACATCAGTTTCTCAAGCGGCTTCGGTCGTTTCGCCTCGAAGATATTAGATTTATCCATTTGTTTGCCGAAAGTCTCATAAATATAAGCTCCCTTTGACGGCATCCCACGGGTCTTATCCGCCGTCATGATCTCATGGGTAGGCGGATAGATGAGTGCGCGGGGTGCGACGGCATACGACAGAGGGGATGGGATCGATTCCGTATAGTTCGCCTTCGTACCGGCATCAGTATTCCCAATTAACGGGATCCTTTCATCGGCCAAAGATACGACGACGGGGGGGAGAGGTTACATTTATAAATATGATGATCGTAAAAGGAGGCATTACCATCGATGAGACGAGGCAGATTTTCCGACGCTTCCTGGAGAAGCGAGACTTTGTAGGAGGGAGAGAGAGAGAGAGGAGGGATGGGGAGAGGGACGCAGTTATTGCACGGAGAAAGGGACGAAATTGATGGCGACGCAACGGGACGGGTATGGGAGATCTTACGGATCGTGTCGAGCGTAATCTAAAGGGAATAATTAATGCCCGCTTCATTGGCGTAAGCTTTCGCCAATCGCGAAATTTCCAAGCTAATCCTCATGTTAATTAAGAATGTTTCTCGCATTCCGTTATGCACGATTATGGATTATTATAGGCATATTGATTTTTTACAGACGCAATTCCACAACGAAAATACTTCTAACATCAGATTCGATATATGGAAATAAATTTAAATTCTTCTCGTATAAACTTGACGCCCTACGTCACGTGGTGTGTTTACCAAGGGAACGTAACTCATTAAATGTACTTTCTCAGAATTGTTTACAAATAATTGTTTAATTAATCTCGCGGTACCGGCAGTTGGTTCTAACTTTTGACGGTGTTTGTATAACAACAAATTTCAATGCATGGAACGACGAGTTAGACGCAGGCAGCTGCACGAGGG
Organism: Monomorium pharaonis; assembly: GCF_013373865.1. Classification (NCBI taxonomy): domain Eukaryota; kingdom Metazoa; phylum Arthropoda; class Insecta; order Hymenoptera; family Formicidae; genus Monomorium; species Monomorium pharaonis. The sequence continues at coordinate 30,969,848 of NC_050469.1, forward strand.
CTTATAGGGGCGTCGCTGGAGCTGATCAAAGACGATGAAGCTTCGGGGAGGAAAATTGGTAAAGAGGGACTCTATACGCGCGCTACAAGCGTATCCGTCGAACGGTTTTACGCGAGGCGTGGAAGAACAGGAAGGAGGGGTGACAGCATCAGAACTAATACTCTGTTATATCAGGAGTTAGAGGTGTTAGCGAATTATGTCGTTTACCGGATGTAGCTAGAAGAGGAGAAGGAAGAGAAGAAGAAGAAGGCGAATGCCGCATGTCAAAGAGATGGGAAAGCAAATTCTTTACCCGTCACTTATCGTCTTTTCGACGCGATTAAAAGGGAATGAATAATTATCGAACAACAAGTTATTCATTATCATTTATATCTATTATTTTAATTGAAATTAGAAAGTCTTAAGCTTGTTTATACTTCAATATCCCCAATAAGCACTAACAAATAGTTATAATTTCCTAGTCAACAATAATATAACTGTTATTCGTTATTTAACAATTATATTGCTGAACAGAAATAATTTTCTGAATTATAACTAACACTAATATAACTGTTAGTTGGTGTTTACTAAATTGTGGACTACTGAAGCTGGTTTTATAAGCTTTAACTGCGTTGGTATATATCTCTAGATCTCCGAAAGAACGCGCGTAGCGCGTAGAGAAAACAGAATTGATGCTTCTTGGGCGTATTTTCCCTTAATATATATTAAGTGTCGCGCGCGCGAATTGAGAGCGGAGAAAAATCGTCGCCGGTAGCGCGAAATGGCCCGGGCGAACCTGCGGTCCACGATCTGTCCACAAATCATCGACGGGCATCCGCCAAACTGTAATCAGTGTTCATTAGCCTGGCCAGGCCGCGATTCTACGGGGTTTCTCCCGTGGGGAGATCTTTTCAATAACTCTTGGTCGGTGGTAATTGGCGGCGGGCGATATCTCTCGTAGCTCCACTCCTCGCCTTTTCTTGCTCCGGGGTCCTCCACAATGTCGTATATAACAATATCCCCGGCTGTCTCGACCTGACCGCTATAGATAGAGAAACATTAAGTGTCCGGGACACGCACCCACACAGACGACGTGCTCGCACATCGTGAAGAAACAACAAGTAACCGACGTGGATATGTCCTGCGACGCACATTGACAACGATCGACCGCGACAGCGTTCGAGAGAGGAGGACGGAAATTCGTGTTGGCTACCGATGCCCACCCTTCTTCCATTTCATGTCTTATAGATACCTCTGGACCAGTCGTTCTCATTTCCTCTTCCGCCAGAACGGTCTCGTGAAAAAAATCGCGAAAAGATAAAAACCATTGCTTAAACTCACGATTAAACACAGTTTACATTATAAAATAAAGTTTATCAACGTATCTCTCGAAGAAAATCAAGTTTTTCGTATGTAACAATATAAACATTTCTATAAGCTTAATTATTATTTATATTAGTTTCTATTTCTTCATCACAATATACTACTTATGCTTATGATTGGAAATCCAGATTTCTAAGTAGACTTCTTATAATAATGTTTAAAGGTAACGCACAGATACAGATGGCACATATTTGAGAACCGCTGGTAGAAAAGCGGTGGATTGGAAGGGGCTTGGCCAAGGGGGATTGAACAGACGCACATTGGGTCATAAACGTTTATATTGCGCTCATGCGCCAGTAATGCCGATATTGGCAAGTTATTGGTCCCCTCCTTGAATGTGGGACCACCTCCGGGTATCAGCAAAAGGTTGCCGCAAACGAAGCGTATTTTCGCTAATCCTGGAAAGAGTATTGCTCGGTACAACGCGGAAAGTTTAATTGGAAATATCGGGGAAACCGAAAGTGCCGGAGGACAGGGTCGGTAACGGATGTCCCGAACTGGCGTATTAAACGAGAGTATTCATCGTAACAGTAGTCATATCCGCGTTATCGAGACACTTTTTCGTGAGTTTCATGTTAGTTATGTCGGAGAACACAGTAACTTATAATTGCCTTTAATTTAACTTTTTGTTTAGATATTTAAAAAATAGAAACATTGTATTTTTAAATGTACTGAAATTACATAATACGTCATATATCTGAGTTGAATAAGATCCAACACTAAATAAGGACCACTTTTGAATTTAGCACTGAAAACGCACTTTATATACTTAAAAATATGTGTCATAGAAGATAGGCAAAGAGGAGCTGAGAAATTAGGTGCATATCTCACAGAATTTTCATTCAATATATACAAATATTATGACAGAAAAAATTAATAATCAAGTACGTTTTTTATTATAGCATTATTATAATATTATAACAACATTGCTATTTCGCAGAGTTTTTGCAATGAAATATTTCTACAATCTTCCTTTGTTGTTATGGTCTTAGAGTGAATTGTTGAACTTTTTAAAAGTAAATATAATTAGAGAGAATACGCGTTATTCAGATCAAATTATTACCTTTCTTTCTTTCTCTTTTTATTAAAAAAGTTGATGAAATCGGGGGCTTCTTAGAGAACATCGAGGCCGGAGGAATTTTCTTCCCGGCGATACTTGCTAGACCCAATCAACTGATATCGCGGGCTTAAGCCTCCCAAGAGCAGCAACTCCTGATACGGCGGTAGTTCGACGACGGTTAGGCGGCTTGATCACGAGTTAGTGGTTCGAGATGGCAGCGCTGCCAGGATAGACCGTGGAAGGAAGAGAAGGCCAAGCCGACTTTATGTCGGGACGTAAGCCGGTTATAGGCACTGCCGATGTTATTTGATGGCCAAATGCACTCCACGAGCGCGGGGGTGACCTCAGCTCCGCTCGCCTTCTAGCCGATCTCTATCGTCCGGCTAGAAGTATTTTCCGAGCCACCTCCACGAGCCTGATCTCCCCTTCTATCAACGCGTCGAATAAAAAAAAAAAAATTCAGTACACCATGCTTTGTAAAAACACGGGATATATATTCCTGGGAGCGCGCGTTATCAGTCTCAAAATTGATGTTTAAAATTTCTACATCTGCAGATTTCAAAGATATTCGATTCGATTTGACTCGACCTCGCAAATGTTGGATTCGCACACCTCTACTTGCAGTTATGTATTACTTACTGTAGAAGTATTTACGCGGAAATCTATGCGCGACCAGCGAGACCGTATTAACCGTTGGATTTAGCGAGTGACTGAGACGTATCTTCACTTTCTTCCTTTTTTTTTTTCTTTGAGTTTATCGTGGAGAAACGACCGTGAAAATGGCAAGCCTTCCACGCGCGAATATTAAAGGGCCATCGATAGTCGAGCATTGCGCAAAGGTACCAAGGAACGACGCCCAGCAGCGTAGTGGTAAGGGCGGACAAAGGGAGGCAGAGAAAAGAGAGATTCACCGCGCCTCCACCTGCCTCTTCTCTCCGGCCTGACTCGCGCTCGGGCGAGCATAAAACGCGCCGCGCGCATTTCCCACCCCCTCCGCGCGCATTAATACCTAACCGCGCCCGCAAAACTTAATGAATTCTTTAGCGAGATCAAAAAGAACTCCGGTCGGCCGATACGACGAGCGGCGGGAGTGGGTTCCTACTTCCTCTTTTTTTTTTCCTTTTTCTTTTTAAAGCGCGGGGAGCGAAATTGAACGGCGATATTCCCGGTACGGTTTAACGACGACGTACACCTCCGACGTACGCCCTCCCTCGCTGCATCCCCCTATGTTCTCCGTTTCTCTTAACGAGGCGTGTTCCACCAAAACTTCACAGTCCTCTACCGCCCTTCCTGTCGCGAGGCGTTAGCGCGATATATTTCATCGATTTGGAAATCGCGCGTCTTTACAAAAAATTCATTTATTCATTATCGTTACATATTTCGTCTATTAAAACATTGAAAGATGTATTAATTAGTGGTGACGATTGGACAATTTGAATAATCGCAATCTCTCTTTAATTTAACATTAATGATAACGAAGTTCTTATCCGAAATTAAAAACAACATTGTTCAACGATGCCGTAAAGAGTTAACGAATTAACTTTATACTTTATATCGAAGAAATTTAAAATAGATGTGATATATTTTTTATTTACCACTTTTTACTTACATCTTTTTACATCTACAGATGAATTCGTGGACAGTGTCCGACGTTGAAATTTCAGCGAAATTTGTAACTCGGAATTCTCAGAGGAGAACAATTCATTACCGAAAGTCTACAAGATTTAATAAGACAGTGATATGCCAAGGTGGTCGCCGCGTGACATAAGAAAAGAGGAAGCAAAAGAGACGGACAGCGACACGCCTTCGGTGAGCTCGCGCTATTCAAGAGAAAACGGCCACCACCTTGGTGCCCTGGCTGAATTGCTCGCGACTGCATGTCTTAGGGTGATTGGGAGTTATGACTCCTAAACCGTACTCCTGGGCGTCGGAAGGACTTGACACAGGTCAGATACCGCCTCGTAAAATGTTATGAGAATTAATGTCATCCCCCCTTTTATCCTCCAACCGCCACCCATCTCTGCCTGTTGCCACCCCCTTTATTCACCCCTTGCTATCCGAGCATTTCCTCCGACACCGACGACATCACCGGCGCGATGTCCTTTCGGTATAGCCAATTTCGTCGTTACGGTGACCACAACTTTTGTGGCTAATGGAAAAGTCGATACCCGATTGCCCGGCACCGACCATTAAGACAGCGAACGACCAGTCGGTGCGTTAAGATTCGCCCGGCTGCCCAGCGATCACAGATCAATCGTGAGATTGCTGCTCTCAATTATAGTTTGCGTGACGTTTATACGTTTGAGTAACTTTATACACATATGTATGACTTTAAATTGTATTCAATATTTAAAAAATTAATCATTTCAATATTATAAATGTGTTTCTCTCTGACACATTATGTATTTGTGCCACGAAAAATTTATCTTTTCATGTAATATTTAGATGTTTTTCATTTAAAAATTATCTATGCATAATTATATAGAAATAAATATAATTAATTATATATAAAATATAGAGAGAGAGAGAGAGAGAGATCCATAAATATATTTTATGTATAAGTTTTCTGTATTCCATAATATTGAATACCTATATATAATTGCATCTACAATTTTATATTCTATTGTATATTAATATATATATATATTAAACAATTTTATTAGTTCTTCAAATTTCACTTTATACAGAAAGAGAAAATTATTCTTTTATTTTTTAGATTTTCTTATTTTTCTTATGTATACGAACTGATGAAAGAGAATACGAGAGATATGAGATAATAAGAGAAAAAACAGAACATGAAAATATTTTGTGTAATTATATTTCTATTTATATATGTAATTATACATATGTACACACACACATATATATATATATATATATATCGAATTATATATAATATAAACTTGCTACTGAGTTTCTATAATTTGTAGTATTTTTCATATACTTCGATAATCAGTTATTTATTTCTTTAATATTTTTTGAATAAAATTTTTTTTTATATAACATAACAATTTATCAAACCAGTTGCGTATTATTTATATTATATACAGCCAACGATATCAATTGAAACTTGTGCTCTGTTTCATTTAAGTTATGAAACGCCTGCAACTGAATTCAAACATGTTAATATTTCGATGGATACGTGCGTATTATTGAATACGGTTAAAGATTTTATTTTCCGAGTAATTATCGAGAACAAATTTAATTAACTAGGCGTGTCGTCATGATGCCGGTGTACGATAAACCAGAATTTCCGTATTTCTCTTCTCTCCAATTTCTCCCATACGTGAACATTCGAGCCGTTGAACGAATGTATTACATAGCCACACATCAATGTCGACAAGTGAGTCACGGCACTAATTATAATATCTTCTCTTTTTTCTTTTTTTTTTTCAATCGGAATCTGTCACAGCGGACGCTATGCGTGACGATGCAATCATTTGTGTGACACACTTTTCGTTTCATATCAACAGACTGCATCCCGCATCGAATTATAACCGGAACCTTTTAAAATGATGTACTTCCTGGATTTAACAAGCTGCGTTGAGTAAAGTGTGAAGCGCGCGTGTATTATGTGGGTATTTTCGAAAACTTTATTAATTATTAATTTAATTAAAAGAATGACTATGAAAATTTAATATTTTCTCTCTAGTTTAATCAATTACATTTAAATAAACCAAAAGTTATAGAAGAAAAGAGGAATTTGAATTTTATATCAATTTTGCTTTATACAACGAATATTTTACCAATTAAATCATTTACCAAGTATAATTATACAATTATATTTTTTCTTAATTAATAAGATTTTAATGTTTATGTTAATAGGAAAAATAAATTAATAAAATAATCTTTTTTTATAACTTATTGTGTTAAATTTATCCTAAAATGTCTGACATTTTTTATTGGTGGAAAGTAACTTTTGTCACAAGACTTAAAGAAGCACGCATTCTGTTTTGCTGTCAAAATTATTTGCAAAATCGAAAAATATACAATCTACCCAACAATGCGCGACAACGGGTTCGCATAGACGAGCGTTCATGGTAACGTGGCCTCATAAAGACGCTATACATCGGCAATCGCTGGATGAGTGGCCTTTTCCGGTCGCCCACCAGCGTTCCATGGCGTGTGTATATATATTAGCACGGCGGTGTTGCGGCCGTCAGTTTAGACGATGATTTAGTGGAGGCATTGATTGGGTCGATCAGAGGCCATATCATCTCATTTAAAGCCTTCCATCATCGGTGGCACTATTTATAGAGTGGCTTATCGCGCGTTCGTCCGCCTCGGCCGGCGGCCGTACGATGATGATGATCGAATCAATTTTCGTCCGCGTTCCTTTCGCGCGCGCGTGTCTACATCCGTGTAAATGCCGGCCGCAGCAACGATTGGAAGATTGCGCAGACGGAAGTCTTCGTGGCGAGACCTCCCGTCCTTTCAATATCGGCCTACGCCATTCATACGCCCGCGAGTCATCCGCGCCGCCGTTCATTAATCGACGCAGACGTTCGGTCGAAACAAACATGTTGTTTCGTGGTGCAGAATCGTAGCTGCCCGCGTCTTCCGAGTAGAATTAATTTTAGACGAAATAATGAGAGAGGTCAAAAACTGTCTGGCCCGCTCGTTTGTAGAGTATGACACGATCGCGGGCTGCGGGGTACCTCTCTGTAACAAACACATCGTCCACATCACCAATAAAAATAACAATTCGAAAAGGATGCAAATTACATTTTTTCCTTCTCTTTTTCTCTTTGCGATTTATAACGCGCGCTGCGATCCGAGCATGCGAAAGGGATGCGTTAGATATTTTAAAATGAATCGAGTAAAAAGTCGACGGTATAAAAATTTATAAAAATGTATGTAATAATAGTTCTTCTGTGGATAAAGATCCGTTCTCCGCGTGTCCGGCCCATTCCTCTTTATAAAAGAAGACCATGTATCCTGAAACGTCAGAATTCACAAAAAACGGGAGCTGTTGCGGGAATGACGCGTATTCTGTGTCCGCGATTTCCGAGTTACGTAAAATTCATACGAAGAAGAGACCAGCGGCGGATGATATGATTTGTTGCGCGAGAAACGCAGTGTAAAAGACCGCTACGCATGTAATTACGAAAAACATAAATTCTTACCGTACGCTTCGTATCATAATTAAAACGAATGTTTGAAATGTAACACTGCGGTATCATTGAATTATCCATCCTCTGTCGTATCCAAGGGCTCTTATGCTAATTTAATTCTTTGAAAAACCAGATTCGGGAAACATACGTATGTGAAAAGCTGTGCTTGTTAATAATATGCACGATGAAGCGATTATGTATTCCATATGACCGAAAGAACATTTTTATACGTTTAGAAGTGAGCACATAAACAAATTTACATAAACAAATGCGTCAATGAGTGATAAGAAAAAATTAAATAATTACTAAATGTATTGCTATATACAATTATCTTCTTATAGAGAAGAATTATATTAATAATAAGACTAATAAGTATAATATAAGTAAAATATAATAGGTATAGTCAGGATTGAGAAAGTTAGTTTTTAACAAATTAATTTGTTATCGTTATCGTTACTTTTTACGTTTTTAGTGCTAAAACAGCATCGAGTTAAACACAAAATTTATTTTTCTAATAACATCTTGCGTATTAAATTCGTAAGATCACAACAATTTAAAGAGAAATTTTTAAATGCTCAAAAAATGTAAATTAAAAAATTTAGGTCTTTATTAAATTTATGAATTTAGCAGAATTTATAATTTTGGCACCCTCAATTTTGTATTAAAAAAATTTTAACATGATAATTTTAAACTCAAAATTGTTCGAAAAATGTATGGGACAATATGATTAGTTTTTAATAACATTTTAAAAGTATATTTAAGATGATTTCAAACATAAACTACATATATTAGATGGAAACTAAAGTTTGAACATACACAATGAAAATTGTTATAAATAATTTTAAAATATAAAAATTAATTTGTTAATGTTATTTAAAGATTTATAGTATTGCGATTATTAAAAAAAAGCACAACACTATTACTAATCCATTATTTAAAAAATAATTGTAACGCGTTATTTTTTACCATAATAGTAAAGTACTCATATTGTTATAAGAATATATCAGAAAATAAATAAGTAAGCTGAAAAGGATAGATTCAGAATTAAAGTAGAGAAATCACAAAAGTATATAGAATAATGGCAATTTACAGCCAACACTGCATATGTACAAAATGTATCATCAAAAGGAAAATTACTAATAAACGATTTGGTCCGTTTTTGTTTTTGACCTCAAAGATGATAGCTCTCCAAGCAGTCTACATCATTTTCATTGCTTTGTGGGTTTTATACACGGAAAGAACAGTTTTACTAAAGTATTTAAAAATTTAGTTAGATACAGATCTGTGAACATAATTTTTTTAGATTATCATAATAATTATATGCAGGATGCCCAAGCATGACGAGCAGTGCTGCAAAAAATTCTGACATTCTAGCAACCAACTTGAGCGTCCTACATAATTATTTTGACAGTCTAACAAAATTATTTTCAGATATGCATCCTAGCTAAATTTTTGGGTACTTTAGTAAAACCGTTGTTCCCGTGTGTATTTGACTGCTTGTTTTGATATACTACGGAACGTTTTTTATGACTATTTGCCAGTTATTATTTTATCTACTAATTTAATTTACTGAAAAGTGTATTTATTGATTGACTCGCACCGCTCACTTCTTTATTCGGTAATAACGAAACAAGTAATTCATGCACGGTATTTAATTTTAATTTTACTATTTGTAATATGCAGTCTCTCAATTTTATTACATGTAATTTATTGTACATATTGAAAGTGATTCAAAACCAAACAGAACCGAAATGTTAATGTGTAATTTTTGTTTAGATTTATATATTTTTAGATTTTATACATTTTTGTATACACACATGCGAACATTCAGTGTTGGCTCTGAATTGAAACTGCTTTTTTAAGTAAATAAGTATATTTATGATTATATATATAATAATTAAGCATAATATAAGTATACGCAAATAAATTAAGCTAAATTCAGAACGGCAGTCTCCCGATTTCGAGATTGAACAACCCTTTCTGCACCAATTAATTAATATAGTTTGCGAGAGATCGATGGCGAAGCTCTACAGAATCGGCGGCGAGGAGAAAAAGTTCAAACGATTGATACGGAGCGATGTGATCAGACGTAAAGGAGGAAAGAATATCGCAGAGCGAGAGAGAAAGAGAAAGATTTAATTAGTATAATAACAAAGGAGTCAAGAGGCTATCGGTATCGCAAACGCAATATTTTTCCATCGAACGTTCACACAGAAGGAAAGAGAAGAGGAGTAAGAGGTGTGCAAATTGCCTCCCCTCTCTGTCTGTCTCTCTTTCTCTCTCTCTCTCTCCCTCTCCCACCCCTTGTAAATTTTCTCTTCCTCTTTAACTGGCATCTCTCGCCAGCTCCGATGTTTTTGAATTAGCGCGGCAATGATTTTTCACGGCGAGAGACAAAGCGTTCCTCGTCGGTCCACATTTTAATCAATATACGCGTCTTTCTGGTGTGCCCACCGCGAGAGGCTTCCCCTATTGTGCCCCCAACCTCCTCCCCCTTGGCTCCTCCCTTTGGATCTCGATAAAAATTAATATTAGGACCCGTGTTTCTTCGCACAGAAAATATGCCGTGCACCCTTCGTGTAATAGGAGGCATTGTTTCCTATATTGGCTCTCACGTATCAGTCTCGGATCAAAACAACGACCGTAATATCGTCGCCCATTGACGGCCGCTGAGAAATTATTTGAATCGGTTCTTTGATGTCAATCTACAATTTATTGATGTTTGACATGCGCGAATAGTCGCGCAGTGTTCTGTCTCATGCGCGAGTTGCGAAATATACGTATGTGTATCTGTGTACAAACGCATCACGAAGCGTAGCTTCGTCGAGATTTCGTTTATCGTTTAAAAATAATTGCTTCGTAAAAGTAAATAGTTTGCGGCGTTGATCACGGAAAAAGAATTCGCAATGAAAAAGAAAAAAATGTATAAACAAGCAGTATCGTGGAGAAGGGTAGGTCGATTAGAAATGACGATCAGTCAGAAAGAAGAGAACTCGTTATCTGTGAAACATTATCACGCTTATATCTGGCAGAGAGCAAAATGATTCTTCTGAGGAAAACGAGAGATAATCGCGGGGACGTTCATTCGATAGAGGCAGACATCTACTCCTCGCCGATACGCCGCGCTCATTCTCGTCGCTCGTGAAAAGCGCAATCGCGATTTCGATTAATCTCCGAACCGGTTGTAAGGGCCGACGCGCGAGATTGTCTTCCCTTGTAAGGGGGAAGACGGTGTAGAAGGGACTCGATATTCCGGCCTCGTCGCTCAGGTTTCCCGACGCGGAATTATTTCCGAGGGGTAGCGGCGAGAATTAAGGCTTCTTGCGGCATAAAAAATCTGTGTAATCAATTATCGAACCTTTTACCCCATATTTCACGGCCAATGAGTCGCCACCCCCGCTACCGGCTCCTTTAAGCAGGCGAGAGACTTACCGACCCTCTCCCTCGGTACTTTTTAGCCGCGATCCTTGGTCCTTCCTTCACGCAGCCTCACCCTTATCTCTTCCCCCTCTTCCCCTGTCATTTCGGCTCTTCGCCAAGGAGAGGAATAGCCAAGTCTTTGTTTGAGATATCAAATATTTATTTTTTTAAATAACGCAAGAAGCGCCCGGGAGGGCGGATCGCCAGCATTTTTTGCCTTAATAAATTATCAGCGATTATTGGCCGCGTTTGCCTAAGTGAAGCGATTTCTTTATTCTTTTTCTTATCCTCTCTCTCTCTCTCTCTCTCTCTCTCTCTCTCTCTCTCTCTCTCTCTCTCTCTCTCTCTCTCTCTCTCTTTCTCTCTGTTTATCTCTTTCCCTTTGAGTAATTTTAGCTCCTTGGATGCTTTACGGTTAAGTCTAGAATCGATTTGACTGTCTGATTGTGAGACAAATATATTGGAGCACGTTGCAAATTTTCTATCAAATATTAAAATCCGGCCGTTTGCAGAAAAATGCAGTGTAAGGAATTTCAGTCGATAGTTATAATAGACACACATATCCCGGTTGAAGCAAAGTGTACTTTGTGGTACTACTAGATACTTTTGGAGAAAAGGGGAGAAAGTTTTTCATAAAAAAAAAAAAAAACGTAATTTTAGTTCGCTAGAATGCAAAGAATTAATTTTACGGGCGAGTACACCGTTTTTTAATTATCATACGGTAATGTCCGTTGGAAGTTGCTGTACGAACGGAATATGAGTATTTTTGAGACAATTTGGAGAAAATTTCTAAATCGGTTACATCTCGCCTGCTAATTATTTACGAGGCAGTCGCACGTTACTCGGCCGCTCGAGAAAGCCCCATCGAAGTGCAAAGGGGTACACATAAAGGGTAACGACGGAGAACGAGGAAGGGTACGCCCTTTGACACGGCATTGATGTAATATTAATATAAACGAGCGAAACTCAAAGGGCATACGTCTTCGTTCAACGAGTTCTTGTTCGCGCGCACACAATGTGCCGACACAAGTAAAACAAACAACAAAGAAATTTGAGCAGAAAGCCAGTAGAACTACAGTAAAGTACATATCTGATTTACTTTTGGATATGTCAATATTAATTATAAAGTAGCATTAGCTCTAACAAATAAATCAATAAGTAAGTAGTTTTCTGTGTGAGCCTCCATGTTTGTAGAACATGCAACACAGTAATACTGCACTAGCTCCCAATATTTTCTCGGATGGACTTGTCAATAAATTTAGCTTTTTCTGAACAAAATTAAAAATTGCCATCGAGAAAGAAAATGTTTTGAATTTTCCGGATTTAACATTAATTTAAAAAATTGTTATTTAATTTTCTATTTGTACTATAAACTTTCGCCAATAGGTATCTTAATTTTTTCTTATAACACCCTAACACAAAAAGGTATTATAGGTTTGATAGATAAAGTTTTATGTTTATCACATCCTTAATTCCATGAAAAGAACTTTGAACTCATCATTAATATCTTGTTAGATAATAAAATATTCACTAAATTTAATTGTTTCTAACATTAAAAACTTCACATTTTACCAACTTAATAATCACAGTATCGACTTTTATGCTTTTTAAAAACAAAAGAATTTACTTCTTCATATGTAATCAATACAACTAATAAGTTTACTCAATTTTTGTAAAAACATCCCTAATTTTAGGTTATCTCTTTTAGGAATTAACAAACTTAATAAATTTAGTAAGATACACAAAGGTATCGTTTAATCTCGCTTCAATATTATTTACAAAATAGATTATTTAAATTGTGAAGCCTTATATGTTGAACAAATCCGTAGATTGCTGAGGATCAGAATTAGTACGAGAATAAGTATAAAAATGATATTTATTATTGTAATATAATTTATTTATAATTTCTTTATAAGTTGTTCCTTTTTCTTTGTTATACAAATTAACCGCGGAAACTCAATAGAGTTGTGGAGCGTATATAGACAATTATATTTATTTATTAAATCAATATTTTAAATTTGAAAAACTTTTGCGATGATTTGTTTTTGATTTGTCTTGACATGTCTTTATTTTTTTCTTATTTTCTATATGTGATAAATTGATGAGGTTTTAAAAGTAAAATAATTATAAATTTTAGTTATTAAAAAAGTCTATATTTAAAAAAAATATAATTTACAGCTTAGGTATGACTCTCACACGAGCTTATTCGTGGTTACGGATTAAAAAGTGCAATTAATTCATATTACATATTAATAACTTTAGTCGTTATAACGTTTTTAAGGTGTTCAAGATTTGAAAGCGTAATTTTATTTCTATTGAAACGATTAATCGTAATCAAAATCATAAAAACGTGCGTTTTTATCATTCCTGATTTGATTTTCCAAGTACTTTGGTGGCTTTCCGTTCGGCGATGCAAAGTAGCCGGGAAAACAAACGTTATGACCCTAACTGAAAAGGGAACGACGGCAGTGGCGTACGCGTGCACAACACGTGTGCGCACACGCGTGCGGTCTGGGAAAACGAGCGTCGAAGTGCCAGACGAAAACCGTGAAAAAGTCAGCGCTGCGTACACAGAACAGCCCTGCGTTTTGCCGCGAGCGGATTTTTCGACGGGGGTCGATAAAGAGGGGTTGGCGGAGGGTGGTGAGAGAAGTCGTCCGCGAGAGACGACAACGTGGACGATGTCGACGAAGACGAGGACGGCGACGAAGACGATACAGGGGCTAAAAGGCACTTCTAATGGCATTGTTTAAACAAACACGTGAAATGCTTAGCTGTTTTTAAAATTGCGGGAGGGGGGGTCTCTACCGTACGCGCTTTCACCCATTTTCCATTTCTTGCTCTGTTTTTTGGCTACGACAAAAATATCAATGTGTCGTTAATATTATATCGCGTGATTAACGTTTTAACAACTGTTAATCAGATTGATTGAATGCATCAAACAGGGACTTAAAAATTTTATAATATATTTATGATATAAAAAAAATAAAAAGAGATTTTAGAATGCAATCTTAAATAAATATTTATAAATTGTTTAAACATTGAAAAACACTAGATAATATCAAAGTAAAATTTGTCACTTTATTGAAATTTCGGTGATTGAAAGGCTATTGATAGATACATAAAAATTGTCTGCAGCGTTTATGTTTCGTCTTTTACTTGTCGATTTCTGACACAAAGCGCCAGCCATACGATCTTTTCATTAATGCCTGAATGAATAAATGCCACTGTACCTCACCCCTGAATTCTTAATGCAGCAAGCTGGCTGAAAGTACTCCCGGGCCTTCAAAATATCTTTAAGAAGTTTAAAGTCTTCCCCCGATAGCATGTAAATATTGCATGTAAAGCGCGACATCAAAGAGATTCTTCTACGGTATAATGCTTTAAATTTCGACACAAGGAGAGATTAAACAACAATGTGAGGAGATAAACAATCTTAAAATATATCTTCTATATTCAAAGATTAATTCTCTGTGAAGGAAATTCTATCGATTACGATTAAAAGTGTTTATTGCAATTTTGAGGAAGGAGACAGTATCTGAAGTATACAGGGAAAATTTAATACGTATTTTCTCGAGTTAATAGTTGCTAAAAAGATAAAGATTAAAATCAAAGAATGTATAATAATAAAGGTCACTGTATCAATTAACAACTAAATAAAACAACGTGATAAAATTTTATTTTTAAGTAAAAAATAATATTTTAATTTAATCTATATAAAAATTAGATCTAAAAACTATTAATTGATCTGCAATTAATAATTTTAATGTCTCATTATCTTCATTATTTTTCTTAAACCAAGTCATTCACTAGTAACTCTTGTTCGACTGGTGTAACGACATTATGCGCGTTTGCTACAAATAAAATTACTCATATATATTGTTATTTATAGATTAGAAATTTTGTACTATTATTTCTAAGGAAAAAAATCTGACAAATTTGCCATTTAGTTTTCCTATGGTTTATACGGTCGCTCGTCGCGCATAATCATTCAGAATACTTAGGTAACGTTTAAGTAGTATCGCAGTAGTGAGAAGGTTAACGGAGAGCGGCAAAGGGAAGACATCGTTCATCTAGCAAGAACCGGGTTCGACGCTCACCAAAGAGACCGCAGAATCTGTACTAGCCTCTCTGCCAGGACGTTCCTGAAAACTTTGTTACATTTTTGGTCGAGTCCGCATACGCGATACGCGCTGGACGAGTAAGTGGATCAAAGGGACACAGGAGAATTCCAGGATGACAGAAGAAAGAGGGAGCGACAAAGAGAACGAGAGAGAGAGAGAGAGAGAGAGAGAGAGAGAGAGAGAGAGAGACGTGCTGAAAATTGGTGGACTTTCCTATTGCTCTATCTTTGAGTGCTTCGTCGAGCTTTCTTTCAATGCCACTGTGAAAAAACCTTTCGAAAGTTCTTCAGGATACCAGAAACAAAGAGAATACCGAACAAGTGAGGCTAGCGTGCAGAGCGAAAAGTAGATCAGATTGATGCAGGAGAATTTAAGTTAGATGCAAATAATTAATTGATGCCCGACATTTAAATAAATATCTAAACAATATATAACACCTGTAGACAAAAAATTAATAATATAGTAAAAATTAATAATATTTTCTCTAATGCATTCTAACAATTTTTTTTCTCTATCCAAAATAAATGCTTCGTATTTAAAAGAAGTATAAAAATTTTTTATTAGAGACATGTACGATACAGGCAAAGAATTTCAACTTTTTATATCATTTAAATCTAATTTTAAGCATCAACAGGCGCTAAAATCTCCCTATCGCCGCAAGAAATCTCTAAAGTATTCTAAAAAAAGAAATAATTAGATTTTCGTAGAGAACGACTAGACAGAGTTTGTGATAACAGAGCATTAAAGTCATGCACTGTGCTTGAAAACGTGATGATGACGTATGTGTATTTCTTACAGAAAAATGAATTATATGCTATGTCTAGTAAGAAAGAGGAATGGAAAATAAGAGAGAAAGATGGAGCAAGAAGAAAGAACAAGAATAACACACATTTACACGCACAGAGAAAGAGAGAGAGAGAGAGACCCCAACGTGAGTCGCTCGCGCTAAAACCACGTTTAAAACAAAGGGTGCCGCCGGCAAATTAAGAACGATATTTTAACGCTCGACTTAATTGCATTAAATTGCAAGTGAGAAAGAGAGTTAACAGCGAAGAGAGCTATGAAGAAAAAATGTATGAACGTGCAAAGCCGAAAAAGGGACGAGAAGGGAACGGCAAGAGTTTCTGAAGAAAGTGACCCTTCTCTCTCTTTCTAATTCTCGTGATACGAGCGATTACACGAGAAACACGTACATCATATTCCATATATTTCCTAATACTCCATATTGTGAATATACAGAAAAAGAGGAATAGATTTTTTTAATTGTCAGTTGAACCAAGGTGATATATTACAGGAAAAATAACTTTTCTTTTCATACAAATTCGAATATATTCCTATATAGTTGGAAAAATATTCTTGTCGTAATTGTAACAATGAAATAAGAGTTGATATAAATAACATTATTTAATGTTTATGATAATAGTAATTATTATGCATTACTTAAGTAATCAGTAAGTTGTAGATAACGATTTCAAGAAATGTAAATATCACAGTAATAATAGCACAACATAAATAACAAATTATTAAATTATAATAATACATCAATATGTGCATATCACGTGTACATATTAAATATTTAACATACAAAGTTTGAAGATATATCTACTTAATTTCATAGCTTTTTATGCCAAATCAAGAAAATTGCGACTATCAATATAAATTTATAAATCATACAGACAAAGAATTTTTACATTACAAATTTATGTCTTTTTGTAAAATACGACGTACTTTACTCGATAACACTTAAATTTTATCTTTGAATATCAAAATTTATGAAAAAACTGAAAAATTAGAGACAGAGACTAGACCATGTATCTGTACATCTTAGTTTAATAAATGTCAAGAAGTAAATTCAAAATTTTGCGAGTTACATCATCGATTACAAAGTAAATTCTCATCCAGAATTAAATCGTGAGTGTCGTAAATCTTATTCCCGGCTCTGCAGATTCTCAGTCTGAATTGAACTCTCGGTCTTGTAAACGACCACGTTCGCCGAAGCGTTCGACGCTTCGCAATGTAGTTTTTGATGATTCTCCAGGGTCAGAATGGTTCTCAAGTACTTACCGCATTTCACGCAATAGAGATTACTCTTTTCATGACTCTTGCGGTGCTTGTTGAACAAATCCTTGCGCGTGAACGTTTTGTTGCACATTGTACAAGAGAACCTACAGGGATTGATGTGTAGCAGACTGTGTCTTGCCAGATTGTCCAGCCTCGTGTACTTCTTGGTGCAAATGTCACAGGTGAACTTGATCTTGAAACCGAAGTGACATTTCTGATGGTGCTTCAGGGATCTTTTCGTGGCGAACGTCTTTTTGCAGGCGCAACAGATAATGTGATTGCTCTCGTTCCTTTTCGGGTCCATGTGATTTGTCAATTTCTCGTACGTCGCGAATTCCTCCTTGCAAAAGAGGCAGGCGTATTTCTTCTGCTTATTTCTCTGTATATTCTTGAGAAAATTTGGATCGGTCATAATTTTATAGAGAAAGGAATCCTTCAGTTTATCTTCTGGCTCAGCGAAGGTATCTGATGCAGTGTCGTTAACGTGATTAGAAGTATCCTTTATTGACAAGTTTATGACCTCGTTATTGTTGCTGTCGTTAATCGGCAGCGATGAATTTGGCGTGGAAGATAAAGTCATCTCTTTGTTCGAACTAAGAATATTTGAATGTGATGTGTATGCCTGTTAAAGATTTGTGTGTTTTATATGTTAGAAAACTTATAAAAGTACAAAACATTTATGTTAAAATTAGTTAAATTTTTGTTAAATTTTTTGTCCTAATTTTTTAACATATTAAAGTTTTAATTTAACATAATGATAATGTGATTATGTTATTTGAAAATTTTGTGTTAAATTGATATCTACCATTTCTTAACGTTAAAACTACACAATTTATGATTAATTAAACAAATAGCATATAAACAATGTAGTTTTAAATGAATTGTAATATTAATTAATAAAATGTGTTTGTGTAAATATATTATAAATCTTAATTTTAAATTTCTGTTAAATTTCTAACACAACTGTACATTTACTAGAAAAGAAAACTTAATGTAATTAAAGAATTAAGTAAATAAGAAATATTGTTTAAAATTTTTTATGTCAAATTTTGTCGATCATATATGAATAGTTGTACGACGTGATATTTTTTAAATAATCTAATCACATAGCTGCACTTTTCTGATAATTATTGAAAAATTCTGATAACTAAATTTAAAAGAATTAATTCTAACATGTATAATAAAATACAAAATATCATATGATCATTTACCTGGTATGAACCTCGACTGTTTATTGCATTTGTAGAATCGTAATCTTTTCCAACATCACCGTCTTCCGAAGAGTTCCTTGATGCAGACGCAATACTCCTTTGGAGCATTCTGTGTCTTGGGACTGTTTTAATTCTCATACTTGTACTATACTATAACTATGACAAATAATTATAAGATTAATTGTATATTAATATTATAATAAATGTTAATTGTAAATATAAATTAGAGAATATTAGATTTTAAATTATATAAAATCGAGAAGGTACTATATGCAAATTATAAAAATCTGACCTTATACTTTAATAAAAAATGAATATTTATATTAATATAATAGTCATTAATAAATTTAATAAATTAATAATTTTAATAAAAAACAAAAAATCTAAGATTAATTTTAAATCTGAAATGCAAAATTTCTTCAGGCTACATTTGTACTTACGTTCGGAACAAGCGAAGATGCTCAATGATCTCAGTTTCGTATTATTATAAATATTATTCAAAATTTTTGACACATTTCACCGATTCGTATAAGCAGCACGATACATTCTATACGAAATACCGATCACGACTGACAGGATTACCACCTAACTTCGAATTGGCCGTCGCTCGATTGACCCCGTGCGACTTTGATGAGCGACAACAAAAGCCCTAGAGGAGTCGCGGAACTGAGAATCAGAGTTTGCAAACATAGGTATAGTTTCGTATTCGCGGAATTACGGAGGCTACACGTTCTTCAGTGCCATAAATTCTTTCGTACAGACATAGGTATTCATGTTCAAGCACGTTAAATATTTTCTAGGATTTCGGAGATATAACTTCTCTCTGCCACTGGCAAATCATGTTTCGACAATAATGTACATATGCATATAAATCTTGCATAATACAACTGTAAAAATACTTATTGCAATAATGAGTTTATAAATTTATTAATTTTTTAAATAAATCCTTTATTATAATTATATTTAAATACGTTAAAATGTTCTGTACATTTTTTTAACAACAACTGTACCTCCAACGTATGCGGATAAAGTAGGATAAAATAATTACTCTGCGCACAATACAATAAGGTAATATAAAAATTTATGGCGTGTTAATTATTCAATACAGTTGAAACAAAAGCTGGCAAAGCAGGCACCAGAATTTACGTATCGATTCTCCACTTATACAGAGTTGAATTGACCATCTCGACTACATGGCTGGGGGGGAAAAAGGTGGAATGAATATTTTCCCTTTCAGATATATTTTTATAACCCATTTTATTCGCTCTACAGACAGGGAATAGTGCCGTCGCGCCGAACAGAGTAAATCGACGTGATGCTAAAAAAGATATCGCGACGAAATAAAAGAGAGCGCAGAGGAGGGAGGGGGGAGGGATAAAAAAGGAAAATGCGCGAAGGGGTCAAGCATATAATTGGTAAAAAAGAAAAAAGAATTTCGCTGTTTGGTACGATATCTCCCGTAGCGATCCTTGTACCAGTCCCAGTCGTTAATACGACATAAGGAGGAGCCAGGGTTAAACGAGGGTGAAGCGAGGATTTTTAATTGTAGTTTGGCCGATATAACCCCGCCCGACCCGTCGGTATTGTCATACCGGGACGGGCGCTTTTCTTTATTTCCCCAGTGGCTGGATGAGGTTATACATTTTTTTTTAAACTACGGCAATGCCTCCGTCTTCTTATTAGCAAAGCTAATTGGAAATACAAATGGTTATTCACG
The DNA here is from genome assembly GCF_013373865.1 of Monomorium pharaonis. NCBI lineage: Eukaryota > Metazoa > Arthropoda > Insecta > Hymenoptera > Formicidae > Monomorium > Monomorium pharaonis. The sequence continues at coordinate 30,989,917 of NC_050469.1, forward strand.
GTAAGAAGGAGAAGGCTGTGCCAAAGAGTGGCCGGGGGTTTGCAGATAGAAAGAGAAAGGGAGATTGCGACAAGGGTAAGGGGCAGGAGGGGGAAGGCGCTGGTACACTTCTGCGTATTAAGGTTGTATTTGCTCCGGATAATTAGGACTTTTTCCCGGCCAATTCGGATGAATAATTGATTTTGCTGTTCCCTGCGCCGCGCTGTCCGGACGCGCCTGTCGCTCCTGGACCTCTTCGAATGACAATCACCGGGAGAAAAATTCTGGATCTTCGCGATGAAATATTCAATACCTCGACGCAATGTTATGCGCCGAGAAGAAAGAAAAACGCGGGGTGATAAAACGTTCCCGAACACTGCGAGGTATATGTGGTAACGACGGGTGGTGTATTTGACTTCTGCAAATCAATAAGTCATTCGACTAATGCATTTTAATAAATTTTAGGCAAATCTTATACTTTAACAGACTTTTGTGATTGGCTTAGAGAGAATTTGAAACCTCGCGAAAAATAACAATTTCCTGACGTTATTTTATTTAAAAAAAAAAACCTAGTAAAATAGAACAAAAACAGTATTGAAAATTATTTATCGTAAATGCAGGATTAAATTTAATAAGCGCTAAATTCTTTTCCTGCAAATACCTTTGTCGACGCAAATAATTCGATTCAACCTTCGACGGTGAGAAGAGGGTCGATCGACCACCTATGAGCAACGAAATCCGACAACGGGTATTTTCCACCCTCTCTTCGGTTTAACGGAAAGTTCCCCGGTAATTTCGTCGGCGACGTGAAAGCAATGTCGAACGTTTCTCGCGAGACATTTTGACATCCAGTACATCACGCGCATTTCCTTCATCCAGTTATATTACGTATACAATATCTGTATATCGAAGTTGGTTGATCCTGGGCGAGGATCCCCACCCCGAATCCGGGCCATACATCATACCACCTTCTTTATTAAACTCATATTTTTCAAAAAGTCTCACCTTCGCGCTATCTGGAGCGCCTCCTCTCGCTCGCAACTCGGAAATCAGCCCTGGGAGAACGAAAAATTCATTTGGCACTCAAGGATAAGATAGATATGAAAATTTTTACACTAAAGATGATTTACGTTCGCGTCACGGATATCCCTCGAGCTTCTCATCGTGCGCGACGTATCTTCCGCAGATAGATACAGACAACGCCTCTATTCGATAGAAATTATAATATTTCGATGCAATTAATAGAAAATTAATCAAAAGTTTAAATTGCGAAACTTGTAAAGTCGAGAGACCTCGTTCGATGACACCTTCGCGACGATTAACGTTGACAAATTTTCGACGAAATGAATTTTTCACCATCGAAATGAGAAGAGTGTATATGTGTGTACGGGGTCTGACGAAAGAATGGCCGAGATCCTTTAACGAGTCACGCTTCCAGGGGATATATCGCGCGATGAGTTCGTTGTCTCTTCGTAGCGCTGGAAAGTTAGGCCACTTTCCTTCGACGCGCGGAGGAGAGATTGGTCGTTTGGCGGGCATAAAGAAGAAAGCCACCCCCTTCAGTTTGCCTTCGAGCGCACCCTTCGCCATCTCGCCCCTCACCTCCCCGCGCCGTCGTGGCCCAAAACCGCGGACGGTTATAAAGCATTCTTCCAGTTTATTAGACGGAGACTCGCGGGCCTCTCTTTATATTAAGCATGTGCATTATTAATGCGCCGGTATAACCGTAAAATGCTGATGAAAAAAAGTTGCCGAGCCCCGCGGGTGTTTTCTTCCGCGGCAACGAAGGCGAAGGAGGGTACGGGCTTCTCCGACATTGTTACCGCAGGCTGACTGACTGACTGACTCCTCGACTGATTGGACATTATGTCGCGCGAGATTCGAGCATGAGGATCAATCAATTTTTCTTCGTGGGAAGAAATATAAATTTGATTGCAAATAAAAACCCTGGTAATGTTAGAAGAAAAACTGTGTCCAACGATATCTTCAACTTTGGCAAGTAATCGGAGATGGCATCGCATTTCGGTGACGATCTCGAGTGATATATGTCGTTTTTGCTTCGAACTTGGAGCTGTCTCACCCGATAAAAGACAGCGCGGCAATCTGGCGCAGCGCAGGAGTTACGCGCGGCGGGGATTTCCATGGAAATCGATGACACCCTCGACAACGTAAGTTCGAGGACGGGAGAGACTCGCCGAATAGGTTGCCCGTAACTTATCCAGATAAGGGGTTGTAAAACGATGCTGTAGCTATCTGCCAATACGGTCTGCTCTCCCCCTTCGCGCGGGAGGATGGGGGCCTGCATCCAGGTTGCGGGTAGATATAGGGAGCAATTTCCCAGAAATTGATGCCATTTGAATATCGCCTGCGCCACGACACGCGCTTTCAAGGCGATGCCGTTCGTAAAGGCGTTTACACGATTGTCGGAGATCTCTATCCGTCCGTGCGCGGCTTCCTCGACAAATACTGCCGAGACACATTGGTATTATATGTTTCTCGTGGATCGTATTTCCATTGCGGACCGCCCGCGCGGTACTTCATGAGGAGATGGAGCGACTAACGTAAACTGGCGTCTGTCTCTCGACATTTGTTTCCTCGCCGATTTCGGAAGACGATTCCTCGACGAGGGGAGGAGGATTGAAGTAGCCGAATCTCCTTCCGCAATCGGCAGCATCGTCTATTATTTCGATTTGATGAATTATTTGATTATTCGGACATTGTATGTAAATAAATTTTGTGATTACGAATTAAATATTTTGTCTTTATAGAGAATTACGTTTTCATACGCATAGTTATAATATGTATACATTTGTAAAATATCAAAAATAAATGTCAGTAAGAAATCGATTCTGTGAATCTTCCGTTAATCTTTTTGTGAATGATGAAATTATTTCAAATCTTGAACATCAGATTAATTGTATCAGATTAGAGAAAGATGTTGTTTTCTATTAAATATTTATAAAAGTAAAAATTAATTTACAGTTTGACTAAAATGCTTTATATCTTCCAATTTCAAAGATAAAAAGAATAAAAGAAATTATTTTATATTACTTTATTTTATCATCTTTATATTATTTGAATTGTTTATTAAATTTTTATATATTTTATATAATGTAATTAAACATTAAAATGTAAATGTAAGGATATAAAAATATTTTTACTTCTTTGTATAACTACTTTTTAAGTATATTGATCAGAAGTATATCATAAATATAGTACTTTTAATCAATATTACAATTTTTTTATGTTAAGAGTATATTAAAAATAATAATATATGTTAATGTTAATATTCAAAAAAATATTTTAGAACTGCTTTTGTGCTTTTTGACAATAAAATGAAAGTTGCACAATGAAAAATGTCAAAGTTGACCACAGGTACACCATCTTTCCCTTCAGTGTCATTCACCAAAACATTTTCGGATAGCTTTAACAGGGCGCATTTCTACCCCATGGGTGCGATTATACTTGGTGACTTCCAGATACGTGCTGGGGTTATGTCACGTTGGCGTTACCAAAGTCTTGTTTATCAAGTGCGTCGCTACAGTTGAAGTATACATACACATGCACATACAAATACACACAGACACACGCTCTTCTCGGTGCCCGTCAATAGGTGCTTCTTAGCTTATGCATAAAGCCCCTTTTCGCCCATCACCCTCACGCCCCGCCGGTCTCGGTCTATTCGCATCTACCTCCTGCAACCCCCTCATCTTTCATGATTTCATCCCCGCCCAGTTTCATCGAGGCTTCAACCCCTTCTTCGACCGGTAGTAGCAGATCGGGGTGTCTTGCTCGCTCGCTCGCGAGTATTTCCGCAGGATGTATCGCAAAATCTATAGCGGTTTGAGGGGCGAAACGAGGGGGGTAGAGGATAGGAGAAGGAGTGGGCGACGGTGGCGGAGGCCAGGGTGGTTTTCGAGAAGGGTGAGCCCCGTCACATTTCACTACAGACTAATAACTTCTGAATATTCATTTCGTGTTTCTCCTTGCCTGCTTGCGAACCCGTAAGCAAGGCTAATGCGACGTTCACAACGGAATCCGTGATGCTGCTGAAAATATGCCGAGAGCGGCAATCAAATTTTGGCAATGACGATTACCATACGTGAATGTCGCAGTAGCATAAAGATTGTGGAGGTATACGTTTTAATTGACCGGTCATCCGAATCGCTTGGGAAAGATCATCGACGCGTTCGGTTCCGTGTGAAACGAGTTTAAGGAGTATGTACTCTCCTTCGTCGAAGCGAGAAAAACAGAGTAGCTCGAAGGCGAGGGAAAAGCGAGAGACGGTCGTCATGGCAACTATGAATTAAGTAATCAATGAATTATTATTGACATTGATGTCTTCGCCCTGTGCTTCACCTCTCTTCCTCCTCCTCTCTCTCTCTCTCTCTCTCTCTCTCTCTCTTTTCGCTTCTCGCGATACTTCAAGACTCATAAAGCAGGTTGCCCTGCGTTCCTGATTAATACACCGGCAGTATATCTCACTGGATTTCAAGATAAAGAGACGGAAGGTCTGAAGCAAAAGCAAAACGGGGCTCGTACAGCTCGCTCGTGGATGGAAAATGATCCGGGCGCGCGTGGCGGATTTCCCCGTGTAAACATAATTTTTCTGCTCTTTACATTCAATACGGGCGGCGCAAATAAATAGCCATATACATCTCGCCGTGATTCGCATGCGATTAATAAATACATAAGCCGGAGGTTTCGCCCATTCAAAAATTTTATTGATCCTCTTCAGAGATTATTGCTGCCTGTAATGCATTACAATTGCTGCTCTAATTTCTTTTCACCTATTTAGTCTTGAAGCTCTATTAATTTCTTTGCATACATTAGCAAACAATTAGGAAAGTCGAAGAGACGTAATACTTTAAAATAGTGGCAAAATAAAGTAATAAATCAGTGGCACACACATGCACTGATGATTACACAGAATTGATGATCTGATTTAACTTACAGAATATTGTTTCGCCCGTGATCTTCAATCGTTGTCCAATTTATTTCTTCCCCCCCCCCTCTCTCTCTCTTTTTTTTCTTTTATGTCACTAAGATTTCGAATGTTCGCAGTTTGGAACGGAGCTCACAGAAAATGTGATAGGACACTCCTAGGTATCGCGAAAGAAGAGCAAAGGGAGAAAGAGGAAGGGGCACGGGGCGAGAAAAGCGCATGGTGGAATTCCGAGCCAATAGAAGAGACTCCGCCAGCTTCAATTCCACGATTTTCGTGACAAATTAGCACGGACGAATTTCCGGCGTCTCTGCGCCCCCCTTACGTCGCGTCGCCGCGTCCTCTCACGGAATTTCTCTCCCGCGTTTTTCCGTCCTCTTCGATCAAGTTGATTGGCAAACTCGATTAGTTTCTACGCAGGTCTGTCACTCAAAAATTAATTATTGCTTTTTATCATTCGACACATTGTCTGATCTTTTATCGCCAATATAAAAAGACCTCGTCGATACGCGAACCATTAAGAGAATACAAGTCAGTTGAGTATCCGTATGCGGTGGCAGAAGTGACGAGGTGGAACACGGTGTAAACAGAAGTGGTGAAAAACGAGCGCGCGAGAGATTTCACAACGCGAAACTTCGAACAACACCCGCGCGGGGCAAATGAACGAGAAGCGGTGCGCGTGAAAGGCACTACATCTCCGCGAGCATCCGGCGTGCCGGTTGTAAAAATGACTTGGCGTTGCGGATTAGGATGGAGGGATCGCGACGGCTTTTTACGTTAAGATCGGAAGAGAACAGAGAGAAAGAGAGAGAGAGAGAGAGAGGGAGAGAGGAAAGAGAGCGGCTATAAAAAAAGGAAGCGGGAGAGGGCGAATTAAAATTTCACAACGACAACTGACAATCGTGAAATCCCATCCCTTACCCCGCCCCCGTATCGTCCCCCCCTCCCCTTTCCTCCCGCGACGGTAGACGGTCCGGCGTTACCGACCCTCCATTGTCTCCGACAAAACAAAACTCCCTGCCCTCCCCTATTTCCCACCCCCGGTTAGGAAACGTGCGATAATAAATATAGAGAAAATGAAAAATTATTAAAAACTTCCTTTTTAACCTTGGTAATCCTCGTCGCCCCTAGAGATGCCGCATTAAAAACTCGCCGCTCCCCGCCCGCCGCTCTTATCCTCCGTCTCCGCCGCTCTTGCTCTTTCTGCGCCCTCGTCCACCCCGCGGTGGTCCTCGGGGTTGGGCGCCCGGACACGCGAATTATTTATACGCAGGAGTCTCTCTGACGACATTACCACAGTGTTAGCATTAAATCATAATGTACGACCCGTTACGAGCCGCTGTGATTCGGCCTCGCGCACGCCCTCGTGTCAACGAGTGCTCTTCGCTCGCGCTCGCGCGTGCCTCTTGTTTTTGTACTTTTAAAGAGCGCATATAATTATTCCCCGAGAATAAGGCAGAATACCAGCTGACGTTCGCGAGCGTGAAAAGAAAGAACAAACGGATCGTTCTCCATTTAATGAGTTATCGGTGATGCATTTAATTTTTGTAAGGGTAACGCTTTAAGGGAATGTGCTGGGGACGTCTGTTTTACCGACAAAAGTATGCGCATTACTGTGCATCAATCTGTGTTATACCAAGAACGAAAAAAAAATTGTTAATTCGCAATATTTTTAGTCGAGTGCGGTGTCACTTCGTAATAATATTTGATTAATATAATAGATCGACGATTTGTACTTAAGAAATTCGAATTCATAGATTGGTAGATGACAGGAAGAAACAATGTTGAGTTTCGAAAGTTAGATTTTGATGTTTAATCGACGAAATTGCACTACGAAAAAATTTATATACGCGTGAAAAGTCGATGAGTAGAGCAATAAAAAAATTCTGTTGATATAAAGTTTATTTCACAGATTGATATTAACACGTGTATTTTAATTCTAGAAAAAGATTTCCAAATCTATAAAAGGATACGTACGAAATTTTGTCAATGATGCGCACGAATAACTCTACATTATCACCCCCGATCAACTGTGAGGAGCATTCTAACATCTTTTTAAAAGGGCAAATCTAATTTTAAAAATCTTGAATTACAGTTTGTTAATTGCACATAATTGCACGACAATTACGCTAATGAAAGTTAAAGTTTGCTACGGTTTGCGAACGATTTGTATTATCGGGAGGGAATAACGCGGGTATTCGTGTATCACCCGGCCAGGCGGATGGCTTTTTACCTTTACACTGATCCACGAGTAATCACGCGGGATGGCGCGAAACAAGGAGAGACCGCGCCGTATAATAAACCTATATTAATCTCGTAGAGGAAAGAGATAAAGCGATATTATCGAGCGGGTCCGCCGTTCGAACGTCAACTCGCCTTCCCCCGCGTCGTAACTTTTTCATGAATAATCCCCGGGCTAATTTGAATAAATTATAACCGACGGCGTTTGACGGGGACCCCCGAATTCTCGGCGACGCTATTGATAGCCGTGAAAACGGAAGGGGGGGGATGGGGAAAGAGGGAGAAGGGGTCCTCCTGCCGTGGACGTGCTAAAGTAGAAGGATCTCTGCGGCTTCCATTAATTCCTTTGTCTCGCGATCCTGTCACGCGGCTGCCTCGGGGGCCGATTTTCAAGGACCTTTTTTCGCGGAGTCCATTAAAATATCAATTAAAACGGCCGTGTCCACATCTCGCCTTCTCGCGGGATCTGAGAGCCTTTATTTCCCGACGGTTACGTGTCGAATCGATCTGCATAACCGCGCGCGATCAACTCGGCCCATTGTTTAAGGTCAAGCAGTTGTCCCATTGTCTCCGGAGAAGGCACGAGGGTGAAGTTCCAACGACGGTGAAAAATACGCGCGTCTTACACTTTCAAGTATAAATTCACGCTTAATCCTCAAGGGGATGTTAAAGTGCCCGTCAAACTTGATCGGAATCGATAATGTAGAATCATTCGTGCATTAACAAGATTTCGTACGTATTTCTTTTATAGATTAAAAAATTTTTTTTCAAAATTGAAGTACACGTATTATCAGTTTGTGAATTGAACTTTATACCAAGAACAAATTTTTTTTTTCATATTCTACTTTGAATTAATTTTTTGTTTGTTTTTGGTATAAACTCCATAACATAGACTCGTAGTAATATGTATGTTTTAATAGAAAAGGATTTTCAAATTTAAAAGAAATAAAAAGACTTTGTGTTACAAAAATTATTGTGTTCTTTTTGTCGGTAAAACGGACGTCTCGAGCATCCCCTTAATTCTTTCAAGGTCAAAACGTACATTTCACATCGTGTTACCTTTCTATCCGGAATTGTGATTGGCTTTTACTCTCGCGGGTTTGTACCAAGAGCCGATTTAATTACCAAGACCGACGGAACGCGTAACGCGGGCAATTACCGCAGAAGAGCATCGACACGCGGACACGCGCGGATACGTTTCGCAACAATAACGCTGTCAGAGTCAAGCTGCGCTGATCGTGAATGCGCGCATTCATCCGGCCCCGATAATCCAACTTGAAAGGTACACGTCGGGGGCTTTTTCTCTACTTACTACAACGGCGCTCAGAAGCACGTACGTAACGAACAAACGTTTCCGGAATACCTGTTACCTAGGGCGCTGGAAAAAATATGGGAAACCCCATCCTTGGAGAACGGAGTAAGGGAGGAGTAGCGGCGTCGGGGGAGGGGGATGGAGGTCGGTTTACCCCACGTAGAAGGCGCGCACGGATTGGCGTGTGTATGTGTGTACGCGCGTACCGATGTGCTCGCACACGAGTGCGGGCGGCGCGCACTCGCATGCGAGCGAGCGCAAGGGTTGAATTTTAATTATTTTCTCTTTGGTAGGTATAATATTTCAATGCTCGGCGGAGCCTGGCCGACCGGGCTCGCCTCTCGCCGCCATCTCTGTCAAGTAATGTTATTATAATTATACGCGTGTGCGCTTGGTCGGTCATTTCTTGTGCCCGTCCATCCCCCCCGGCCAACCCTTCGTCGCTCTACACACGGCGCATCCTCTGTCCGGCTTTCTCCTCTTTCTCGCCGCGTCTCCGCCTCGCCACCCCCTCGCGAGCGCTCTCTTTTCGCTTGCCTCTCGTAGCCCGCTCTCTCCGTTCCCTATGCCCGGGTATTGTGCAATTAAAATGTCGTAATTGTCCGCCGGAATTCATCTTGAAATTCGTGCCTAACCAGTCGGCGACCACCACATTGACGTCTGTCCTCCTCGAGCGCGTGTACATACGTTGCATACTCGAGTAACGTGCGTAAGAGAGTGACGATTTAAACCGATCCCTTGAATATTCAAGCGGGTGATTTCTTTCTTACGTGAAATTTTAAGGAATTTATCAGAATTTTATTCATGAATAAGGCAAGTTTATGCGTAATTATTTTGCGAATGTGAGAACATTGTATTATAGAATTATATTTGCCACGTTCAATGTAAAGCTAATGTTTCATGCTTTTAAGTCAGGTTCGTCCAAATTTTTACGAGTAAAATTCTTTTCTCCTCCGCTCGTTAAGTAAAAAGGAAGAATAAATATAAGAGACAGAGAGAGAGAAAGGAAGAGAAGAGAATAGACATTCATGGATCATATATAACACTATCATAAAGTATCATTTATTGGATTAATATAAAAATCCTTAGCCCTTTCTGCTTTTATTACAGTGTGTTAGCAGTGGCCTACACTTTTACATCTAACATTATTGTAAGCAAGACATTAAATAAAATCCACTTGTCATTTTACTTAAAAGAATTCTTATTTTTTAAATATTTTTTTTATAAAATTAAGAAATTCTGTTTATAAAGTTGGTTTAGAAAAATGTGATTTAAAGAATTGAAAGTAAAGTTTATAAAAATTTTATTTAATGTATAAAACTTTAAAAAATTAAATAAATTAAATATATCTTATTCAGCCCAGGTATTTTATACAGGACCTTTTATGAATTTGTGTACAAGCTTATTCTAAACAAATCCCACATTTTCAAAAATTATATATAATCTTTATACTTATCACATTTATAAATATTACAACATCAATAACTAAAATTAACATATTATTTTTAATCCTCTAATATGACAACAGAATTATTTTAAGAGGCATGAGTATTGCATATGTGATGACCGTTTTGTTCACCGTTGATGATTTTTATTTGCGAATTCCTTTGTGGGAGAAATCCACACAACAATAAAAAAAGAACTCCCATGTAACTGTAGTTGCATAAGCATTCGGCAAAGATTCCAGCAAAAAAGTCCATAGCGGGAACAAAGGTATAACTAATATCGGATACTCTGCGAAAGTAATACAAACCGCAAACTTATAACGTAATATGAACATCTCGTGTGTTCGCACGCGTCTGTCGCCTCAGAAGAATATATCGCGGATGGCCGCGCGGTCGATGCTCGCCGCGGACGGAAGGCGAGCAGAACCGGACGGCGTATGTATGCGATCACCTGAAATTCAGAATTGCAAATTCTTTAATTCACGGGACGCGATGGCGACGGCGACGGCGACGGTCGCGCACAACGTAGGTCCTCCGCTCCTCTCTCTCTCTCCCTCTCTCTCTCACTCTCGGCAGGAAAATACCTTCGCCTGACCTATACAAACATCGCGGGAGACGAGGGATGTGTATTCAAAAATTTACATAGGTACATTCTGATTAAAGTGTCCTAGAAAGCAAATCTAATACAGCAGCGCGGGCGCGCCAAGTCTCCCTCCTCCTCCTCCTCCTCTTCCTCCCCCTTACCGTAGCTTTTTCCATCCCTCGCGAAGGGAGAGGAGACTCGTGCCTTTTCAGGGTGCGAGAGAACGAGAAATTGTGCGGGACGGATTATTACGTGTCCTTCGGAAAGTTTCCGCCGGACCCGGAGAATATCGGGGCCGAATGCGGGGGATGAAAGGACTGGATGTATCTCGCCGCCGTGTCCAGTATATCATGATAATCGTGGGATTTATTACTCGTTACCGAGGTTTATTATCCCCGGTAACGCGCCAGGGTGAACGTGACGAGAACGTAGAAAACAAATAAAATCACGGAGCGAGGACACTAAAAAAAAAAAAAAAAGAAGAAGAAGAAAGAGGGGACCGCGGTCGGGCGGCGGAACGCCGTAATAAATTTCTCCGATTGATAATGACGGAGAGGATTCGACCGCGCGGCCGCGCGACCGGAAGCGAGGAGGAAGGAGAGAAAGGAAGGCGAGGCACGCGCCGATATTAAGAAAGGAAAATCCATATTTCCTCGACAGCGGCAAGCAGGATGCGTCTTGCGCCTCCCTCCCGCCCTCCCCCCTTCCTCTTTTGCGACAAAGCGAGAGCGTGCATTCCACGCTCGACGATTGGATTCGCCAATTAATCACCGGCGGAGCACAGATGAAAGAATAACGACGCGGAAACGGAACGAAATTTAAATATTCTCGCGTTGCTCGCGAGGAGGAAGGCCGAGGGGTAGGAAAGGACGATGCGTATCGCGGGCATTCCTCCGCACCCCTACCTCTCCGGCCAGAGGGAGGAGGGGGAGGAGGTGGCGAGGGGAGAACGGGCACACGGCGAGCACACGGTATAATTGCAAAATTGCATTAGCTTTGTGTTCTTCCGCCGTTCGCCCAGACGTAAGAGATACGCGTGTGTAGCGCGCTGCAACGGACGATTTATACGAATTCTCGTTTCGTCTTTTTTTTTTCTCTCTCTCCCTCCCTCCCTCTTTTCGTTCAACGTCACCCCGATCCGCCGCGCGCACTACGCGCGTCGCTAAGTGACGCCTTGCCCGGGTTAACGAGGCAATACGAGAATATCGCGTGTCCCTGCCCTTCGGCTCGCTCGTCGAATTGCCATTGCGACGGCCGGAAGGAAGGAGAAAACGCGTGGAATTTATTTTTCAGCTCCTTAACGTTAACACGACGATAGTCTTTCCCGCGTTTAATTTTCCCCTCTCGCGACGTTCGATCTTATCGGGGAGGCAAATCGAAAATCCCTTCGTCTGATTGCGCGAGTCGATAGTATCTACGGGAGCATCGAATCTCCTCGTTTGAGGTTCGATGCGAACGAAGGATTCGAGGGTCGAGCACGGAGAGAATGCAGAGAGAAAGAGAGAAAGAGGAGAATCTAGTCGTCTGAAAGCGTTATTTGCACGGTTTCGAGCACGAATCTTCCCTTTCTCTCTTTCTCTCTCTCCCTCTCTCTCTCACACTTCCCTTGCGAGCGCCCCTTAAACCAGCTCGCCATTTCCCCAGCTCGTTTCGTTTCTCCGGCGACAAATAAGCAACAGAACGAACCGCGGCCCTATCTCGCGTCGGCAACGATTGCTCGAGAAACGCGCCAGATTCCTGATTCCGAGCCGCTCTCTCTTCTCGACTGAAATTTATCTTCTTCGGCCCCTACCCACGCGCCACAGACACCACCCTCCCAGACTGTCGTTTCAAATTCGAATCGGATCCTTATCTCCGTCGGATACATTTTAATCGGAATTGTAGGGACATTGAACGTCGACATTTGAATACTAAACGTATTAATAACTTTTTGAGTTTAACAAGTTCCATTTTTACCAAGTAAAGATGTAAGTGTCAATAGAAATGAATATTACGTCGTTCCGTTTACTATTATTAATACAATTCGCAAATCATTTTATAGACATTTTAGAAAACTTGTTATTTTTCAATAGTTTATTAAAATTAATATTTATGTATTTAAAAATCAAAAAATCTGGAATAAAAATTTAAGGAGTGCTAATTTAAATTAAGTAATGAATATAAATCATTGTCAATTGCGATGCTGGATTATATAAATTAATACCAATGTGTTAAAAAAAAAATCCTAAATGAAAATTTAAGATACGCTAATTTGATTTAAATGATTAATTGCAATATTTTCAGTGACGATGTCGGATTATAAATTTTGTAATCCTAAATTTTCAGAACGATAAGTTATAAATATCGAAGAAATATTCTTATACGACAATAAATGTCAATGTCTCGTTAAATGCCGGGAAACGTGACGCAAACTGTTTATACACGTGAAACGTCTTCTTCACGGAGGAGAGACGCGCGAGACGCCTCGACACCGATAATACGTCCGTTTGTATTCATCCAGTTATCGACGCGAAGGGTGCCGGCGGCAGAGGCTCGACAAGGTATTGTAATACCGCAAGGTTTTATGGGAAACCCGGGGGCGTCGTCGAGCTCAGCTTGTGTGGGACGAAGGACGAGGGGGGGGGGAGGAGGGCGAGCAAAATTGAAAATGAGCATAAAAAGCATAAAAAGCGAGGCGCAGGGCAGATTGCCGTGGAACATTCTTCGGCAAAGGGGCAATTCATTTTCGTATGCTATATCAATTTCTTGCTTCGCCTCCTCCTCGCCACGACCATCTCTCCTCGGCGCGTCCCTAGCGTTCGCACAGCCACGAACCTCCGATCTATACGCGTTTCATCCCTTAAAACTGTTAACTCCGCCAGACATCAAGGGGAATGCGAATTAGCCCCGGCCGTCTTATCCGCACCGATAAAAATGACGATGAAAAAGACCCGGGCCTCGGTTAGCTCTCCGGTCGTCTCCCAATCACGAGAGTCACCTTTAATGGGAGGAGTTATGCCTTAATCGATCCGTTCCGTCGTTTAAAAGTTTTCACGTTCGAAATACCGTTGGCCGCGCGGTGTTTACGGTGGGCGCAAGTTAACGACGTTTTGGCGCAAGTAACGACCTACCGGGACGAAGGAATTAAGATTTACACGAGATAATTAAGGATTAAGTGGAAATCCCCTTCCCCCCACCCCCGTCCGCGTTCGACGCGTTTTCGTGGGGTACGTTTCGTCAGGCGACGGATACGTGCGCGGAATAAGGCGGACTTTTTTGGTTTAACAAATAGGTGAAACACAGCCTGGAGACGAATGCGTTGACGTGTTCAGGCGAGCCGGTTTCTTCTTCTCGCGCTTTGATAAATATTTTTACAACTTTTACGAATTATATACGGATTCTTCTTTCTTTTCCTCATTTCTCCCATTTCCCATCGAAATGCCGGATATTTCGCGAATATGGAAATTCTTGAAAAGATTCTCGACATGGATTACCCATAACATATGTTTGTACTTAAAAATCATTTAAATCACGGTATCGCGGATGAAAAATGTAAGAACGGAAAGGAGTACGAAACTTGTCAAATCTATCCGTGTCTCGTACACTTACAACATCTATTGTACACGCGCGCGCGCGCATGGAATCCTCGCACACATACACGCGTTTTCCGAAGCGCGGGAGCGAAAGGGTTGAAGGAGGAAAGCTCGGGCTACGATCGATCATGCATTATAGACTGGGAGCTGACACCTGGTGATAGATCGTGGTAATTAAATAACTCGTTGCGATCAGGCCGGGCTCGAGATTCGGCCGAGAGTCGGTAGAGGAAGAAGAGAGGGTGGGTGGCAGTTCGGGCGCGCGGGTACGGGTCTACCAGCATGTGCGCGTCGTCCCCTGGACGGGATGTAATTGACAAGGCAATTGATAATCGCCGTCGGGTTGACAGTATCTCCGAGAATTAGCGTTACGCGAGCGTCAGAGCTCCCCCAAATTGGCGCACAAATTACCAAGACGGCCGAGGAGCGAGGACGCAGGATTTCGTCGGCGAGCGCATACAGCTTGTTGGAGCCATTTTACTGTACGATAAATTCTCTATACAGTTCTGCAGTACGCAATGTTGTAAATAATCTCAATTGAAGAAATGGTCGGTGATTAATTATTATAAATAAAAAATAATTATTTAACAATTATTCGATACATCCGGTAGATTTATAATGTAATTAATTAACAATTGAGTAGAAAAATTTTATAACAATGCACTAAGCAATAGATTTTATTAGCACAATAACATTTTACAGTTAAACTAATAAAGAAGAAAATAATAATTGTGTAAATTTTGATAGATGTGCGTGCGCGCCTAAGGGGTACAATTTGTAACTTTATAGTAAGCTTAGCGTATTATTCATCCGAGGCCAATGGTCAGTCGACCTTATCAGAAAATCGAGAGTCGAGGTCGGCGAGGTAGCTACGACCTAATTAATAATCGCGACTCGGGCTCCACTCGACCTTAGGGCGAGTCGACTCGCGGTCCAGCGGCGTTTAATTATTTCGACGTAAAATATGTATGGCGGGTGGTCCGCAGAGAGAGAGAGAGAGAGAGAGAGAGAGAGAGAGAGAGAGAGAGAGAGAGAGAGAGAGAAAGGGTTGGTCGAAGCTGCGAAACGACTGAGTAACCTTATTCACCATTGTCGAACCGAGGAACAGTCGGGGTAGGAAGGGCTTTGTTCGACCGGGGGTGGAAGTGAGATACAGAGCTGGCCGAACCGACAAAAAAAACACTGCCTTCTGTTTAATTTCATTTTTAACTTGAGGCTATATTTAATTAAGAAATATCACAAAATTATATATACATGCAAGATGGCCGATAAACGAGTTAACTCACCACCCATCGACTTGTCGCAATAGAGAGGAACGGCGAAAGCGATTGCGGTGTGAATGTAAATTAAAAAAGTCACGGCCAATGTGTAGAACGAACTCACGCTTCGAGAAAAAGAAAGCGCGGGAGGCCAAGAGAAAAGAAGAAAGGTTAGAAAGAAAGTTGCCATAGCCGAACGTTTGTAAGGGGTAAGCTTTTACGTAGGAATCGACGAATGTTGCGAGAACGCGTTACTTCACGTGCGCATTATCGGGCTAATTTGTGTGTAACTTTAATTCGGTTCTTATCACTTTGAAGCAAGCTTACAGAATAGCCTTTGCGTTCGCGAAATAATTATTTGTTGGCAACAAAGTATTCAGATTTTTCCGTGCGGTAATGCTACCGCATGTATAACGATATAATGATATAATGAGTATAACACATAATTAAATACTTTCCAGAGCGTATAAAAAGAAAATAATTTTGCCAACAATCGATCACATTGTCATCAAGAAAGTACACGCACACCTTTCGAAAGGTCTAACTCTTATGGAAAAATACTACTGAAATTGCGAACAAAGTATTGGAACCAACAGTTTAACAATACGTGTAACAATTTTCTAATAATTTTCAATTTTTACAAGTTTAATAGTACTTTTCTAGAAAAGAAGAAGATCCATCTGCATAATTGTAAGTTTACTATAATTATTCTAACTAATTATTTTTTTCTAATTCTTAGAACAGAAAATAATTTTAGTGAACATTATGAATATCTCTAATAATCATGAAATAAAAAAGTAATGTCTCACATGCTATAGTGTTGGGGAAAATAGAAAATAATAATAGAAATATTTATTTAAAGAGCATCTTTGTAAAAAGATAATATTTGAAATTAGTATTTTTGTTTAATAAATAAAAGAAATAATATTTAATGTTTATATATGTAAAAAAATAAGTTGTTTTTTTACATTTATGCAATGGATAAAAGTTTTCTCTATTCTTTATTGTTTACTTAGTATTTTCTATTTATCGAACAAAGTATTTATTTCAAATAATATTTCTACGGATATATCTTTTAAATAAATATTCTATTGAATAAATTTCAATTATTTTACAGCTTTGCTAACTAAACAATTTATATTACCCTTTTATTATATACTGTTGTCTATTTAGATATACACTATTAATAGTAAACATCTACAGTTTATATTATCAATACTATAGATGTTTATTAAATAGATTTTTTATAAAATAAGATAATTTTAATTTAAATCTGCAGATTAATTAAAAATTGCTCATGACCAGAAAATAACTACATACACAGAATTTTTTTTTTAAGCGGTGCTATTGGCTGTCATTTTTTCTGTGTAGATATAACACCAATTACATCGTAAAAATCAATCATAATATACAACTAGTAACTTCTCAGTGTTGAGTCAGAGAACTTAATCTAATCAGTATTATATAGATATCTATTACATTTCGAATCAGATCGACTAGATTCATACTCGACAGTATAGATTTTATACTCGGTATACTCAAAGTTATATGAATCGAGATTAAAAGGTTAATTAGTGCAAACGAGCCTAAAGATTATATCCGCCATTTAGCAAGTACAAGTATGCTTTGTCCAACGAAATGTAAACTCAAAACGCGCCTTTCCTTCCGCGATGCATCGGGCTCGTTTCGTGTTCCACCCTTTTTTCATGCAAGAGTGCGCAGATCTGCGCGTGCCTCCCTCTAGAACGAGGGCTGATTATATTTATTCGCGATTTACGATGGCTAAGTGTATTTTTGGTTCTTCTGATGTCTCTCGCGAATGATCCTAAATTGCCGGTTAATGGCGGTCCCGGCGTTTGTCGGAGCGATTACCGACAACCGGGAGGCAGACCGGTAACGCGAAACGCCGCGGCGACGAGGGCTTGTAATTTCTGCTCGGTGACGCGAGATCACCGTGTTGCCTTTGACTCGAACGAGTAACTTTGCCTATTAACTTCACGTTCTAACTACCGATATACCATTGTGTTGTACGAGTGCATTGTCGAGAGAGATCGCCTCTCTAAGTCATCGGCGAAATTTAGATGCGCGGTTTGATCGACGTGTTTCTTCTATGAAATTATGAGAAAGAAGGGGCGGATTTCTCGCTGGCCTAGTAAAAATCCTGCTTTGACAGTTTGCTTTTATTGTTTTCCGATAGTCAAATATTGCGCTAAAACAAATGTCATTTATCACGTCTGAACGAGCAGAAAAGACCTCGGTGACTCGCAACATCGTTTTCCCTTTCCACTCCCCATCCCGTAGAAGGTGCAGCGAAACAACCCGCACGGCATTATTATGTTTCGCGCTCTGGCATCGACCAAATCTTAATTATTTGCAATTTTACGGACGGCAGAACGTAATTATAATGCGAGCAAAGGACCATATCGCCGTAGGGTCGCGTGGTGGTTGGTGGCGCAGTTACCTATCCCCTGACCTCTATCCGCCCGCCGGCCACCCTTTCCCCCTCTCGCTCTCACATCATCTCGCCGGCGTGCGTTTCCGCCTTTCTCTTTCGCTCTCCTGTTCCTCTCCCTCTCCCCCTCTCACCCTTCACCACCGCTTTTCTCTCTCTCTCTCTCTCTCTCTCTCTCCCTCCCCCCTTCTCTTTCCTCAACGACCCTCCTCAGAAACGCCGTGGCGGTGCACACGCCGTGAGCATTTCATCAGAAGCGCCGTCGAGTTCCACAGACCACTTAACTCATAAATGAGGGATTATTTCATCGTGTAATCGTGTATGGACCAAAAAGCATTACAATTAATGCTAACCAACTGCGCGGCGACGCCGTGCACCTGCGGCACCGCGATGTCAAATAGAAACACGCCGCTGGGCTGCCGCCGCGGCGCTGGTACTGCTGTGCGCGTCGCGTTGCCTTTGGATATTATTGTGAATTTATTGCGACGAAAGCTTCGGTTACATCGCCGCTTGTAGAGCGCTCGGGATTTTGAAGATGACGCTTTGTTCAGGCGATTAACAACAAACTTTCGCAAATGCGTGCATTTAACGCCCCCCTCCCTCGTTGAACTGTAACTCTTTCGCGCGCTAAACTCGGGAAATTCGAATTAATACACAGCGCTTGACTTTTTTATCGTGAATTTTGTGGGATATAAATGGTTGGGAGCCGTGAACGTGTACAAGAGGTAGGAAGGGGCATTGTCTTTCCTTTCTCCTAATTTTTGACAAAAAGAAAAAATAAAAATAATTTTTGCGATGAATAGTTAAGTACTCGCTTTGCTTTCTGAGAAGAAAAGAGTAAAAAGAAGAACTTTCTTGAAATCCTGGATGCGCCTGTGTTGGGAGCTCTGCACTCAAAAGAAAAATCTTATTGCTTCTCAACAAAAATTATATGTGCATAAAAATTTGCTGAGATAGATAAATGATTGGCAAATATTGTGATATGTATATGTATTGCACTTAATCAATCTAACTGACAGAAGCGGAGTTTACGTGACAGCCGAAATTGTAGCAGATACAAAAATCAGCGATACATTTTGGTCGTGACATCAAAAAATCTCTCTACATCAGCAAAAAATATTTCTAGGTGTGATAACATTTCATTGGCATAGAAATTCATAATTAATTTAAAGTGTCACGATATTCTCAGTAAAATCTATTATTAAAGCAATAAGAGGCAGTGGACAAGTTCTATTTGGACGACGAGGACCTACGCGCGGTCTGCCATAACGCAATCATCGCGATTCTCCAATTTCGCGTAGAGCGTTAATACACCGGGGCCGGTGTGAGGTAAATCGGGCGATCTAAATCAATCGTACGGCCGATTAGGCTCCTTTCCAAAACAAGATGGCAGGAAGAGGCGAGATTTATCGCCCCGGTGCAGTCTTTGATGGCGGAAGCGGCGAGCCGACGATTCTCCACCTTCTTTCGCACGCGTGATCGATCCGCTCTTTTCCACCCTCGAAGCAATAATCCTGACTGGAGTTAATATATATCGCGAGACGGAGGGAGACAGAGAAGGGGGAGAGGGGGGAAGAAAGAGCCACGCCAATACATCACTCCGTCGGCCGTTCGGCGCGGCAGACCCGCCAAAATAGCAATTACCCCCGCGGAATCAAATGAAATAAAATTGCATTATCTGGCATGCCATGGCGCGATCAATCATACACCCTTTAGTCGGCCCTCGCCGAGGCGGGCACCTTCCGCCCCGTCTCCCGCTGCCGCCCGCTCGCCAGTCAGTCGCTCGTTCTTTCAGGATACCTGTCTATACCTGTATATGTGTGTGTGTGTGTGTACGTGTTGTGTTACAAATCCCGCCGCCCCGGACCCGAAGAAGGTGCCGACGAAGACGAAGAGGATTCCATTTGGCGCGACCTGCGCGATCGGTCATTGGCTGACGCGAGGAGAAGTCGTCCCTTGATCCTTTTGGTCGAAGATGGAGGTTGCGGAGTGAACGGCGGCGCTGTCGCAACCGTGAGATTAATTGCCCGACGCGTACTTATCTAGTTCTTCATGTCCTCCGTCGGCAAATTCAGAATTTTTTTTATTCAGTCGTAATAATATGAGTATATCAATTCAATAAATTATTGAAAGATATGCAAAGTGCGCGTTTGCGTTACGTACTCCTTATCACCGCAGATGTTAAAAGGTAACCGCTGATATTCATAAAAGTAACAGCGGTCTTGGAATATTAATTCCCATTGTCATATCTCTCTGTTATTGACGGCGAAGCACGAATTTGATAAGCGGTCCCCGTTCCTTTCATTTCTCCCGGAACGTTCGGGGAGATACAAAAGCGCTCACGAGCGAGCGCTTTTATACCGAGAAACGCGATAAGTTCGTACCGCCACGGAGCAGTGGCATGATTATTACTATTGCTATTATTGTTGCGGTTACATCGACCGCGATCACTCAAACTCGTTAAAACTTTTGGCATTAGTACCTACTTCGGCCTGCATTCCACCCGCCTTCGTGCACTTTCCGCCCACGGCCACCTTCGCCCCTTTCCTGGCTTGCACCCCCGTCGCATAATATACACAAAAGCACGCACGCATATACATAGACACACACATATACGTATATGTACACAGGTATGATGCCACACGCATAACGTTACTTGGCGAGAACTTCTTCCGCGATTCCGTGCCTCGTAAAATTGAGAGCACGGCTGAGAATACGCCGAATAATTTTGGATAATAAAAATATAGCACTCTGTTGTAAAAGATTCTCGTTAAGTATACTAATTAATATGCTGATAATCTCGCAACTGTATAGCTAACGTAAAAGATAATGAAAATTGTCACAAGACGACTTCACTGATACAGTGTAGGGGAGAGTTGCTGAATAATCACTTAAGTTATTTTTTATTATAATATTTATTTGTTGATTTGTAACAATTAAATATGAAAATTGTAACTTTATATTTCAGGTGACTATTAAATATGTTTAAGCGCTTATTATTAAAAATAATTTATTATAAATCCCTTTACAATATGCTGCTGGCTTAAATTGAATCTCCTTTAGAAAACGAAATTTAAAAATTATAATAATTAAAAATATAAGAAATCATTAAGTAAGGCTTATTTTATTTTATTAACTTATTTTATTAATAATTTTTTGAAGAAAGAATAACATATTTTATAATTAATGATAATAATTAATAATAATAAAATTGTTACAGTACACAATAATAAAGATGAAATAAAATTAATTTAATTATATTTTTGCACTTGACATATTTTTATTTATATCAATTATTTTAGTTTTACTATTACCACTTATGAATCTTATTAATATTATTTATTGTAATTTATTGTAATAAATTTTTGTGGTATCACAATTCAGGAAACTTAATTGATATTATAAAAATATTAATTTAATCTTTATAATACTATATTGAAAATATTTTATACAATAATTGTATTGTATAATATAATTTTTATTTATAAAAATATTAAATTGCATAATTACATTAGTATCAGTTACATAAATAAAAAATTAATATCACTTGTATCTAATTTTTTTCATGTTGTTCATATGCTCATCACAAGGTTTAACATTTGAAACTTTTGTTCTATCAGTCATTCTGATTTATTTCATATTTTTGTCTAATTGTTGCTTATATTAAATAAATTGATAAGATATGATTTAGGCGACCAGTACGCATTCAGTAACTGTTACCTACCATTAAAGTGTACTTTCTTTCAAAAGATTCCAGAAAAATGAAAAATTACTTAAACTCAGTTCTAATTTTACTCAAACGTCGATAAAATTAATTAATAATTTTTGTGCGCGTTAATTTGATCAGCTCGCTTTATCCATCGCCTAGTTCGTATCGTTCGATTGCCGCATAACCGTTGCGTTTCACCCTAGAAATTCCACCTGAACTTAGTACCACCGTAATTCCAGGCTACGGCACAGATATATTGGACGTACGTTCAATTTTTTTTTACTTCCTCTCGAAAAACGGTGCTCGTAAACACCATGAAGGCCGCGATGGCGGCATGAGGTATGAGTCTGGCGTGCGGACGTTAGAAAGTATCTAGGAATACGGAATTAATCGCCTCTTTCTGTTCCATCCAACGCGCGCTCGTATATGCATAATACGCACACGGTATTACCAGTGTAGAGATATCTGCAGGTAGAATGGTAGCCGCCGGAGAAAGGAATGGCGATATAAAAATAGATATAACCTGGAGAGAGAAGGAGCGAAAAAAAGGGAAAGAAGGGATGGTTTAGGCAGAAAGGCGGAAAGAGGCGGAGGTTAGAGAAAGACAGAAGAGAAATCGACGATGAAAGCGGGGGTGGGGGGGGTGTGAACGGCAAAAGGGAGAAAGGCGCGGAATGTATGGAGATTCGGAGTCATGCGATTCAACTATAAAACTCGGC
Source organism: Monomorium pharaonis (assembly GCF_013373865.1). Taxonomy (NCBI): domain Eukaryota; kingdom Metazoa; phylum Arthropoda; class Insecta; order Hymenoptera; family Formicidae; genus Monomorium; species Monomorium pharaonis. The sequence goes on from NC_050469.1 coordinate 31,012,133, forward strand.
GAGTTTTGCAGCTGGCGAGGCGTCGTACCCCTCACCCTCGCCCTTCTTTGCCACCCCCGCTCTCCCTTTCCTTTCCGCCGTTCCGTGGTTATTTACGATTTGATTCGCCTTATCTTCCCAGCCACCCCCAACTCCCATCGTCCTTTCTCTCGTATTCCTCGCCTCGGCCGGTACCCCGAAAACCGGTACCTCTCCTCTCCACCCCTTTCGCTCCGTAAAAGATAGTCGAATCGCGCGGTCACGGACTCCCGCATCACGCTTGTTGTTAGTGGTGGCCATTTCCGGTAGGCTCGATATTTTACCAATCCAACCCACGAAACGCATCGAGATTTTCTTTTTCATCGTGCAGCATAAAATTTATGAACAATTCAGGTTCGAACAAGTACTTAAAATTTTTTTAAAATTGTATAACAATAGCTTATTTAACTGATTTCGATAGGTTTTAATAAAATTCAGAGACATTATTATTGTCGTGTTCGTTCATTATCATATATTACTTTTACAAGTCTATAAAAATTATTAAAATATTCCTACACGTACTTTAATAATTCTAGAACATAATTATATAATTTTTAATATAAAAAATATATAAGTATTATGACTAATTCAAACCAACAAGGGAAAAGTACGTTTTCATATAAAATTTATAATTTTGAAACACAAGTGATTTGAGGGAAAAATACTTTTGTATCTTAAAGTTGACATTCCCGAGTACAAAAAGTTCCAATGCTGACTGTTTAAAAAGTTGATAATGTTTTCTGTTTTGCATAAATGGATATACATTGAAAGTATACTACATTTACAATTTAAACAATATCTCTTTCTAGTTAATATACAAATTAACATACAGTATTACAAAAACTTAAAAGTAATTCAACAAATATTTTTTTAGTATTGTTTATAATATTCAATACACACAAATATATAATAAAAATGCTCTTCACATTTTTACTTAAAATTATCGCTTAAGATTACTTAAAATTAACTAAAGAAAACAACATAAATTTTAATCGTAGATAAAATATCCATATAAAAGAGGCACTTTGTGTCATTCGTATCCAAGAATTATTTTTTGAGGACGGATTTCTGGACGAAAGACATGCACGAACTTAGACAATGCACAAAATCAGTTCTTTAGATGTTAAATCTTCTTTAGGAAGGATATAAAAACTGTTGCTTAGCCAGAGGATTTTAATATTTCAGGAAAGAAGTGGGCAGGATACAAATGTTCTAAAGTATGCATTAAATGTTAATATCATTACTACTCAATTATCAAAAATCCGACAATTTGAATGTATTAGAAGTACGAGGAAATAACCTCAGAAACTAACCATTTGTAACTTTAACGTACAATTTTACAGCTCGTTGACGTTCAAACAACGAATGCAAATTCCAAGCCAATTAACGAAGGCTTTTCGTCGATTTAGAATCGAAACACCGCTGTAATTCGCCAAGCCGTTCATATTCCGAGCCGTACACTGGATTACATCTCCAAAGCAAATACTTGCGCCTCGTTAAGGTAACAATATTCAAACAGGATCTGCCTTAACTGTTGCGCAGCTTGTTTTGGTTTGGTCCTTCGACTTATCCGTCCTGCATTATTCTCCTCCGTGGCTACGGAGGAAATGGGAATATCGAGAGTTACTCAACTTCTCATCGCATTAATTCTTCAGCAAGAAATTAAATATTCAAGTTAGAGGCGAGGACGCAGCAAGATGTGCACTGGAATTAAATAACTTTTTAGATAATGTTTCGGCTAAATTGCAACTTCTTACTTCGGTTTATTGCAGCGCGTGTAGTATTTTACACTGGCCGATTTGCATTTTGTATCACGAATTTTACTTCTAATACTAAATCTTTAATTGTAATCGTTAAAGATACAATTGTCTTAAATTTGACCTGTATTTCTATTTTTTCTGTTCAATATATAATTTGTAGTTGTATTAACAAAAAAGGTTTTCTTGGAAATTAAAAAAATTATGAATTTTTATATAACTTATAAATTGGCAGTATATATTATATAAAGAAAATATCCTTATAATAAACTATTTTAAATATCTAAATATAATATACTTAAAAGAATATTTAAATAATAAGATTTATTATTTAGTAAACTATTTTTTTTTTCTTAAAGAGAGGGGAATAAAATTAATCTATAAAATAGGCTTATTTTTTGCTTTATTATTTAACACAATAATTACAATAAAATTACGTTTTGACAAATTTTTTAATTGATTGGCGATTACATACTCTTGCTGCAAACAAGAATTTCACTATGATTTAGACAATAAATTTCGGGGAATTTAAAAAATGGGCAATAGAATTCGAGGAAATATACACTCATATACATATGTATTTGAATACTCATGTTGAACGTTCGCGACTGACATTACATACGTTAATGTTATCGTATTATAGAAAGCAGACTAACAAATCGACAATAAACTTGTAATTGTGTACTCCTTTTCTCGACGATACGATTTCGTTACGAAACAATAAAGCTTATTACAAAAAAGTATATACATAAATTTTCTGTATTAAATTTTGTTCTTATCTTCTTTTATTGATAAATAATAAAACAAAAATGAAAAAACTAGTTATAATTTTACGATATTAACTTTATTCTTTCAAAGTAAATTTGAATGTGAGGCAGAAATAGTTTGTTACACATCAGGATATCGTCTATGTATTGTCAGTTTTACTTTTTGAATTTTTGAATTGGCCATCTTTTCCTCCACACATATTATATATAATAGAAACAAAAATAAAAACAATATTCGATTATAGATCAGCAATACCGAAAATTGAACTTGTTGCTTCTAATTATCGTCTGTCCATTGGTTTTAACTACTGTTTACCCCACGCTTGATTCCTTATTACGATGAAATTGAGTTTTGTACGGAAAGGTGCTGCAATCGTGAATACTGCATCAACGAGCATCAATACTAAGATAGTATGTATGCATTCAGTTACACCGAGCACATACGGATATGTGTTCGCTGAAGGACCCGTGGCGTCTTAGGAATTCTGCCAATTCCGCATTGAGCTTAGCAACGGTCGGACACGGTCGTCTGTGACAGCCTTCTATCCGTCTGTTTATCGTCTATTCCGACATTTGGACAAGAGCCTCTCCCTCCAACCGCGAACACCAAGAGTCGTCGTCGTCCGGCGATCTCAAAAGCCCCTTAGTGCCGTTTCTTGGCCCCGTGTTCCCCTACGTCCGGCGAAATACTCCTTGAGGATCAAGGGAAGGAAGGTCGGGAGTCTCAATGGACCAGACAAATCACAGAACATCTATCCGTCGTATACGTATTTTGATTAGCTCAGTGACAAACCGCTTTGACGTATTCTGTTCGCATAACACAGTACTGTAAGTGCTACCGCTGTACTAAATAATTAGCTCAACGCTTTGGCCGAACTAAATCATTAGACGGCTTCCATTTGAAATGCCGCTTCCTTCAGATTCTTTTTAAAGATAAAACAGCATAGTTTGTATGTATTTCGATGATGAAGGAATTAAACGCGACCAATGGAATACCCCATCACAATTAGTACTCGTTAATTTATACCGATGATACATCAAAGCGGGATTACACAATTGTTTCTGGGCACGAACCGCTCGTTGACTCGTTATAAGACTTCCACCGTTATCCCGTTCAAGATCCACGGCTTATCGATATTCGGAATCGTCTGGCGGTCTAAGAACAAGATTTTCATGAGACTCGATGGAAGTAAGCGCCGAGCTTTGGTCGTCAAAGACGAGGATAGAGGGCGGATGAACGCGCAAGGAGGGTAGCTAGAGAGAGAGGGGGGGGGGAGAGAGAGAGAGAGAGACCGAGAAATGGAGAGCTGCCGGGTACAAATGCTTTCGCTATCAGTTGGGTCTGGCAGCGAATTCTGCCTATCCGTCCATACCACAATGCGGAGATATTAATTATGAGATATTACGATAAGACCCGAACAATACGCCCGTATTGAATGAGCGATCCTCCTCCTGCGATGCCACCGCGTGGAGAAACGTGTCTTACCACCCCGCCTGTGTGGCTGCGGAATCTACATCTAATGCACCTACCGATACACACGCATGTGCGCGCGTGTGACTGACGAGTTTCGACGTAAGTGCATGTAAGAGGGCTGTTTACTGATTTCATAACATCGCCTGAGTCAGACGTTACCGCTGCATTGTGCTGTCGACAAATAAACTTCTCTGGTTGATGATTGCCGACCGTTTCATTACGTTATTAGTTGTGCCCACTTTCGACATATTTTCCGTTGTAATTATGTTATAGAAAGAATTTTTTAACAAATAAAACAGACTGAATTATTGAGAAAAAGTGACGCACAATGACATCCCGTATACGTATCTAATTTCTGCCATTTTCTTTTTTTGTATAAAGATTGTTTCAGTTAGCTAAAAAAAAAAAAAAACGCTTCAATTAAAATTTAAAATAATTTTTTTATCAAAAATTAATAAATAAATACATTTTTTATTTACTAATTATCCAAAAATTTTAGAAAGCGACTAAACCAAATGCAGATATAAAAAACAATCAGAAAAGTTTTTCAGAAATGCGCAAGGAGCGCATTTCTGAGGGATTTTCAGGAGCGCAAAGTATCCGCGATCATCCATGTGACAACCCGACGTTCTTTAATATGATGCCATTCGCAAAAATATTCCAGTTCAAATAAAATTACCGTCTCTAAATTGTTGACACTCTCTATCTCACTGCATGTATACATGTATTATGTTTGTTTTGTGATCGAAACCAATTTATTCTTAAGAGTCGGTATTACGGTCATTTTTATACAGCGTAAGTACAACATGGTCGATTTGGTGGCAAAAAAAAAACCGAAGATACAAATAAATCAGCACTTAAAATAAAGTTCTACCGACGAGGTGTTTGCTTTCATACAGGAATACAAGCCAAACCTTATTCGACATTGTTCGCAGCCACGTCCATCGAACTATTCGAACTTACGGGAGTGCTTTCGAGACATTGCTTCGCGGAATATGACTTGGAGTACAGATTCTGATGGGTTGGCCGGGAACGACAGAAGAGGGGAAGGGGGAGAAGGTGAAGAGAGAAGCTGGTCTCCCTCAAGATGGCGCCGCTCGCGAAACTTTATTAGATATTTTCTTCAATAGGATAGAAATGCAAATAACAGTTGTCAAGTAACTTCCTCCGAGAGAGTGGGAGAAATAGTGCGAGGGCGCGAGACGGGGAACGAACACGGGGTAGAAGATTGAGAGGAAGTGAGCGAAGGAAGACGCTGTCGGAGTACCAATATTGAGCCGTGGTAAAAGTCCAAGTCTCTCCCTTTCCTACTCCTTCTCCCCTGCCCTTCCCCTCCCCCTCCTTTACGCCATCCGTCGTCTTTTCCGCCGCTCCCACCACTCCTCCGACCTTCGTTCCCTCGTCAGTGAATATTGTAGAATATTGCATTTCAAGATTTCCTCCTGGGATACAGTCAGACGCATTAACCCTTTGGCAAACGAGGAGAAATTTACGAGCGAACGGGTCTTAAGGAGTCTGTGAGAGCTACGACGACGACTTTCGATCTGGCAACGAACTGCAGGTCATTCGCGTTCATTTCCTTCAGATTAACATTAACATTCCGCTCCGAAGTAATCAATGGCCGCCTTCCACGGATGATGCGTTGTTCCGATCGTAAATATATTATTGTAGACATTTTCCCGTAAATCTCTACAGTTTGAAACGTACACTTCAAAAAGCTACAATTAGTTATGCTAATACATTATGAGAAATGTATTGACGGCATTGCTGGTGATAATCAGATATTTTAATTGAGAGAAAATTCCTTCTTTACACGAAAAAAGAAAATAAATAAGTAGTAGAGTGATTCAACGAAAGTATAGCTTGCTTCACAAATTCAACGTTCATAATTATAAAAAGATTTGAATTTAAAAACAAAGAGATTATGGCTGAAAACAATTATCAGTATGCTCAATGAACAAGTTCTTTGCTACGATAAAAATTGCTAACAAGTTTTCTTTATTATAATGGCAAAATATGCCACAGTTTGATTAATATGTGTTTAGCTACAAATTTTAATTCCTATATTCTAATTAATTTTTGCAAGAAGTCTTGCAATATAACAATTTTTTAATATAAATTTGCTACGCTATTATCATAAATATAATTAGTTATGTATTAATCTTAATTAGTTGCACAACCCTGCTACTTTACCACAGAAAGCTGGCTGTATTTGCTCAATAAATTCTTGGTTCTATTAATATTTGCAAGGAAATGCCACAAGACGTCTCTCTAATGTGCATTAAGAGCATTGAATAAAATTTATTATTTTGCAATCATCCATTTGACAACGCTCATCTCGAACTTAATCGCAAAAAATGTATTTTTTGAAGGGTCGTAATCTTAGATGCAAAACCCTGCCAACAATTATTCTAAATATTTATTTATTATATATTATATATCTTTAAAAAAATGTTTATTTTTGACCATCTTGATTAGTTTATCTGAATTACGAAGAGTTCCGAAAGTGGCGACTCCCCTTTTTTATTATTATTTTCTATATATGTTTTTCTATATCCTTACTAATTTTTGTCGAAAAACTAGAGAAACATCCTGTGGACATTTTCAAAAATTCTTAGTTGTATTAATAAATAATTTTTTCCCGTAATATTGTTTGTAATGTACAAGAATATTTAGACTGATTGAGCGAATGCAGCTAAGGAGCATGAAATTATTAATATGGACCACACTTTGTAATATGTACGACGGCTAGGGCTAAATGAACATCCGCCAATAAATTGGCAATTCGATGATCATCGCTATTTCTGTCTCTGATTCAATCATGTTGAGTCACACGAGAGGAATATAACCGAAAGTAATTTTTCCATAACAAGTTGGGCGTCCTACGTTCATTAATCTTTTTAGATAGCGACGCATGCTGTAAAGGCTCTGTCATCAAGCCGCAACTAATTAACGTTAATTTCTACGTGCATGTTCGGACCCTATAATATGCGGCCGCGGGGTACAGAAGGGGAGGGGACACTCTTTTCCATGTATTATTCTACCTCAATTCACGAGCGATTTACTCCGGTAAGTATTTTGTAAAATCTGCATTTTCTCGTTCTAATTTGTGTCTCTTGAAATGAGGCTAACCGAGCTAAATGGAAGCGATGCCGGCGAAGAGGGACGGGACAACGAACGGGAATTCCACTCGATGTGCATCCATATTTTTGCATCGCGCTGCTCTCGACCGCTGCGTTTCTCTCTCGCGGAGATTTTATAATTAATTATCTTAATGCATTCGATTCGAGAATCATGCCTCTTGCCCTCATCCCCCTTTTCTCCCCCCCCCCCCCCTTCACCTTTTCGCCCTCCTTTTCGTTGGTTTCCCTCGGTAAACCTCGCCAAACGCGACAGAATGTTTTCTCGCTTTTTCTCCGTTCGTAAGAGTAACATTACGTTAATGATAATTTTCATCTCGCGCAGGCACACAATTAATTATACGAAGAGCGAATATGTAATGTGACTTTTTTAAGGCGGCATGCGCTCATATGATTAGTGGGTGCAGTTCCTTGCAACGAGGAAAAAAAATAGCGCGGATAATGCCCGAGCATAATTAGTTAATTTCTTTATCAACTCGCGGCAAAAACAAACGATCGCTGAAACAATTCTCTGATTAACAACGACTCGCGCGATTGCAGCTGAAAAGGAGGAAGAAACGATGATTGCAATAAGTTACAATAAATTAATATCCCTGAGTCATTTAGCAACGCTCGGCAGGTCGCTGTTTATTGGTTCTACGTTCGAGGCACCTGTTCTTTTTCTGTCGCCTCCTACGAAGGAACGGCCGCCACTTTGCATTCTTTATTGACCGTGGCGTCCGTTAATAAGGAGAAGATCTGTGCCAATAATACCGTGGCTAAAAATACCACGCTTTACGATCGGCCGTTACGCGTCCTCGATAATTAAACCACATTCGACGGTGACGTAATCGACGCGGCCGTTCGTAAGCGGATCACCGAGATCACTGCGTATGGATTGTTGGCGCGTGCCGCAATTGACACCGGGCGGCCATGTACAAGAATACCCCGGGCGATCATATCGGGTCAATTGGCCGCGGTGACTAATCGTCGTAAGTCAGTGACACTTTTAACAGCTTAACGATTCACCTACGCCGTCGACGGGCAGCGTCAGCATCGATTGCTTCCATTTGTCGCAGAATCCGTCTTACAATCCCGTCCATCTTCTCTTTCCTCGAAAACAATAATGCACTCTGCTAAATTCGCAGTATCAAATTACATCCAATTTGAGTTACTTTTAATCACTTCTGTAGGTTGCTCCTGCTCAATTGGCCATTAATTTAACGAAGCAGTGGAGTGAAATAGCAAGAAATGTTAAATTTGATTTAAACATAGTTCATCGTTTATTAAGTATACATACGTTAATATAGATAATATGCCGTTTACTTTAAAACTGAACAATTTAACCACAGAATTCTTTTATATTATACGTATATGTTTTATTATGAACTATATGTTTTAGTTAAAATAAGTTTCTACACACACGGAAGTTAAAGACAAAAAAAAATGCTATTTAACTCGAAATATTGACTTAAATTTGATTCTTTCGTATTTAGTGGAGCAGTTCTAACAATTTGAAATATTTCGAAGCATGAATTGGTATAAACACACACACACACACACACACACACACACACACTAGGTATTTAATAATTTAATAAGTAAATAAAAAAATAGGCTGACTATGTATATGCTAAGCAAAAATAAAATCGGTTAACAACAAGTATATAAGATGTTTAATTAATTAAATATAATTTGATCTCAAATAATTGAACACGACGTTGCTCCGATGTTCTCTTTTCTTTGATTAGACATGTAATTATTTTTTATACAAACACAAAATGTTTTAGTATTCTAACTTTTATAAGTTTAATTTTCAATGAATTCTTTTTAAATTGTAGAACGTTCCATATAATAATATTGTCACTATTATTCAACATTACGACTGCCAACTAATATTACGGTGAAATAGATTTCAGACATATTTGTAGAAACAATATTTGCAATGAAACAATGAGCAATCCTTTTAATTAATTAGAGAAAATTCCTTGAGCGAACATCACGTTTCACAGATTAATAATAATGCAATGAAATGCAGGGCGAGGCATTCGAGTTGGAATAATAATTGAGCTGACTCAATAATAACTGAGATTGTACTATAAAGCGCTATTGAGTGCGTTTTACTCCGCGATAAGTTTGATAAAAGCACAATCTCGAATTACAATCAGAGAGAACTACCGCGTCCGTCGCCACGGGCTGACTTGCGTCAGTCATTTTGACTGAATTCTTAAGTAGTATAGCGTTGTTTAAGTAATACTTAAATACGCGAAACGAGCAAGTCTTTTCTCCAAAAAGCCCACGATACCGCTTCCGCGCCCAAGAAGACTCCGCCTTCAGATTAGAATCCTGTATCGCGCATCCGCGCTTCAGCGCTAATAAAATATTGATTATGGTTTCATTACAAATATGCAGTTGCGCGGAAATAGCTACGAGGATGGGCGGCGTAGGTGGGCAGGGTGACGTGGTGCGGTGCCTTTGTAGGAAGTTTGAAAACTCGACGAGTGGATTAATATCGCGGAGTTCCCGTTACTCGTTGTTGATTTTGTCTGTCTCCGCCCGACTACCCTCGCGAGGCGGCATCCCCCGTCTCCGTCCCGAACCCCGAAGCCACCCCGGCGTTTCTCTCTCACCACCCCTGAGAGAGCCGCCGCCACCACCCCCAGGCCTCACCCGCTCTCCTCGCGAGAAGCTCAAATGTCTCTAATGAACCGGCTTGTGTGCTTATATCTGCGGCTCCTCTAACCGCTTTATACCGGGCGTTCGTTCGCGGGATATACGGAAAGTAAATAATGCGGTGTAAATAAAAACACGGAACGAAGCATAAAACGGAGAGCGCGGCTGGCTCCGTTCCGGACTCGCCACGATTCGATCCCTCCGAGGTGGACGGAGCTAGGTGCTTTTTTTTCCTTTTTATCGTGCGCCCCGCGAAGGGTAGCTTTTGGCATCGACTGGTTCACCTTGCGACGTTGCTTTCAGTCATCGTATGTGTGTGTGTGTGTATATGTGTGTACGTCGTGCAAAATTCAACGTTGTCGCTAACGAATCGGTCAAGATAAAAACGCGTACGGCCACATATTTTACACTCAGACGCGCTGCACGTAGACGCTGCAATAAAAATCTAGTTTTACAGTTTCCAGATTATAAATCAGTCAGTTTTATTTGGTTAAATTTAGATTATTGTGAAACAGAAGACTAATTTTACTACGTTTTTCCTGTTCTTCATTATTTATAATAAAGAACTATAATTAAGAATAAAGAAACTAAAATTAAGTTATTATATTATATTTTTTCCAATGTTTATGTAAAATCAAATGGAAAGTGTAATAAAAGCTTTAGTGGTATGCATTCTGCAACAGTTTTCTAAGTTTCTTCCGGTGAGTCAAAATCTTATTGTTGCTTATTAATAAATGCATATTATTTTTTGTACTTGACGACTTATTGTTATTTTGCAATAATTTGGCGTGAAGGATACGTAAGAAATTATTTATCAAAGAAATCATAAGCGACTGATTATATCATGCATTAAATATGTATAATATTTCAATGTAAGGCGGTACCGATACATATTGCTCGAGTTCAACACGGCTGTGAAATTTTATGTCCCATTAAGACCGCCAATATATGCCTCCTTTAATATACGAGCATAAAAATTGTCGAACGTATTAATGCTCTTCTTCGTGCTCATACTCACCAAACGTGAATTTAATAAAGTTCCAACGAGGAGCGATTTGTCTTCCCGGTTGCATCGAATTAATATTCTACGTTTTCCATTTTGTCGGATATCGCCAGTCATTAAATATCGTGTTAATATCACGAAAGCCAAATGATTTCTCGTTTCCTTTGGTGTACATTTATTTATGCGGGCATCACATCCAGAAATCAACATCCGTTCCATCATTGCACTAAAAAATTGAAGAATAAATTTAATTTAACGCTTTAATCGTATCGTTATTTACAATTTTTTAATGTTAAACATGATTTTTTTAATGGCTAATGTAATTTGAATTGTATCTGTATTATTAAAACAAATAATAGTCTCGTTATTATTGATGTAAAATAATTTTTATTATTAATACAAGAAAAAATTCCAGTAATGGACATTAGAATACAATTAACAATAGGAAAAGTTAGAATTAATTTTACGTAATTAACTATTATAATTAGAATTGATTGTAAATTCTATCTAAGTGACATTGCCTTTGTGCAAATTATTAATAATTTATATTATACATCTAACAATTTCTAACTAAAAGTTTCCTAATGTTTAGCGCGATTCTTAAAAACTCCAGAATCCATTTCTTGATTCAATAGGGCCCGATACGACTCGCGAAACAAAACAGCGTACTAATAAATAGGAACTTAACGTTGCTTTGTCTCAATCGAGAAGGGACTCGTCTTGGTCCGTTGCCGCCGTAGTTTCCAATTTACGCTCGAAGTACCTCTCAATCCTATCAGAAGAAGTAGAAGCAGAAGAAACGGAAATGGACGGGCGCCGAGGTAAGACTTCCATCGTGGTAGTCTTATACGCCAGAGAAAGAGAGAGGGAGGGAGAAGTCAGTCCGTTCTGTCCCTCGTTTTAATTAAAGCAATAAGAACCAGTTTACCCGCCTAGCAGGGTGGCCGAAACTGATTCGTTACTATTTATTTCTAATTATCTTCGATTCTATAAGCCCGGAAATTCTGGGCGAGATGCGAATCTCGACCTGCCGTTCTTTCCGCCGCCGATCTGTCCCGCTATTCCACCTGCCTGCCCTCCGCCGTAATCGAATAATTAAGCCGTTGATTGGAGCTTTATTACCCAATCCGCGAAGTGAGTTTTTATTGGCGCTCTCGAGCTTGCCGTTGAGTATTTAAACAGGGCTGATTGCCCTCTTCCGATTGGAGGGAAATCACCCGCGAGATTGGACGGTGCATAATGTATCTATCTCTACCCGCCGCCGTTCGAATTATTCTCATTTCTTTATTGGGGATTCCATTTAAAAAAAGGTCTTCTGTTTTCTGTGATATCTCCTTGGCTTTTCTTAAAGCAATGTATATACAATAATTTTTTTGGCTCATTTGCTTATAAATGCACCCGTGACTAAATCCTATTGTTATAATTTTACAGTTAATATTTAATGTGCCAAGTGATTATTATTAATCTGTTTATATTTTCTAAATTAATTAGATTAATTTGTTAAATTTCTTGTATTAACGAGAGGATTCTAAAATCCATTGACTTTTAATCATTATGTTCTTTACATTGACAGCATGTTTAGTTTTTTAACACATTCTTTATTTTTATGGTAATCTAATTGTTTTTTATTTTTTAGTAAATAAAGAACATTGATATTCATAATGTTAAGTGTTTATTGCAGCAATAAAATTTTCAGACGAAAAATTATTTAATATGTGACAAACTGATACTAACGGACTAACGACAATTTCTAGCACTAAACTATTAGTAACTGAACATTGTTTAGTGTAATATAATAAATGGTAGAACAAAATTCAAATTTTACATGAATTCTACACAGTAAGATATACTTAAGATTTAAGTTAAAATCGTCTTTGTTAAAATTTTTTATCAAATTTTTACCATACCGTATTAATTTATCACGATTGTTAATTGAATATCTTGTTAAATTGATCATTTTTTATTGATTAAATTGATTGATTTTCTTAAATTGATCAATATTTCTTAGTATTAAAATAAGTTATGGATAAATAAACACATAACATAGAAATAATTTAATTTTGTAAGGTAAATTCTAAGATAAACGTATAAAGTGTATGTGTTTAACATACTATAAATGTTAATTTTACTGAAGAAAGATGTTTTCACAATCTGTTTCCAAACTATATCATAGTGTTACATTTTTTTCTGTTAATTTTTTATGTATTTATATTACGTTCTAACACATTTATCTTGTGTTAAATTAAACGCAAAAATTTAAGAGGACCGTTTGGAACGATACACGTAAAAAATTTAACACAAATTTTCCAACTGTGTAACGCAGATTTAATTCTCCTAACGTGAGATGCAAAAATGCAAAATCGCTTCGCGGAGTATTACGCAACTGTGGCGTGTCCCATATCGTATCGCTCTCGTTTCCCGCGATAGGAATATCAAAATGCATTTTCAATAATCGTGCGATTTACCGGAAGAGACAGCGGGAAAGCGTCCTACGTAGAAGTAGAGGGGGGGACGACCAAACGGAGGGTGGCCCTGATGTCGGCATTGATTTTGCAATGTAAAACATTTCAGCGCTTCCTAAACTGGTCGCGACGGAGGGCCAGGGGAATCCGCGAGGAGAGTGGAAATCGGGACGCAAACGATTCTCTCCGTCGGGGACGAAAAGATATTGATGGTTACAGGGATTTGATGGCATATTGCTCGCCACGTCGGATGTCGATGCCGTCGAGAGATCGTTTTGCGATGTGTCTTCGGTAACACTTTCCGATGTTCGGGCGCGCATGGCGCGCGTATTAGGGACGTAGGGGTGCCCAGAGACGATTTCGAAGCGATACTTCACTGTCAGTGGCACCATCGACCGTCATCATGTATAGCTCTGCGCTCTAAAACGATCGCGTACAATAGCTATGCGAAACTACAATTTCTTCTCCTTCTTCTCTTCTCAATTTGCTCATTTGCTCCCGACGTATTGATGACAAAGAAAAAAAGAATGAAACAGCATCGTTGAGCGGTTCGAGATTGACGTAAAGTACACAGAAAAAAGCAAGTGTCACATTAATTTTTATATACTCATATGGACAAGTTCATTGTTTCGTATATATGCAACAATATATAATGTTCTTAGAAGAACGCTTGCACCTAGCGCTCAACATGCGCACGTGAAGGACACGTGCTGCGCAGAGTGCTCCTTAAGTATAAGATATAGTTAAATAGAAATTATTTAATTTTATTTTTAGAAAATTATAATCTTTGATTTAAAAGTATGAATTTTTTAATTTAAATATATTATTTTTGATTCAACATTTCTTCGACTTTCTTTAAGAATAAGATACAGTTAAATAGAAATTATTTAATTTTATTCTAAGAAAATTATAATCAATTTGAACATGTAGTATTTTCTATTCAACATTCTTTTCCTTTCCATTCAAGAAAATTATTCTTAAATAGCAAGATTAAACTATATAAAATTTTAAAATATAAATTTTTATTTAAATAAATTTTTTTTATTTAATGCAATTTCAAGTTTTAAAACTAGAAGATATTGTCAAAATAACAATGTTCTTTTTTTCTGTGTAGATTGAAATTAGATTCAAATTATTATTCTTTAATAATATTCCGAGATAATGTACCTGTTTCTTCTTTTTTTCTCTTTTCCTTTAAGTACTCGATCTATGAAGATCTCTCTCTCTCGAAGGGAAAGACGACACAATGCACACGCAACGGAGCGCATTTCTCTCCATTCGAAAACGATAAAGATCACTTACTTACGTCGTGAACGAGAGAAGACGCCGGTATACATAATAAAGACGATGCGAAAGAACAACAGCGATCCAGACGAATCGCTGGTCCGTATCCGGTCGGTGACATTTCATTCTCAGGGCTGGCAAGAGGGCATTGTCTCCCGCTTTCCTATCAGATTCTCTCATTTTGCTGCCTTGACTCGACCCTCGAGAGCGTACGATTACTTTCTTTTTGTTTTCATTTAATTACAGATGTCAAGGGGTTGTACCCGCTCGCTCATCCCCTCCCTCGCCGCTCTTCGTCCACCCTAGGGCCGGCCACCCACTTTTTCCCCTTGTTTCTCTCTCTCTCTCTCTCTCTCTCTCTCTCTCTCTCTATTATTCCTTTATTTATTCCAATTATCTGCACGACGTGAATTTGTCATTGCCTTTAATTTCCCTACCCTCGCGCTCTTTCCACGGCCACTCCGTTGCTCGACGACTTCTCGCGCGCCGCAGCGACTGCTAAAAGCGAGAGCCGGCGCTACCGGGGCGCGCCAAGACGTTTGACGCGAGTTTAGCGGGTAATTTGTGCTCCCGGGGTAAAAACTCTCGACTCAATTATACCGCAATGCTTTGATATTAGGGCCGCGTTTTTATTAAATCTCGCGTTATTAATTCGCCGGGCACGATTTTTCGTACAGCCAGCCGAACAACGTAATTGCACGTCCACGTTGATTGTTGTGAATTCATTCTCGAGTAGGAGGGAAATTTCCGCCACTCATATTACTGCGTAGAGAATATCTTAAATTGTAGTAGTCTTTTCCCCGCGGATATTAAGAATTGGATTTAGGAGCGCTTCTAGCTTCTAGATTTAAATATCTGACATTTTTTATTTGCTCGATAACTTTTTATTTTCTTATTTTAATTTAATATATTAACGCGATATATGTATATTTTTTTTAATTACTATACAGGATGTTTGGAAAGATCCAAATTTACATAAGGTATTAACATGGTCAAACAAGAAAAAAAAAACCATATAAACTTATGTCCAAACGTACTTTATTCAAAAGTTATAAACCTTTAAAAATTTTTATCAATTTCTATAATAATTATAAGAAATGTTTTAGGAAAAGTCATTAGTTTGTGTGAAAAAAATTTGTAAAAATAATTTTTGATCGTTTATTATAAGTATTATAATAAGTAATAAAAATCTTTGAACCTTTATAACTGAAAAATATAAACTGTATAAAATATACACTGTTGTCTTGGAATTTAAACCTGAGAAACATTATATGATCTTGACGGATGTATGAGTGAGAAAGCATACATATACATATGCGTAAATTTTATTTTGATGAACTAAATCACGAACAGTCAATTTCCTGTATGGAAAAGAAAACAGTTTTGTCAAACTAAGATAAATATAAATCTGAAAATAATTTTTGTTAAAACTTATTTTGGTAGTCCTAAAAAAATTATTTTTAGATCTCTATCCAGATAAATATTTAGATACAAAAAGAATAAAATCGTTCTTTTTGTGTTATCGATTTTCGTAAGGTAAATATATTAAAGTTAGTTGTAACAAGTCCTAGTTCGATATTTTATTTAGAACAATCTGGATCTTCTATACACATACATACGCAAATTGTAAATGGTTAATTGTTATAATATTTAAACATTGAATTTAAAATGCACTATTATCGCTGTTAAAGCGCGGGATATTGCGCGTACACTTTGCGGTGCAATCGATAGGCCTGACAATAGGCCTGACTTTCGGAACGGATCACCCTACGGATTATTTACGACGCTCTCGCCTCGGATGTATCGGCAATCCCCATTTGCGAAATTGCCCGGTCGCAGCATTCGAATTTTGGGGGTTACCGCCGAACGATCTTTGAAGGGCGTCGAGAGTGGGAGGAGGGGAGAGGGATGTTCAGGTTCCGTCGCTAACATCTTTTATTGTCAGACCGCATATTCGGCGTTTTCACGGTTCCCATTCTCCCCGTCGACAATGATATGCACGCTCGCCATTACGGGGGAGAGAAAAAGGAAGGAAGAGGAAAGAGGAGGGGTGAGCGAGCGAGCGAAACGGAGACGGATAGACGAGAATGCCGTGCCGCGGGCGTAGCGCGACGGCAGAGCAGAAAGACGCGTATAAAGGAGAGACCTCCATTTAGGGATATTGAAAATATTGATTTATTTTAAGTAATGGAGATACGAAAGTGTACCACAACGGATCGTTGTTGCTCGCTCGTGACGCGCCCGCGATTGTTCTACAAATTGGACTTTCTGTCGCTGATGACGTGAATTAATTAAATCATCGGGCACAGGCGTCGATTTGAATGAGGAGCTTTCCTTTATTTCACTTATGTATGTACAATATGTACGGCGCGGACGTACATAGAGAGAACAATGGGCAGTCGGAGGGTAAGTCGAGTTTAAGCAGAAATTATTATGCGATTAATAATTCGATGTACAAGAGAGCAAGGCGCATAACGGAACGGGGAATCCTTTATCGAAGATCTATCGTGTGCAAAAGTTAAAGTCGAGTCTATGGATACAAACGCAATCGTGCGTTTAAAACGTGATTCCCTCACTCGACTGAGACTTCCAGAAGCATCGTCGGAGTCAGCGGCACGCTAGGGCAAGATTAATTGATATCGCAAAGGTTTTCGAACAATCCGCTCGCGCATCGTTCATTTGAGTAATCTTCCTGGCGGCGTTATTCGACATAGTCGAAAGCATTTTCCAGAGGTACTCGCGCACTCTGCGATCGACGGCAGTTGATTTCTTGCCGCGAAGAGAGCAAGTGTGCAAAAAGAAGAAATGCAAGAGAAGAGAAGGCGCGGAAAAAGATTCGAGAATGCGAGGAAATTCATGTTTCACGGCGCAGGATTTTGAGATGTCTCTAACTAATATTCTTATTCGTCCTAACTAATAGTCCTATTCGTTTAAAATCAAATTTTATTGTATTTTAAAGGTATAATTACTATAAACATAGGTTTATAAATTTTGGATAACAATTTATCTATAGTAGCTTAATTATTGATTAATTAAAAAATTATAATACAGCAAAGAATATATTTATACAACATGCACGTACAAATAATTAACCAAAAACGTTGAGTAATTACGTTGTAAGTAATAATGTAGAAATGTAATCAAAAATTATGAAAGAAATACGAGAGCGGAGCAGTGTAACAAAAACACTTTGATTAAATATTGTCGATTTTTGTATAAAATAC
The DNA here is from genome assembly GCF_013373865.1 of Monomorium pharaonis. Classification (NCBI taxonomy): domain Eukaryota; kingdom Metazoa; phylum Arthropoda; class Insecta; order Hymenoptera; family Formicidae; genus Monomorium; species Monomorium pharaonis. Next base: position 31,029,914 of record NC_050469.1, read on the forward strand.
TCAAGTTTTCGTAGCTTTTCTAATTACAAATATTATGTGTTTCTCGTCGACAAGCGAGAAGTATTAATTTTTGTATCTATGTCGTCTGCCTAACAACTAAGTTTCATTGATTATTGTCTGAAATATGATTTTAATGATTATGTGTTTAGTGATTTTTTAATAGTTAAAATTAATCAATATGTAAAAATTTTATTTTCGGCAAGGTTTTATGCGAATCGCTATTTACGCTGTGCGTCAGTTACGCGCATAATGTGCTTGCTTTCTCTCTTTCGCTTTTGCTTTCGGTTTTGATATCAATATCCTAAAAACGCCCTTTGTCGCGTTGAAGTGGCTCGCGCCCACGTAACACTTGCGCTCGTAACGTCACCGATGGAAATTTATCGCTAATAGAAAATTATTCACTGCGACACGAGGCGTGCAATCTCCACATTAAACAAAATTAATTTTATTTCTCCGTTCTTCTCTCTTTTCTCATTTCTACTTATTACACTTCTAGGCTTAAAAAAGTAATAGAGATCAAAACACCGCCGGTTGGAGGATATTATATTTCCCTCTTTACTGTGCGCGCGCGTAATGATGATAACGCGACGATAAAATATGACGTAATTATCAGGTGTTGCGCACGTTGGAACGCGATACGAGTCCAATGCAGCTGGAATATTTTTCGTGCGCGCTCTCGCGAGTTTGGTATCAATATTCTAAAAACGCCCTTTTTGTTGCGCTCGGGAAAGAATCCGCGTCACGATAACGCGAAATGCTTTCTGACTTCAGCTACGCGCGCTGACTGTAATCACGGTTGGCATCTTTTCCCCTGTCCGCATTGCGCGCCATATGCCGTGCTAACTACTGTTGCACTTATCATTCACATACATGTACCATACAGATATCGGGAATATCTCCATAGCACTCTCATTATTGTCGACCATTGTCGACGAAATATTGTGGAACCTTCATGGGAAAAACGGCATTTTTCGAGACAATATTATTATTGTGGGACATGTTACAATAATGATACTAATTGGCCGTTTAGCTTTAAGAAGCGGTTGCAAAATTCTTTATTCAATAATTACATACCACTAGCAATTCCTTGACAAACATAATAGTTAGATATATTTTTAAGCGTCGCTTTTCATTAACCCTAAAATGCTAATTTAAGTGCAATGGGATTTTTATTGTTAAAAAATTTGACAGCTTAAAATAATATTTAATAAAATTTTTTTACATTAATTTAAATTTGTGTTACTTTAATTATTATTGCAATTTATGGATTATTATAATAAATCTCAAAAAATTCTTAAGAGTGTAAAAAGAGTTACGAAGAGTAAATACTTTAATTTACATGTAATAACAAAATTGTAAATTTGTTTTAAAATTGGATTATCAAAAATCAAACAAATGGGAGCTCATTCTTTAAATTTGCATCTTTCGAAATGATTGACAACGCATCTCGTGCACCCGTTGCCTGTTCACCGCACGAGACAACGCGATTTGAGTGGTGATAAAAAAAAAAGGTGATCTCTTTTATCATCATCTTGCTCGTAATCCGGCATGTACGCGGGTTATAATCATTTGCATAGAGCGGCATAGAGACCTCAAATATGCTAAGCACCAGCGTGCACACGCGTAACGCGTGTTATACGCGAATAGGCGTGTGGACGGTGACACGCGTTGACATTCGTCATTGTCCCCGGCTTAATTACACTTTCTTTCGGCGGGACTAAAAAAAAATTCGCCACTGTCAAACGTGCTGCCCTCACACCCCGCGCGCTTACCTCACACCCCATTCGGTCCGATTCTCGCTTCCACCCCTCGGTGCTGCATCCATCGCGAGCGAGGGGTGAAACGCGTCGTGTAAACCGCGTGTACGGCCGTCCGCCGACACCTGTTTACTCCCTACGGACGGTCGTGTGCACGCACGGTGAAACAGTTGGTTTACGTGGGGGCGACGAAATCGTCTTGTTTGAGCTGTTTGCGTTGATTAAAGTGTTTTATCATGCCAATTAATGACGATCGCGATGACCGCGTAAAGATAGAAGCAACCGATATACACGAGAGAGAAAGAGAGCTTTTTTGGAAGAGGAATGTCGAATGGAAAATTTATCAGTAAAGTTATTTCTGTTAATTTAATTTCTACATATAATTCTTATACGTATCATTTTATGAAGAAAATTAATTTATTTGAAAATATGCAGATGATATTTTAGATATATCTGAATTCCTATAGGGAAGATAGTGGGAATATGGCGCACTGAAGTAAAAATTGAATATTTTTAATGAAAAATGTTTCCAATGTAATAAAATAAAAGATAAAGTTGAAGTTGAATATGTTATCTATTTAGCATGTGACTGATTGAATAAAATTTTTATCGTATAATACATAAAAATATTGCATTTTGAAAAACGTCTGTTTGCGCCTTATTGCCCAGTACATCGTGTAATGCGGCGCACCGTGGTTTATATATTAAAAAATTATTGGAATTGATACTATTTTCTGATTATATATTAAGTTGTAATTTAAAAAATTGTTAAAGGGTGTTTTTGTTTAATTATTATTAAATAATGCATTAAGCATAACAAAATTAATGAAAGTTATAGCATTTTTTATAGATTATCAAAATACAGTTATAAGTTAGAGATGTATAAAATTTAGACATAATACGTAATGTTTAGATAGCTTGTATTTTTCATTCAATAATGCCTATAACAATATAGTAGATTTAGATATAATCCTATCTAAAAAAGGAGATGTTAAATCGAATCGAATTTATTGTTGCCGCTTTTCCGAGATGCTGATTGGCTGTCTCGCTATAAAGTTGTTAAGTGCGTTGTGACTGTCTTCACTTCGTGTCATTTCCAGCTGTCAAACTACTTCGTGTCGTTTTCAGCTGTCAAACTGTCACTTTTGATAGCTGATTGAAATAATTACAAGAAATCAGGGAAAAAGAAAAAAGAGCCAAATAAAAAATATACGAGAGGAAGAGAAAGAGAGAGAGAGAGAAAGAGAGAAACGGGGGGGGGGAGGAGAAGTAAGAATCCTTTCTAAAAAAGGGCATGGCATCAATACTCGCATCTCTCGAAGTATTGTTGTCGCTTTTCCGCGATGCCGATTAAACGTGTGTCAATAGTTTTTAAAAAAGTTATGGTGTTGTAATTAATAAAAACATTTTTTTTTAAATTATTTTGCCCGGAAAACTTGAATTTTGAAAGCTGGACGTGAAGTGCTAATTGAATATCGACAGATTTATTTATTTTAACGCAGTTTTCATATAGTTCCGGACGCGTCCAATAATTTTCTAAAGAGTTCCAGTGATATAATTAATTAACACATTTTTTAAACAATTATTTTGTCCGAAAAACTTGACTTTTGAGGGCTAAAGGTGAGATGCTGTTCAAATATCGACAGATCTAATTATTTTAACGTAATTCTCATATAGTTCGGGACGCGTACAATATGTTTCTATAAAGTTCAGGTGATATAATTAATTAGAACATTTTTTAAACAATTATTTTGCCCGAAAAACTTGAATTTCTAAGGCTACACGTCAAGTGCTATTTGAATATCGACAGATCTATTTATTTTAACGTAATTCACATATAGTTCGGGACGCGTACAATATGTTTCTATAAAGTTCCGGTGATATAATTAATTAGAACATTTTTTAAACAATTATTTTGCCCGAAAAACTTGAATTTTTGGGCTAGACGTGAAATGCAAATCGAATATTGACAATTATGTCTATTTCAACGCAGTTTTCATATAGTTCTGTACGCGTATAATGGTTTTTTAAAGAGTTACGGCGTTATAATTAATTAAAACATTTTTTAAACAATTCTTTTGCCCGAAAAACTTGAATTTCTAAGGCTACACGTCAAGTGCTATTCGAATATTGACAGATCTATTTATTTTAACGAAATTCTCATATAGTTCGGGACGCGTACAATATGTTTCTGTAAAGTTCCGGTGATATAATTAATTAAAACATTTTTTAAACAATTATTTTGTTTGAAAAACTTGAATTTCTAAGGCTACACGACAAGTGCTAATCGAATATCGACAGATCTATTTATTTGAACGTAATTCTCATATAGTTCTGGACGCTTACAATATGTTTCTATAAAGTTCAGGTGATATAATTAATTAAAACATTTTTTAAACAATTATTTTGCTCGAAAAACTTGAATTTCTAAGGCTACACGACAAGTGCTAATCGAATATTGACAGATCTATTTATTTTAACGTAATTCTCATATAGTTCGGGACGCGTACAATATGTTTCTGTAAAGTTCCGGTGATATAATTAATTAGAACATTTTTTAAACAATTATTATGCTTGAAAAACTTGAATTTTTGAGGCTACACGACAAGTGCTAATCGAATATCGACAGATCTATTTATTTTAACGTAATTCTCATATAGTTCGGGACGCTTACAATATGTTTCTATAAAGTTCAGGTGATATAATTAATTAAAACAATTTTTAAACAATTATTTTGCCCAAAAAACTTGAATTTTTGAGGCTACACGACAAGTGCTAATCGAATATCGACAGATCTATGTATTTTAACGTAATTCTCATATAGTTCGGGACGCGTACAATATGTTTATATAAAGTTCAGGTGATATAATTAATTAAAACATTTTTTAAACAATTATTTTGCTTGAAAAACTTGAATTTCTAAGGCTACACGACAAGTGCTAATCGAATATCGACAGATCTAATTATTTTAACGTAATTCTCATATAGTTCGGGACGCGTACAATAAGGTTATGTAAAGTTCCGGTGATATAATTAATTAAGACATTTTTTAAACAATTATTTTGCTTGAAAAACTTGAATTTCTCAGGCTACACGACAAGTGCTAATCGAATATCAACAGATCTAATTATTTTAACGTAATTCTCATATAGTTCGGGACGCGTACAATATGTTTCTATAAAGTTCAGGTGATATAATTAATTAGAACATTTTTTAAACAATTATTTTGCTTGAAAAACTTGAATTTCTAAGGCTACACGACAAGTGCTAATCGAATATCGACAGATCTATTTATTTTAACGTAATTCTCATATAGTTCGGGACGCGTACAATATGTTTCTATAAAGTTCCGGTGATATAATTAATTAGAACATTTTTTAAACAATTATTTTGCCCGAAAAACTTGAATTTTTGGGCTAGACGTGAAATGCAAATCGAATATTGACAATTATGTCTATTTCAACGCAGTTTTCATATAGTTCTGTACGCGTATAATGGTTTTTTAAAGAGTTACGGCGTTATAATTAATTAAAACATTTTTTAAACAATTCTTTTGCCCGAAAAACTTGAATTTCTAAGGCTACACGTCAAGTGCTATTCGAATATTGACAGATCTATTTATTTTAACGAAATTCTCATATAGTTCGGGACGCGTACAATATGTTTCTGTAAAGTTCCGGTGATATAATTAATTAAAACATTTTTTAAACAATTATTTTGTTTGAAAAACTTGAATTTCTAAGGCTACACGACAAGTGCTAATCGAATATCGACAGATCTATTTATTTGAACGTAATTCTCATATAGTTCTGGACGCTTACAATATGTTTCTATAAAGTTCAGGTGATATAATTAATTAAAACATTTTTTAAACAATTATTTTGCTCGAAAAACTTGAATTTCTAAGGCTACACGACAAGTGCTAATCGAATATTGACAGATCTATTTATTTTAACGTAATTCTCATATAGTTCGGGACGCGTACAATATGTTTCTGTAAAGTTCCGGTGATATAATTAATTAGAACATTTTTTAAACAATTATTATGCTTGAAAAACTTGAATTTTTGAGGCTACACGACAAGTGCTAATCGAATATCGACAGATCTATTTATTTTAACGTAATTCTCATATAGTTCGGGACGCTTACAATATGTTTCTATAAAGTTCAGGTGATATAATTAATTAAAACAATTTTTAAACAATTATTTTGCCCAAAAAACTTGAATTTTTGAGGCTACACGACAAGTGCTAATCGAATATCGACAGATCTATGTATTTTAACGTAATTCTCATATAGTTCGGGACGCGTACAATATGTTTATATAAAGTTCAGGTGATATAATTAATTAAAACATTTTTTAAACAATTATTTTGCTTGAAAAACTTGAATTTCTAAGGCTACACGACAAGTGCTAATCGAATATCGACAGATCTAATTATTTTAACGTAATTCTCATATAGTTCGCGACGCGTACAATATGTTTGTATAAAATTCAGGTGATATAATTAATTAGAACATTTTTTAAACAATTATTTTGCCCGAAAAACTTGAATTTTTGAGGCTACACGACAAGTGCTAATCGAATATCGACAGATCTATTTATTTTAACGTAATTCTCATATAGTTCGGAACGCTTACAATATGTTTCTATAAAGTTCAGGTGATATAATTAATTAGAACATTTTTTAAACAATTATTTTGCCCGAAAAACTTGAATTTCTAAGGCTACACGACAAGTGCTAATCGAATATCGACAGATCTAATTATTTTAACGTAATTCTCATATAGTTCGGGACGCGTACAATAAGGTTATGTAAAGTTCCGGTGATATAATTAATTAAGACATTTTTTAAACAATTATTTTGCTTGAAAAACTTGAATTTCTCAGGCTACACGACAAGTGCTAATCGAATATCAACAGATCTAATTATTTTAACGTAATTCTCATATAGTTCGGGACGCGTACAATATGTTTCTATAAAGTTCAGGTGATATAATTAATTAGAACATTTTTTAAACAATTATTTTGCTTGAAAAACTTGAATTTCTAAGGCTACACGACAAGTGCTAATCGAATATCGACAGATCTATTTATTTTAACGTAATTCTCATATAGTTCGGGACGCGTACAATATGTTTCTATAAAGTTCCGGTGATATAATTAATTAGAACATTTTTTAAACAATTATTTTGCTTGAAAAACTTGAATTTATATGGCTACACGACAAGTGCTAATCGAATATCGACAGATCTAATTATTTTAACGTAATTCTCATATAGTTCGGGACGCGTACAATAAGGTTATGTAAAGTTCCGGTGATATAATTAATTAGAACATTTTTTAAACAATTATTTTGCTTGAAAAACTTGAATTTCTAAGGCTACACGACAAGTGCTAATCGAATATTGACAGATCTATTTATTTTAACGAAATTCTCATATAGTTCGGGACGCGTACAATATGTTTCTGTAAAGTTCCGGTGATATAATTAATTAAAACATTTTTTAAACAATTATTTTGTTTGAAAAACTTGAATTTCTAAGGCTACACGACAAGTGCTAATCGAATATCGACAGATCTATTTATTTGAACGTAATTCTCATATAGTTCTGGACGCTTACAATATGTTTCTATAAAGTTCAGGTGATATAATTAATTAAAACATTTTTTAAACAATTATTTTGCTCGAAAAACTTGAATTTCTAAGGCTACACGACAAGTGCTAATCGAATATTGACAGATCTATTTATTTTAACGTAATTCTCATATAGTTCGGGACGCGTACAATATGTTTCTGTAAAGTTCCGGTGATATAATTAATTAGAACATTTTTTAAACAATTATTTTGCTTGAAAAACTTGAATTTATATGGCTACACGACAAGTGCTAATCGAATATCGACAGATCTAATTATTTTAACGTAATTCTCATATAGTTCGGGACGCGTACAATATGTTTCTATAAAGTTCAGGTGATATAATTAATTAGAACATTTTTTAAACAATTATTTTGCCCGAAAAACTTGAATTTCTAAGGCTACACGTCAAGTGCTATTTGAATATCGACAGATCTATTTATTTGAACGTAATTCTCATATAGTTCGGGACGCGTACAATATGTTTCTGTAAAGTTCCGGTGATATAATTAATTAGAACATTTTTTAAACAATTATTATGCTTGAAAAACTTGAATTTTTGAGGCTACACGACAAGTGCTAATCGAATATCGACAGATCTATTTATTTTAACGTAATTCTCATATAGTTCGGGACGCTTACAATATGTTTCTATAAAGTTCAGGTGATATAATTAATTAAAACAATTTTTAAACAATTATTTTGCCCAAAAAACTTGAATTTTTGAGGCTACACGACAAGTGCTAATCGAATATCGACAGATCTATGTATTTTAACGTAATTCTCATATAGTTCGGGACGCGTACAATATGTTTATATAAAGTTCAAGTGATATAATTAATTAAAACATTTTTTAAACAATTATTTTGCTTGAAAAACTTGAATTTCTAAGGCTACACGACAAGTGCTAATCGAATATCGACAGATCTAATTATTTTAACGTAATTCTCATATAGTTCGCGACGCGTACAATATGTTTGTATAAAATTCAGGTGATATAATTAATTAGAACATTTTTTAAACAATTATTTTGCCCGAAAAACTTGAATTTTTGAGGCTACACGACAAGTGCTAATCGAATATCGACAGATCTATTTATTTTAACGTAATTCTCATATAGTTCGGAACGCTTACAATATGTTTCTATAAAGTTCAGGTGATATAATTAATTAGAACATTTTTTAAACAATTATTTTGCCCGAAAAACTTGAATTTCTAAGGCTACACGACAAGTGCTAATCGAATATCGACAGATCTAATTATTTTAACGTAATTCTCATATAGTTCGGGACGCGTACAATAAGGTTATGTAAAGTTCCGGTGATATAATTAATTAAGACATTTTTTAAACAATTATTTTGCTTGAAAAACTTGAATTTATATGGCTACACGACAAGTGCTAATTGAATATCAACAGATCTAATTATTTTAACGTAATTCTCATATAGTTCGGGACGCGTACAATATGTTTCTATAAAGTTCAGGTGATATAATTAATTAGAACATTTTTTAAACAATTATTTTGCTTGAAAAACTTGAATTTCTAAGGCTACACGACAAGTGCTAATCGAATATCGACAGATCTATTTATTTTAACGTAATTCTCATATAGTTCGGGACGCGTACAATATGTTTCTATAAAGTTTCGGTGATATAATTAATTAGAACAATTTTTAAACAATTATTATGCTTGAAAAACTTGAATTTCTAAGGCTACACGACAAGTGCTAATCGAATATCGACAGATCTAATTATTTTAACGTAATTCTCATATAGTTCGGGACGCGTACAATATGTTTCTATAAAGTTCCGGTGATATAATTAATTAGAACATTTTTTAAACAATTATTTTGCCCGAAAAACTTGAATTTTTGAGGCTACACGACAAGTGCTAATCGAATATCGACAGATCTATTTATTTTAACGTAATTCTCATATAGTTCGGAACGCTTACAATATGTTTCTATAAAGTTCAGGTGATATAATTAATTAGAACATTTTTTAAACAATTATTTTGCCCGAAAAACTTGAATTTCTAAGGCTACACGACAAGTGCTAATCGAATATCGACAGATCTAATTATTTTAACGTAATTCTCATATAGTTCAGGACGCGTACAATAAGGTTATGTAAAGTTCCGGTGATATAATTAATTAGGACATTTTTTAAACAATTATTTTGCTTGAAAAACTTGAATTTCTCAGGCTACACGACAAGTGCTAATCGAATATCAACAGATCTAATTATTTTAACGTAATTCTCATATAGTTCGGGACGCGTACAATATGTTTCTATAAAGTTCAGGTGATATAATTAATTAGAACATTTTTTAAACAATTATTTTGCTTGAAAAACTTGAATTTCTAAGGCTACACGACAAGTGCTAATCGAATATCGACAGATCTATTTATTTTAACGTAATTCTCATATAGTTCGGGACGCGTACAATATGTTTCTATAAAGTTTCGGTGATATAATTAATTAGAACAATTTTTAAACAATTATTATGCTTGAAAAACTTGAATTTCTAAGGCTACACGACAAGTGCTAATCGAATATCGACAGATCTATTTATTTTAACGTAATTCTCATATAGTTCGGGACGCGTACAATATGTTTCTATAAAGTTCCGGTGATATAATTAATTAGAACATTTTTTAAACAATTATTTTGCCCGAAAAACTTGAATTTTTGAGGCTACACGACAAGTGCTAATCGAATATCGACAGATCTATTTATTTTAACGTAATTCTCATATAGTTCGGAACGCTTACAATATGTTTCTATAAAGTTCAGGTGATATAATTAATTAGAACATTTTTTAAACAATTATTTTGCCCGAAAAACTTGAATTTCTAAGGCTACACGACAAGTGCTAATCGAATATCGACAGATCTAATTATTTTAACGTAATTCTCATATAGTTCGGGACGCGTACAATAAGGTTATGTAAAGTTCCGGTGATATAATTAATTAAGACATTTTTTAAACAATTATTTTGCTTGAAAAACTTGAATTTCTCAGGCTACACGACAAGTGCTAATCGAATATCAACAGATCTAATTATTTTAACGTAATTCTCATATAGTTCGGGACGCGTACAATATGTTTCTATAAAGTTCAGGTGATATAATTAATTAGAACATTTTTTAAACAATTATTTTGCTTGAAAAACTTGAATTTCTAAGGCTACACGACAAGTGCTAATCGAATATCGACAGATCTATTTATTTTAACGTAATTCTCATATAGTTCGGGACGCGTACAATATGTTTCTATAAAGTTCCGGTGATATAATTAATTAGAACATTTTTTAAACAATTATTTTGCCCGAAAAACTTGAATTTTTGGGCTAGACGTGAAATGCAAATCGAATATTGACAATTATGTCTATTTCAACGCAGTTTTCATATAGTTCTGTACGCGTATAATGGTTTTTTAAAGAGTTACGGCGTTATAATTAATTAAAACATTTTTTAAACAATTCTTTTGCCCGAAAAACTTGAATTTCTAAGGCTACACGTCAAGTGCTATTCGAATATTGACAGATCTATTTATTTTAACGAAATTCTCATATAGTTCGGGACGCGTACAATATGTTTCTGTAAAGTTCCGGTGATATAATTAATTAAAACATTTTTTAAACAATTATTTTGTTTGAAAAACTTGAATTTCTAAGGCTACACGACAAGTGCTAATCGAATATCGACAGATCTATTTATTTGAACGTAATTCTCATATAGTTCTGGACGCTTACAATATGTTTCTATAAAGTTCAGGTGATATAATTAATTAAAACATTTTTTAAACAATTATTTTGCTCGAAAAACTTGAATTTCTAAGGCTACACGACAAGTGCTAATCGAATATTGACAGATCTATTTATTTTAACGTAATTCTCATATAGTTCGGGACGCGTACAATATGTTTCTGTAAAGTTCCGGTGATATAATTAATTAGAACATTTTTTAAACAATTATTTTGCTTGAAAAACTTGAATTTATATGGCTACACGACAAGTGCTAATCGAATATCGACAGATCTAATTATTTTAACGTAATTCTCATATAGTTCGGGACGCGTACAATATGTTTCTATAAAGTTCAGGTGATATAATTAATTAGAACATTTTTTAAACAATTATTTTGCCCGAAAAACTTGAATTTCTAAGGCTACACGTCAAGTGCTATTTGAATATCGACAGATCTATTTATTTGAACGTAATTCTCATATAGTTCGGGACGCGTACAATATGTTTCTGTAAAGTTCCGGTGATATAATTAATTAGAACATTTTTTAAACAATTATTATGCTTGAAAAACTTGAATTTTTGAGGCTACACGACAAGTGCTAATCGAATATCGACAGATCTATTTATTTTAACGTAATTCTCATATAGTTCGGGACGCTTACAATATGTTTCTATAAAGTTCAGGTGATATAATTAATTAAAACAATTTTTAAACAATTATTTTGCCCAAAAAACTTGAATTTTTGAGGCTACACGACAAGTGCTAATCGAATATCGACAGATCTATGTATTTTAACGTAATTCTCATATAGTTCGGGACGCGTACAATATGTTTATATAAAGTTCAAGTGATATAATTAATTAAAACATTTTTTAAACAATTATTTTGCTTGAAAAACTTGAATTTCTAAGGCTACACGACAAGTGCTAATCGAATATCGACAGATCTAATTATTTTAACGTAATTCTCATATAGTTCGCGACGCGTACAATATGTTTGTATAAAATTCAGGTGATATAATTAATTAGAACATTTTTTAAACAATTATTTTGCCCGAAAAACTTGAATTTTTGAGGCTACACGACAAGTGCTAATCGAATATCGACAGATCTATTTATTTTAACGTAATTCTCATATAGTTCGGAACGCTTACAATATGTTTCTATAAAGTTCAGGTGATATAATTAATTAGAACATTTTTTAAACAATTATTTTGCCCGAAAAACTTGAATTTCTAAGGCTACACGACAAGTGCTAATCGAATATCGACAGATCTAATTATTTTAACGTAATTCTCATATAGTTCGGGACGCGTACAATAAGGTTATGTAAAGTTCCGGTGATATAATTAATTAAGACATTTTTTAAACAATTATTTTGCTTGAAAAACTTGAATTTATATGGCTACACGACAAGTGCTAATTGAATATCAACAGATCTAATTATTTTAACGTAATTCTCATATAGTTCGGGACGCGTACAATATGTTTCTATAAAGTTCAGGTGATATAATTAATTAGAACATTTTTTAAACAATTATTTTGCTTGAAAAACTTGAATTTCTAAGGCTACACGACAAGTGCTAATCGAATATCGACAGATCTATTTATTTTAACGTAATTCTCATATAGTTCGGGACGCGTACAATATGTTTCTATAAAGTTTCGGTGATATAATTAATTAGAACAATTTTTAAACAATTATTATGCTTGAAAAACTTGAATTTCTAAGGCTACACGACAAGTGCTAATCGAATATCGACAGATCTAATTATTTTAACGTAATTCTCATATAGTTCGGGACGCGTACAATATGTTTCTATAAAGTTCCGGTGATATAATTAATTAGAACATTTTTTAAACAATTATTTTGCCCGAAAAACTTGAATTTTTGAGGCTACACGACAAGTGCTAATCGAATATCGACAGATCTATTTATTTTAACGTAATTCTCATATAGTTCGGAACGCTTACAATATGTTTCTATAAAGTTCAGGTGATATAATTAATTAGAACATTTTTTAAACAATTATTTTGCCCGAAAAACTTGAATTTCTAAGGCTACACGACAAGTGCTAATCGAATATCGACAGATCTAATTATTTTAACGTAATTCTCATATAGTTCAGGACGCGTACAATAAGGTTATGTAAAGTTCCGGTGATATAATTAATTAGGACATTTTTTAAACAATTATTTTGCTTGAAAAACTTGAATTTCTCAGGCTACACGACAAGTGCTAATCGAATATCAACAGATCTAATTATTTTAACGTAATTCTCATATAGTTCGGGACGCGTACAATATGTTTCTATAAAGTTCAGGTGATATAATTAATTAGAACATTTTTTAAACAATTATTTTGCTTGAAAAACTTGAATTTCTAAGGCTACACGACAAGTGCTAATCGAATATCGACAGATCTATTTATTTTAACGTAATTCTCATATAGTTCGGGACGCGTACAATATGTTTCTATAAAGTTTCGGTGATATAATTAATTAGAACAATTTTTAAACAATTATTATGCTTGAAAAACTTGAATTTCTAAGGCTACACGACAAGTGCTAATCGAATATCGACAGATCTAATTATTTTAACGTAATTCTCATATAGTTCGGGACGCGTACAATATGTTTCTATAAAGTTCCGGTGATATAATTAATTAGAACATTTTTTAAACAATTATTTTGCCCGAAAAACTTGAATTTTTGAGGCTACACGACAAGTGCTAATCGAATATCGACAGATCTATTTATTTTAACGTAATTCTCATATAGTTCGGAACGCTTACAATATGTTTCTATAAAGTTCAGGTGATATAATTAATTAGAACATTTTTTAAACAATTATTTTGCCCGAAAAACTTGAATTTCTAAGGCTACACGACAAGTGCTAATCGAATATCGACAGATCTAATTATTTTAACGTAATTCTCATATAGTTCAGGACGCGTACAATAAGGTTATGTAAAGTTCCGGTGATATAATTAATTAGGACATTTTTTAAACAATTATTTTGCTTGAAAAACTTGAATTTCTCAGGCTACATGACAAGTGCTAATCGAATATCAACAGATCTAATTATTTTAACGTAATTCTCATATAGTTCGGGACGCGTACAATATGTTTCTATAAAGTTCAGGTGATATAATTAATTAGAACATTTTTTAAACAATTATTTTGCTTGAAAAACTTGAATTTCTAAGGCTACACGACAAGTGCTAATCGAATATCGACAGATCTATTTATTTTAACGTAATTCTCATATAGTTCGGGACGCGTACAATATGTTTCTATAAAGTTCCGGTGATATAATTAATTAGAACAATTTTTAAACAATTATTATGCTTGAAAAACTTGAATTTCTAAGGCTACACGACAAGTGCTAATCGAATATCGACAGATCTATTTATTTTAACGTAATTCTCATATAGTTCGGGACGCGTACAATATGTTTCTATAAAGTTCCGGTGATATAATTAATTAGAACATTTTTTAAACAATTATTTTGCCCGAAAAACTTGAATTTTTGAGGCTACACGACAAGTGCTAATCGAATATCGACAGATCTATTTATTTTAACGTAATTCTTATATAGTTCGGAACGCTTACAATATGTTTCTATAAAGTTCAGGTGATATAATTAATTAGAACATTTTTTAAACAATTATTATGCTTGAAAAACTTGAATTTCTAAGGCTACACGACAAGTGCTAATCGAATATCGACAGATCTAATTATTTTAACGTAATTCTCATATAGTTCGGGACGCGTACAATATGTTTCTGTAAAGTTCCGGTGATATAATTAATTAGAACATTTTTTAAACAATTATTTTGCTTGAAAAACTTGAATTTCTAAGGCTACACGACAAGTGCTAATCGAATATCGACAGATCTAATTATTTTAACGTAATTCTCATATAGTTCGGGACGCGTACAATATGTTTCTATAAAGTTCAGGTGATATAATTAATTACAACATTTTTTAAACAATTATTTTGCCCGAAAAACTTGAATTTCTAAGGCTACACGTCAAGTGCTATTTGAATATCGACAGATCTATTTATTTTAACGTAATTCTCATATAGTTCGGGACGCGTACAATATGTTTCTATAAAGTTCCGGTGATATAATTAATTAGAACATTTTTTAAACAATTATTATGCTTGAAAAACTTGAATTTCTAAGGCTACACGACAAGTGCTAATCGAATATCGACAGATCTAATTATTTTAACGTAATTCTCATATAGTTCGGGACGCTTACAATATGTTTCTATAAAGTTCAGGTGATATAATTAATTAAAACATTTTTTAAACAATTATTTTGCCCAAAAAACTTGAATTTTTGAGGCTACACGATAAGTGCTAATCGAATATCGACAGATCTATGTATTTTAACGTAATTCTCATATAGTTCGGGACGCGTACAATATGTTTCTATAAAGTTCAGGTGATATAATTAATTACAACATTTTTTAAACAATTATTTTGCCCGAAAAACTTGAATTTCTAAGGCTACACGACAAGTGCTAATCGAATATCGACAGATCTATTTATTTTAACGTAATTCTCATATAGTTCGGAACGCTTACAATATGTTTCTATAAAGTTCAGGTGATATAATTAATTAGAACATTTTTTAAACAATTATTTTGCCCGAAAAACTTGAATTTCTAAGGCTACACGACAAGTGCTAATCGAATATCGACAGATCTAATTATTTTAACGTAATTCTCATATAGTTCGGGACGCGTACAATATGTTTCTATAAAGTTCAGGTGATATAATTAATTAGAACATTTTTTAAACAATTATTTTGCTTGAAAAACTTGAATTTCTAAGGCTACACGACAAGTGCTAATCGAATATCGACAGATCTATTTATTTTAACGTAATTCTCATATAGTTCGGGACGCGTACAATATGTTTCTATAAAGTTTCGGTGATATAATTAATTAGAACAATTTTTAAACAATTATTATGCTTGAAAAACTTGAATTTCTAAGGCTACACGACAAGTGCTAATCGAATATCGACAGATCTAATTATTTTAACGTAATTCTCATATAGTTCGGGACGCTTACAATATGTTTCTATAAAGTTCAGGTGATATAATTAATTAGAACATTTTTTAAACAATTATTTTGCCCGAAAAACTTGAATTTTTGAGGCTACACGACAAGTGCTAATCGAATATCGACAGATCTATTTATTTGAACGTAATTCTCATATAGTTCGGAACGCGTACAATATGTTTCTATAAAGTTCAGGTGATATAATTAATTAAAACATTTTTTAAACAATTATTTTGCTTGAAAAACTTGAATTTCTAAGGCTACACGACAAGTGCTAATCGAATATCGACAGATCTAATTATTTTTACGTAATTCTCATATAGTTCGGGACGCGTACAATATGTTTGTATAAAATTCAGGTGATATAATTAATTAGAACATTTTTTAAACAATTATTTTGCCTGATAAACTTGAACTTCTAAGACTACACGACAAGTGCTAATCGAATATCGACAGATCTATTTATTTTAACGTAATTCTCATATAGTTCGGGACGCGTACAATATGTTTCTATAAAGTTCAGGTGATATAATTAATTAGAACATTTTTTAAACAATTATTTTGCCCGAAAAACTTGAATTTCTAAGGCTACACGACAAATGCTAATCGAATATCGACAGATCTATTTATTTGAACGTAATTCTCATATAGTTCGGGACGCGTACAATATGTTTTTATAAAGTTCAGGTGATATAATTAATTAAAACATTTTTTAAACAATTATTTTGCTTGAAAAACTTGAATTTCTAAAGCTACACGACAAGTGCTAATCGAATATCGACAGATCTAATTATTTTAACGTAGTTCTCATATAGTTCGGGACGCGTACAATATGTTTCTATAAAGTTCAGGTGATATAATTAATTAGAACATTTTTTAAACAATTATTTTGCCCGAAAAACTTGAATTTCTAAGGCTACACGTCAAGTGCTATTTGAATATCGACAGATCTATTTATTTTAACGTAATTTTCATATAGTTCGGGACGCGTACAATATGTTTCTATAAAGTTCAGATAATATAATTAATTAAAACATTTTTTAAACAATTATTTTGACCGAAAAACTTGTATTTTAGGGCTAGGCCTGAAATTCTAATCGAATATCGACAGATCTATGTATTTTAACGTAATTCTCATATAGTTCTGGACGCCTACAAGAGTTTTTTAAAAAGTTACGGTGTTATAATTAATTAAAACATTTTTTAAACAATTATTTTGCCCGAAAAACTTGACTTTTGAGGGCTAAAGGTGAGATGCTGTTCAAATATCGACAGTTCTATTTATTTTAACGCAATTCTCATATAGTTCCGGACGCGTACAATAAGTTTCTAAAGAGTTCCGGTAATATAATTAATTAAAACATTTTTTAAACAATTATTTTACCCGAAAAACTTGAATTTTGAGAGCTAGACGTGAAATGCTAATCGAATATCAACAGTTCTATTTATTTAAACGCATTTTTCATATAGTTTTGGACGCGTACAATAGTTTTTTAAAAAGATACGGTGTTTTAATTAATTAAAACATTGTTTAAACAGTTATTTTTCCCGGAAAACTTGATTTTTGAGGACTAGACGTGAAATGCTAATCGAATATCGACAGTTTTATTTATTTTAACGCAGTTCTCATATAGTTTCAGACGCGTACAATAATTTTCTAAAGAGTTTTGGTAATATAATTAATTAAAACATTTTTTAAACAATTATTTTGCCCAAGAAACTTGAATTTTGAGGGCTAGACGTGAAATGCAAATCGAATATCAACAGTTCTATTTATTTTAACGCAGTTTTCATATAGTTCTGGACGCGTACAATAGTTTTTGGAAAGTTACGGTGTTATAATTAATAAAAACATTTTTTAAACAATTATTTTGCCCGGAAAACTTGAATTTTTAAAGCTAGACCTGAAATGCTAATCAAATATCGACTGATCTATTTATTTTAACGTAATTCTCACATAGTTCCGGACGCGTACAATAATTTGCTATAGAATTCAGGTGATATAATTAATTAAAACATTTTTTAAACAATTATATTTTCCGGAAAACTTGAATTTTGAGGGTTGACGGGAAATGCTAATCGAATATCGAGAATTCTATTTATTTTAACACAGTTTTCCTATAGTTCCGGACGCGTACAATAATTTTCTAAAGAGTTCGCCAGAAAGTGAAAGTTTTGAAAATTAACAGGTTACATTACATATAATATATTATAATTTTTAATTTATTTAAAGGGGATTAAGTATGGAGATAAAGTATGTAAGAGTGATATTAAGAAACATGAAAATATAATATAATCACTAATTTGTGTTTAGTGAGTGAGAGAGGGGTGGAGGGAGGAGAGTGGGAGAGCGTGAGAGATAAAGAAGAGGATTAAATAAGAAAGTAAAGTGTAAGAGTAATATTGAACAATATGAAAATAATATAATTAATATCATTAATATTATAATTAATAATTTAGAGAGTGGGAGAAAGAGCGTGAGATAGAGAAGGGCATTAAATATGATAAAGTGTGTGAGAGTAATATTACAGAAGAAAAAAAAGTGCAATGTTCAATATAAAAATGCTAAGTGGCGCGCGCGAAGCGCGCGCAATGTTGTGGTCTAGTATGATAAAATATGAGATAAATAATCATATATCATGTATTATTGAAAGTTAACTTAAAGGAAAAAACGAAACATAAACGAACTTTGACTTAATCGAAAATTATATTTCCAAATAATAACAAGTTGGAATAATTGTGTATCTTTATATTTTTGTACGAATTCCTTATTACGAATTATCTTTTTCTTTTGCTTCTTCTTTTGCAACGAACTTCTTCTATTTTCTCCGTCTTTATCTTCTTCATTTTCAAGTCTTTTTTCTGAATCTTTTTCTCATTTTTTCCCATTTTTATTTTCTTCTGTATTTATGTTTTTTTATCTTTATCTGTCCAACACGATTTGCCTTTTCGTCTTTCTTTTCTTTCTTTATGTGTAACTTTTCTTTAATAGGTGATAAAGTTAATATTTTAGAATGTTGCTTCTCTCCTTTATTTTGTGAAGACTGCCTTGACAATTTTCTTGGCAGAAGGCAAAGTTTAGCCAGATAGTTTTGAAAATCTTGAACTGCAGAATCGTTGACAATTTCAGTAACATTATTGTCACTTGCGTGCTCATTTTCATTTTCCTTTTCTTTATTTTTAATACAATGATTTATGACAAGGTTAGAATCGAGTTTCTTTGTTACTGCAGGTGTGATAGTTGGATGACAGTAGCAAGATTTCCCTCAGTTACTAATAAAAAAGAATTCAATAAGACTCTGTATTATGTTCATGATTAACAAAATCTAGATTTGAGAAAACATATGGATTGATAGGATAAGTACCAGTTGCTTTAAATCCATTTACAGCTTTATCGATAGAAGCAATTCTGTTGTAAGTTTTTCTAAAAAGTTCTGTGAATAAAATATAATTGTTATAAATTTCTTATTGTTTTTAAAATCATAATATTTTTTTGTTTAATAAAAATTAAAATTACCTGATAAATCAGAAGAGTATAATTTTGTAAAGTTCCTTGGCTTAATAAATATATATGCTTCTCGATAATATGTTCGCTTAAGAAAACTCACGTCTAATGCTTGCATGCAATGACTGGTGTGTGGAGGCAGTGAAAGTATGTGTATATAATTATTTGTACAAAAATTTAAGATGATATTGAAATGTGGCTGCTGTGTGATTATCTAACACCAACAACACTGTATTCTTTTTTGTTCGTTGAACATAATAAGCGAAATGTTGCAGCCAAATCATAAACATCTCTTCATTAGTCCAACCATTTTGAGTACCTTTTATCATAGATCCTTCAGGTGCATATGGGAAATTCTTTCTTCACAGAAAATGAATCTTACATAAATCTTACTTGCACTCATTGTACAAATAATTGTTGTATTTGTTCCTCTTTCCGATGATATAACAGAAGCAAATCGTTCTTGGCTCTTCGGAGCCAAAACTCTGTCAGTATTTTTCAATAATTACATAATCATATATTTTAATATGATAAATAATCGTATAATATATTTTATTTAAAAATGTAATTAATTTTATTTATTGTTACAACATATTTGTTACTGATGTTATATGTTACCTGAACTGTCGAAAGTCCATATTATATATTTTAACTGCTGAGAAGTGATAGGTATCCATCAATTGTTGCAGATTAGTATAGAACCTTGATGCATAAAAACTTTATTGAAGCAGGTTTTCCTATGGTAACTAATGGATTTCAAGCGGCAAAAGAAAAATATTCCACTCGGCGATAATACGCGAGAGGATAATGCGTCGAAAAGTGATACGGCGAACGAACGTACGGCACGTGCCGTACCTGTGTGCGCGTGTGTCTTCCTTTTCGCCTTTCGGGCGAGAGAATAATTAAAGACACAAAAGGGAGCGTCCAACGAATTACTCCGGTCGGTGCGCGGCGGCGCGATTGGACGGTCGTTCTCATTCCGAGATTCTCCTTGAACGCGAGGTCCACGTCAGATGCGGAAACGTTCAAAGGGTTTCTGCGCGGATGGGAGGGGAGGGGGAGGGCAAAGGGAGAAACGGGAGGAAAAAACTAATTAACTTTTCGGAATAATTAAGATAAGGCCGTTGGAGATCCGTCCGATCGGCCGACCCTACGCTGAGCTGGCGCGCCGCGCTTCCTCTTTGCTTTTCACGGTGGAGGAGTCGAGTCGAATCGGACCTCGAGCGAGGGTCCCTCTGGAAATGGCGATCGGTCGATTAAATCGTTTGCATGGGAAGGAAGAGCAGAGGACGCGAGTCTTAAGAGCGCATAAGAACCGCCGTGAAATTATGCGCCGTGAAGGCAGAGCAGCTGATTTTATTATCAGATTAGGGCCGTGCGCTTTCCCCACGTCGAGGTATTAATTATGGCGTAGTAATGCATTTTCTTCTAGATAAAAATCACAGCAATATATATATATATATAATACAATGATATTGCAATGTACATTGAAAACGTGGAATTAATTTATGCACAAGGTAAATTTGGATATAATGGCCCGTAGTTTGTAAAATTAAAAAAATACTTTAATTTTTATTATTTTGAATAGCGTTTGGTATATTACTTTACTGAAACCTAAAGCATATAACACTATCGATATTAAAGAGAAAATATTTAATAAAAATTTTATGTTATCAAAATATTGAAACATAAACGTTGCCTAATCTTTCACAACTTTTAGGGAAAAGATGGCCATAGTATTATAGGACATTCTTTTTTCTGTAGAGTTACACAAAGATATATTTATAAGATATCTACACACAGAAAAATATATTCTTATGTTAAGAAAAGATCAATATATAATTTCTTTCTTTTAACTTTTAACGTTAATTTTTTGTTATGAAATTTTTTAGATAATAATTGGAAAATGTCGATTCATTATTTATTTGCAACAAATAATATTTGCTTAGTGTAAGATAAATTTCTGTACACACAACAAAGTATATACTCTTATAAATTAAATAAATTATTTATTTTAAATATATTACATATCCGCAAATCTATTAAGTTTATCGCAAGCATCAAAATATGAACAATTCTGTAGGTTTCTGATTCTTCTATTTTTTTCTGTAAAATTACTGTTTTATAGCACTTATATGTAAATTTAATTAAAAAATTGTATTTTTAATTAGATTAAATTTTTCAAAATCTAATAAACATTTGTTTAAAAATCAATTTGATCAACTTACTCACTTAAAGCTATTAGTTATTTAACAATGGCACCATTAAAAAATAGAGTCATTATCTCTACATAAGCCAATATAAGTTAAATTTTTCATTGCTTTTTTTACAGTGCTTTTTTTTACATGCAAAGGCTGATAAATATTCGTATAAGAATTTATTTTAATCTTTATTTTTCGAAAATTGTTTACCAAAAATTGCAGCAAAATAAGATTGTTTTCAAGCATAATGGAGCAATACTACAAAAAATTTAAACATTCTAGTAATTAACTTGAAAATTTTATAATTAATTTGATGGTATAACAAAACTTATTTTTAGATCAGTATCTAGCTAAATTTTTAACTAAATTTTTAGTCTTGTTCTCAATCATTCTTTCTATGTAATAATACGATTTGAAGGATATAATTATTTGAAGGATATAATTATACAAAATTTACTTGTAGCTGATCCCATGACAATTAAAATTGAATGCAACCGAAATATCGCGTTAATCTGCAGGAGCGAAAGCGCAAATCGGACTGTTGAATTAAGAAAGTCTGGCAAGAATTTCAATAAAATTCCCGCGACGGCCAGAATTTGCCGACAAGCAATTAGGGACATTACTATTGACCGACTCCCGATAAAGTTAAATTAAAGTGAAATCAAAGACACCCGACTCCTGAGAAACTTTGGGATTTTTCTCTTATCGCTGAAGTTAATTCCAACGCGCTTCGGCAGCTGCGCGACAAGTTTCCATCATATCCGAAATCGATTCTCCCATAACCAGGAAAATTTGAGAGAGAGAGAGAGAGAGAGAAAGAGAAAGAGAGAGAACTCTACTTGACAATAATACACATTTGCGTGATTAACGAACTATCAACAAGGATTTACAAGATCACCTCTCACCATATCTTCTGTCTAATTATCAGCGTCGGCAGACGAAGCCCGCCTTTCTCTCTCTCTCTCTCTTTCTCTCTCTCTCCTTTTCTATCTCTTTCTCTCTATCCCTCACGCATCCACTTCAATTCCTGCCGCGTACAGCCCGCAATAAAGCCCCGTGTCTAAAAGCGAGGCAGATGCACTTTACACGAGAGAGCGGTTCTCGCGTGACACGAATAAAAGTCTTATTGCATGCCGAGGGTGGGAGGGGAGGGAGAGAGCAAGCGACAGGAGGAGCAAGAAAGTAGTCGAGCACGATGACTGGGCCCGCCGCCGACGACGACGACGTGGCGCATACATAGCGCACCGCTGATAATTAGCGAGCGAGCCCCGCGACATAGGACTGATAATTCTCAACAATGGTTCATTACTGTCGTTTAAATGCGCACGACAAGCGCATTCGAGTGGCTATCCCGGTTATGGAGGGGTCCAGGGGGTAGCAGTCTATCTGGCTATTTCCATACATCCTTCATTGTCCTCTTTGTGCACGACTGACTATAGATTCGCGAAACTGACATTTTTATGGTAGAACAATGGGGTCGCGAGGACGGACGAAGAGGAGGACAGGAGTATAGAAAGAGGAGAAGCGAGCGGAGACCCAGGGAGAGCCAATTCGACGTGAACCGGAGCATCGTTATCCAAGTAAATAGGCTGCCGCTGTTCGTCGACGGCCCCCGACAGCCTGCCGAACACAATTCACGATTTGCATTGTTGTACTTTATTCCCCGAGTGGTCGAGAAGAGCGCCGCTGCTGCGACGCAACGGGCTACGAGTATTTAACAGTCGCCTACGACGAGAAGCTACGATTGCCACCGCGGTACTGATGACGAAATAGTAAACTTAGGTGTCCTCCAAGGGATTGAGATTGATATATTTGGAGTGCAAGCGAATTGGTACATTTGAAACTTAAAACGAGAGTCAAACAGTATCGGAATTGCATCAATACCAAATCTGCATGATGTTTATAATTTTACGATAATTTTCTACGTTTGACAAATTTTTTTTTATTTAAAGATGTATTAAATAAATATATTATATATAAATTAACGAGGCTTTCCCTAATTTTCGCAAAATGTTTATTGATATATATGTTTGAAACAACTAATTTATCTCGAAACCACTTAAATTGATAGTTACCAGAAGTAAATAAATATACATCTTTTCTTGCAATAAAAACTCACAAATAAATTTCAGAAAAATTTTATTTATTACACACTTAAACAATTATTTAAATTACAAAAATTTTTTGATTAATTAATAAAAGGTAAATATAATAATTAATATTAATGTAGATTTACATATTAATTATTAAGCAATTTCTGTTATATACATTAAAATTTGTTGTCAGCAAAAATTGAATTTTTCAAATTTGTAAGTCCAGCAATAATAGTGCAAATACCATCTATGTGGGGAATTAATGTCCATGAAATTTTGTTTTTGACTATCTTAAACATTTTAAATATTTGAATAACTCGTTCAACGTGTACATAAGCTGCTACAATTTTATTAGTATATGCTACTTTATTTGCATTTAATTGAATTTTTGATTCAAGTTTGGATGGAATTATTAATTGCACATTATTTTCTAGACATTCCATTTCAATGTCGAAACTCTTATCTACCATGATTGCATCTCTTGTCACATCCATTTTATCAATTATTTTGCTTTGATTAAAAATTGTTTTATCAGATGCTCGACCACCATAAGCTTCACTTAGAAAAGTTATTAGCCCAGATGGTACTCTTATTAGTAATTTCACAGTTTCACATCCATTGCAGTGAGAATATAATTTTAAGCGACATTTTAAGCAAATAGGTCTCTCTACTAATATTTCTGTACAATCTAATACAATATGAGTTTGTTTGAAATTTTTGAAACACTTTGGCATACTTTTTATAATTTCTTCTTTTGAAGGCCAGTATATGACTTCTTTTTTTAAGGACAGACAATAATTGAATGAGAACCATGTAATAAAAATTTTTTGCGCAGCTTTTTCTATTTAAACCAAACAGTACTGTTAAACAAGAAAAAGGCAAATTTAATCGAAGTTTACATAAGCATAGTACTATTCTATCCTGCACTGAATTAGAAAACTTCCTTATGTACTGACTTTCTTCACATAATTGAACTGCTGCTGTTAAGCTGCTTAACAGACTATGATTTATTCCAGTAAATGCTATTAACTGCTCATCACTTTTATTAGGGACATTAAGTTAATTGAAGCACTTTTTAATAAATCAATACGAAGTTTAAGTTCGGTTTCAGATAAAATTTTTTGTTGCGCAGCACTTGCATTGGCATTTTGTATATTAATTTCTTCTAATACTGATGATTTATCTGCGTTGAGAATTTCATTTTCTAAGAATAACACAGACGTTTTATTTTCTTTATCAACACTATGCATATGCCTCAATGTTTAATTCTCTATTTTCAATAACGTTATAACTGTCTTCAGCGGTATCAATATCATTCTGCATATTACAACTATCACACTTATTAACAAAATCTTTTTAAGATCTTTTTAACTAAATTAGAATTCTCTGCTACGCTATCCTGCTTATTTTTACTAATACTAATCAACTCATTTTGCTTTGTATTTTCCAAACTTTGCAGTGATTGTCCTTTTAAAAGAGTCCCTACAGTTTTTTTTTGCATTCTATTTGTAGAGATTTTAAAAGAGATCTGTAAAAATTTTGTTAATAATTATAATATGCATACACATAAATAATTTAATATATTACACGTCAAATGCTACAAATTATTATTTACGTGTTAATAATTTCACTACTTTTTTAAAAAATATATTTGGAGTAAACATTTCTTTTTTTATAATTAAATTTTTCAATGGAATAGCTCTTTTTTAATTTAAAAATTTTGCTGGCTAATCCTAGAACAAATATTGTTCTTTATAGTATACATAATACATAATTTTTAATGTATTAAAATTTAATTGTACATATTTAATATGTATTTACCAATTGGATAGTAATCTTCTTTAGTAAAATGCAGACTACATATAAACATGTGTTTTTGTCACATTTTGGGTTATGTTGCATCTGCTTATCCACTTTTTTTTTAATTCTTCATTTTTTGGAAACTTGTGTAAAATTACGTCCCCTTTTAATTGCTTTTTACAATTACTAATACTGCAGTAATCTCGCTTTTCTCTCTTTTTGAATGCCATTCTTCAAAATTGTTTATTATTTTTGAACTGTGTTTATATAAGGTTAGAGGGCTCTACTCGGGGCCGCTAGGAGCTACTTGCTACACATGCCAAATAATATCCATTTTAAATTTAAACATTAAATAGTCAATTAAATAATCAATGACCCATAGTGACATTCCGTAATTTATGATCTCGATCCCTCCTAAGCTACTGTAGAAATTTACTTTGTGTCAGTATTGTATTAATAAGACATTCTATTAATATTATTTACATTAATAATGAACTTAGACGAAACAATGCGTTGAAAAAATTTTCCGCATTGCGTCACTGACATATATTATATAATACGAATACATAAACCTTGATTAATACATTATGTTTGAATACATTAACCATTGCAATTAACCGCTCTATAGTTACAATTAAATATAAATAATATTTTATAAAAATAATTTCTATATTTATAACTTAATTTTAATTGTCCAAAGTATTTTTTACACTTATAATTAGATGTATCGCCATTAATAAAAAATATTTGATTTTACCTGTCTCACTATAATTTCGTTATTGTTATTACTAATAATAAATCACCAATACTAGTATA
The DNA here is from genome assembly GCF_013373865.1 of Monomorium pharaonis. Lineage (NCBI taxonomy): Eukaryota > Metazoa > Arthropoda > Insecta > Hymenoptera > Formicidae > Monomorium > Monomorium pharaonis. The sequence continues at coordinate 31,056,557 of NC_050469.1, forward strand.
TTAGATGTTTTTAGATAATATTTCTCAAACAAAAGCCAAAAATAGAACTTTAAAAATTTAAATAATACAAACTAAAGTGTCTTCTTTCAGATAGTGTAACAGTTTTTCTTTCTCTCTAATTATGTTTTATATTTTAATAATTAATGTTTTTATAACATAATAAACAATAAACGCATCAGAAATTGGGCAAAACTGGTGGTAGGCAATAATAAATAGAATTCAGAATTCAGAATTTTATAATCTTACAGTGGAAGAGTTAGTTAACTATAAGATTTTATGAAGCAAATAATAAAATACATTTAGATATGTGACACAACATATTTAACTGTTTTCCATAAAAAATGTTCAAGAAAAAAATGAAAAAGAAAGAAAATTGAAAAATTGATGTTGATTATAAGTTAACAAAATTAAAACTATAAATAATATTTAATAATTAATTGAATAATGAACAAGTTAACTTAAAAATACATTAATAGATACAATTACCCTACATGTGTATATGTGTATAACAATTCAAATTGAGATAGGCTAATAATGGTCATAGAGGAACCTAGTACTTCTTATGTAATAATATATTCTTGGTTTAGTTGTAGGATTTGGAGAGTTAACATATTTTTCACTAAATATTGCCGACTTATATGAAATCTTAGTATTTTTTTTCTGAAAATGTTTATATCTCGTGAGTTTTAACAGTTTATTGCAATTACTTTTAATATTCTATAATATATTTTTATATCATTATGATATGTACAATGCATATACAATAACATTTTTGCCTTTTTATATTTAAATATAATTTAATTGATAAAATATTTTAACATTATTCTAATTATTTTAATCTCTTAAAAACAAGACCACAATAGCACCTATTATCACTTGGCCGATTTTTTTTGCTGCTACTCTGGTATAATAAGTTAAAGTGACATAAACATATATGTATCTTAAGCAATCGGCAATTCTGCATTGGTCATGTTATTTTCATTGTCATGTCTGATGAATATGTATCATAATTTTAAGTAGCATTTTAAATCAGTGACGTACATTTGTCATCCGGTCCATTATTTGATAAACAAGCTTGACATGGCGAGTTCATCGTATAATTAAAATGTAAAATTGAAATGTAAAAATATAAATTCGCACTATTCACATTAAATATCAGTGTTGCAAGCAAGTTAGAAACGCATTTTTCATTAAAACGTAAAAATGTCATAATTTTTAACAATTCTTTGATCGTCAATAGCAAGTGAAATATTTCCATTGAAGTCATAATAATACTGTTATAATAATATTACTTTCTTGAAATTTCTATCTATCTTTTTATCTTCTATCTCTTAACGTCGATACTACAATCAGTAAGTTATAAGAAAAGACGAGGATAAAATTACATAGTTGCGACTTTATCACGGTATTTTTTTAAACCATAATGGAAACGGAACTAATAACGACATCCTACTTATCGATTGTAACTTGGTTTCTGTTGGCTACGCTTACAGTGTTAATTGCCCTGCACTTCTACATCGAAACCCATCAAAAAATTCGTCTTATAAGAAAAATTCCAGGTATGTACATACAATAATAATATTAAGAAAGAGTTTAACTTTAATTCAAGTATGTTTTGTCGTATTATTCGTTTATTTTACAATAATTTTCTTACTTTTAGGTCCACCATCATTGCCTCTTATAAATCATGCATATTTAGGTCTCAAAATATCTCCGGAAAATATCTTTAAAATAGCTCTCAAATATCAGTCAGAAATTGGTAATGTAGGAGCAATATGTTTTGGTACAAAAGCAATAGTCTATCTGGTAGATCCAGAAGATATTGAAGTAATTTTAAGTAGTTCTGAACATATCAATAAATCCGAAGAATATAGGTAAGAAATCAAGTTAACAAATAATTAAAATTTATGCTTTGTTAAAATTGTTGCTTTTGTTTTATTATATGTTACAAATAAAGATAAAAGTATTATTCTGGATGGTCTATCATTATTTATTAGAAAATTTATTACAAGATATTGCTTAAAATGATTCCCTTTTTCTTTATCATAGCATGTTCAAACCTTGGCTTGGAGACGGTTTGTTGATCACAACAGGCGACAAATGGCGCAGACATAGAAAGATGATTGTGCCTACATTTCACTTGAGTATCTTGAAGACGTTTGTACCTTTATTTTATGAAAATAGCATAGAACTTGTAAACCGACTTCGCGATAAAATTGGAAAAGAATTCGATTGTCACGATTATCTATCTGCTGTAACAGTTGACATTTTAATAGAAACAGCGATGGGAATTAGAAAGGAAAAAAGAATGAAAACCGGATATGAATACGCCGTGGCCGTGATGAAGTATATATTGTTCTTTTTTTAAACTGTAGTATTTTATTACTGATATTTAGCATGTAAACATACTCACAATAAGTTAAATATTGTAGAATGAGCGATGTCTTACACAGAAGGCATTACGATGTTTCATTACGTTATGACACATTTTTCAAATTTTCGAAGTGGGCCAAAATCCAAAAGAAACTGCTGAAAACTATTCATACCTTGACAGAACATGTAATCAAAGAAAAATCAGTAGACTTCGAAGAAAAACTTGCAAACAGGCAACAACTAAAAGAAGTGCAAAATAGTAAACCAAGTGAAAATTTACAATCAAATGCGACTAAAAATACGGAAAGCAATGCCGATAATTATAATAACTATTATGCAAAAGATGATCTCGATGACATTAATGAGAACGATGTAGGTGAGAAAAAGCGACTCGCTTTTCTAGACATGATGTTCGAATTTAAAAAGAATGGACAAATGACGGACGAGGAAATCTGGGAGGAAGTAAACACTATCATGTTTGAGGTATGACGATACTGGCAATGACTTTTCGAGAATATATTTTATCTTATCACAAATATTTTTATATAAATTTTTATAATTAAATTTTTTTACTATTATATAATATATCTCGTGTATTGCAAACTACTTTGCTATGAGTCACTTTGTTATTTTATGCGTCAAAAAAAATTGATTATACGGTTCAACAAAAAATGAGTTTTATTGTAACACCAAAATAAGAGTCATTTCCAGTAGGTTTTTAGATGTTAAATACGAAATTGATTCCAACAAAATTTTAAAAAATTTGTAATTACAGTTTTATAAGTTGTCTATTTTTATGTATTTTGAATATTATAATTGTGCTATGACTCGCTCACCTTTGTCTCGTGCATTTACTCCCCAAACTCGTAGAAAATAGCTGACTTAACACTTGTAACACAATAAACTAATTTGTATCGACTATAATTAGTAGGATACTCATTCTAATATCATGCAACAGTAGCGATGCCACGCCAAGTACGAAAGGAATCGTGCCGTGTGACACGAACTTCACTGCGCTAATGTCGTGGTGCTGTTAAACTTATCTAGAACTTGTTGTTAACTGTCAAATTCACCTTTGGTTATAATATTTCAGAAACTAAAATCATAATAATCTAATAATAATTTTATTGTATAATATTGATGCAAGCTTTTAATTACGATTAAAATTGGTACACTCAATCCTGAGGTCTCGAGGTTTCTTTCGCGAAGAAGCTCACTTGCCTTATTTACCAAAGATCAGAAGATACACACACACGCAAGGCCGGTTTGTCATTCAAGGGGCTTTTATAATATTTACATATAATATTACACATAATACATAATCTACATATAATCTACATATAATCTACATATAATCTACACATATATAATACTACATAACATACATAATATTAACATATAATACATACTAAAATAAAATTACATAATGAAAAAAATGATTATTAATTATTTCGTTAGTATTGCCACTTTTGTGTAAAAAAAAACATGTTAAAAGTAAGATTGACGCAATAGTACACATATCGTTTATTTTTTGATTAATTTGTCCAATTTTTATAAAAATTGATACTTTAAGGTTTTTCAATTTGTTGAATTTGAAGGCTTATAATTTATGTTGGATAGAACAATTTTGCAAAAGTGTTCCAGAAAGCTTTTAACTTCAACTATACAAATGTATTATGTTCGATAAAAAAAAATGCGATAAACTCTGCCCAAAACTCGGTCTCTGCACTTCACAATTTTTTTGTAATATTCTTCATATTCTTTTTATATTTTTTTTTCTAGTCGCTATATTAAGTTAACCATTTTGAATTCTGCCAGATTACATCTCAAAGAGCATGTTTAGATCTATATTTTGCGCCCTTTAACAAAAGTTTAAAACTATTCCGGATTTAGCATGATCAATTTCACGTGGAATGGTCCATATATTAACTTAATTATTACAGGGTCATGATACTACAGCAGCTGGCTCGAGTTTTGTACTTTGTATCTTAGGAAATTATCCGGATATTCAGGTACATTTGTTTACTTTAATAACAATAACACTCTTATACTTTGCATTTGTTATCCAAAATTGATACATATACTGTTTTATTAAAACGCTCATTTAAAATAACTAAAAAAAAGATCAAAGTCTTTTCGATTTATCTCTTCAGTATTCATAATATTGTAAAATACTTTTTTATTCCCAAAATATATTTCTTTCAAATTTGAGGTATTTATTTAAAGTTTTCTCTCATCCTATATAATAGTATTTCTTTATAATCCTCGAGAAATTAAACCTTGAAATAGCTAAAAAAAATACAGTTACATATAAATTACATATAAATGAAATTGCTACGCTATCATTTAATAGCATTAACTTGTTATACTATCATTTAATGGGTGCGTTCGGGGAGATGTTATTAGCACTATTTCGCTAAAGGTTGTTCATGAAGCTAGATTGTAGTGGTAACAAACTCGATCATGACTCGTCACCGGTAGTGTATTATGTCATAACTGCGTGCTTTAGTACAATAGATCCTTAATTCTCAAAATTTTTGTAATATTGTCATACGAGTCCCTATTTTATCTTACGTTTTTCATCTCTTTATCTATACAGTGATATGACTTGAATCCTACAATTTCATGAATAAAATTTCTTACCATTGATCGCCTTACATATATAAATTATTTTTATTGCTAATTATGTTTATATCTTTAAATTAAATTAAAATTAAAATAGTAATTCAATAATGTTAAATATCACGATCTTCGATCTCTATCATTTCTACGAAAGATATATTGTTCAGTTTTGATCGTCATGACAATTATATCTTTTGTCTTTTTTTTAATTAATTTTCACTGTGCAGGCTCGCGTACACGAAGAATTAGATACAATTTTTGGTAATAGTGACAGACAATGCACCTATCAAGATACTTTAGAAATGAAATATCTTGAAAGAGTTATTCTAGAAACTTTGAGACTTTTTCCACCAGTACCTATGATTGCAAGGCAACTTGACAAAGACGTGAAAATAGGTAAGCTATCTGATTAAATGCATTATTGTAACAATAATATAATACAATTAAGTTATAAGGACGGTTGCCGGAATTTGATTAGATATCTTGTCAGAAATCTCTTTGTTCAGTCGAAGCTTGCTGGAAACTGTCGAAGGTCAATTATTACTGTATAAATTATCAATTTTCTAAAAAAAAGGTTATTAGGTTTTTTTTCTGGTATTTAATTGTTTACTTTTTATAAATTCGAAAAAGAAGTTATTATTTTAGAGGTTAGCTACAGATTTTTTTCTGTTCGGCGAAGAGCCGAAAAATAATTAAAAAACCAAAAATCAGAGATCAACCATGGTTATAAGTTGCAAATATTTTTTAAACTTATTTATAAATTAAAGGACAAGAAACATAATTTATCTGTTTTGTAGTTACAGGCGATTATGTTATTCCAAAGTCTACCACAATAATAATCGGACAATTTGTAACGCATCGTTTAGAAAAATATTATACAAATCCACTAGTTTTTAATCCAGACAACTTTTTGCCGGAGAAAATGCAGCAAAGACATCATTACGCTTACATACCATTTAGTGCTGGGCCAAGGTTTATAATAATTAATAACATTTTTTAGTAATAATTCTTTATTATCACGCTTGGGCTTTTCCTAATTTATGAAACTTATAATTAAAAAATTTTGTTTTTATTTAGTAAACACTTATTCTTAAATCTTCAAAAATATTTTGTTGCGAATAGAATATACTTACATTTGTTGGTAATAGTATATTTTTTACAGATCTTGCGTGGGACGAAAATACGCTGTGTTGAAATTGAAAGTTTTATTGTCGACAATATTGAGAAATTATCATATTATTTCTGATACGCCAGACAATGATTTTCTTCTGCGAGCCGATATTATTTTGAAAAGACATGATGGATTTAAAATCAAAATTAAACCACGCAAGTCAGCATCTTTCAAAGAGGAACAGCCGATAATTGACAATCCTATATCCACACAAAAAGTCTGATCTAAAATATTCTAATAAAATCTAGATCTATAAACCTTAATATAAATTATCTTAATGCAAAATGCGCTATTTATCAATTACTTACGTAAATATATTTATGTAATGTTTTACTATTTATTGTTGCTAATAATATTGTTTAAGATGTGAAGGGAAATTAAAGTAAGTACTATGTATATTTATTTAATATAAAATTATATTCAATTGCGTACAAAATATTATGAAATATACTATATATTTTAATTAATTTACTGATAGGACATATTGCTTATTTACTTGCTTAAGATTATTTTTTTCTTTATTATTGTTAAAGAATAGTAAGTTTCAAAGTCTGATTTGAATGGACTCTTTATTATAACTGTATACTCGAATAATTTTGTTATTTATATAAACTCGGCCGCAAGATATGTAGAAAACGATAAGTAAAAGTGGGATAAACGTACAAGTGAACCCGTGCGCGCACGCAGCAGCGACCGACAACAAAAATGAAACATAAGACAGAAAATTAAAAAAAATAACTAGTCTTCCATCTAGCGAAACCAATATGTATATCAATATTGTAACTTGAATTTAGGCAACAAACACACATAAATTCTCGTTACTCAAACAATTATTTATAAAGGGTTAATAATTAAAAATTAAGAATAATGTACTTTATATGATTTCAAGCAAATAAAATACTATGACAAAGATCACTTTTTGTTCCTATTTATTACCAGGTACTAATATACTTATCTCAATGCTCAAATTTTTTTAGAAAAATAAATGAAAACTGTATTTTTTTTACAGAAGAATTCAAATCTGATTTATTTAAAATTATTTAACTTATAATCGACCATTCGTAAACTCTGACTACTACTGTTTATACAAATGGATTATTTGCTTTTAAAAAATGCTGTTCTAAGGATATTTTTAACTGTTTTTTCGATTTCCGAAATGAGTTTTTACATAACCGTTGATGTCAGTTTAAATTTTGTCACAAAGGGAACACATAAAATTTATTTTTTCAAAAACGTATTAAAAAAAATAATTTATTTTATGCATAATAAAATATATATTTAAATTCACATATTTTTATATAGACAACTAAATAAGAAATCTTTTAAAATACCATCGCATTATCTCGAATGTTACTAATTGAATCATTTTTATTATTATTTCATATATTTGAATTTTTTAATGAATAATTGTATAATTAAATATTTTATTACAGTTATAAAAATTATAAACTAACGTAATTATAATAGTATACACATAATTAAATTTACACTTTGAGTAATACATTATAATACATTGCGGTAGGTATACATTTATAATAATAGATAACATAAAAATAATTTTTGAATCGTACTTTTATAAAATAATATGGTTACGAAATTGTAGTTATAGATATTAATGTAATTAATAAGTGAATTAATAAGTATTATTGTAACAATTAATAGATCAATAAAATGGTGAATTCGCAATTCATAAAAACACGTAAAGTTTCATAACAATAGTACAAATTATTGTCAAAAACACGTGATACATATTACAGTCTATATAAAAAGTAATGTTTTTCTCTTCTTTTATGATGATCAATACGTTAATAATTTCAAAATTTAAAATAAATTCCACGTTCATGTCCTTGTTGTTCTTCTTACCATACCTACATATAATACATACTTATAAACACATTAAGTAAGAATATGCAATACACAATTAATACTGTAAAATTGTACCTATGTTGCATCATTGTTAGATTGAAAATGTTGATTCTGGATGGATATTACTAAAGTATCTGAAAAATTAAAAATGTCTAGATTTAAATATTGTTTGTATCTAAAAATATTTAACTAACGCCTCAAAGAAATATGAAATTTTTTGTCTAACTTTTCACTAATATGTTAACAAACAGTATCTTGAAATAAAGACTACAAAAATGTTATTTAATCATAATAATTCTTAATATAATTAATATATTTATCCTAATAATTAATATATTTGTACAGCATGTATGTAGTAAATATTTACTACGACAAATAATTAATAATCTATGTAAGCTCTCTTTTATAATTTTTGTAATATATTATAACTTAGTATCTGTCTTTGAAGAGTTCTAATTTATCTCTTTATATACGAATGTATGTGAGTAAAACAGAACACAATAATAAAATATATTTGTGTATTCATATATTCGTAATACTTGCCATTATTATCCTCGATTTTCTGCTACTTTTGCCAACTAGGACCTGAACTTTGTGTATCAATGTTTGCATTGCCTTCATCAATTATTGATTGTTGCAACGCTGTCAATTTTTTAATAGTTATTTTTCCTTCGCGGAAAAGCTTTTCCTCTATATACTTAAGATGTTCATTTATTTCACTAATTTATTTTAGTTTCTATATAAAATAAATTTTTTTTAATGTATGGAAATACCAAAATAATATTCAATCTGAAATAGAAATATTATCCAAAGTTTTACAAAAACATACTTTTTACAGATATTTATCCTTTGTTATCTTACAACAACATTACGTACCCCATGTAACAACAACAAATCTAACAACTATATTTTTTATTTAAGAGATACAAATAAAAAAAGATACGTTTATTTTATAATATTTTTCAGTTTAATAAAGTGCATGGATCATAGAGTGAAAAAATAGATAAGTAGTTCATTAACGAGATAAATAATCGTGAATGCAAATTTTTTGCAGACCGATGCGATTCTCTACGGCGTCGACGGATTTTTCGCCGACAGTCCCTGGAAGAAATTGGCCGTGTCTCGGGACGCGATATCCTCTGGAATAAAATCACGACCGTCTCGATAGAAATTACGAGGGACACTCGTCCTTGGCGTAAAACGGTGGATATCGGAGGTGTGGAGGACAGTCCGTGAAGCATCGTCATTAACTGCCAATCACTGCCATTCACTGCCGGCTAGGAAGAAGTCGCGCGTAAAGGTAAGGTAAGGAAAGAAAGAAAAAAGAAGGAACTTACTGCAGACGTTGAAGGGAGGTTCTAATTATTTATTTACGAGGAGCGAGAAGCAACGCGCGCGGCCTCTCTCGTCGTTGCGTACGGATCCTCGCCACTCTCTCTTTCTCCAATCTTCTCTCGGCCGCCCATCCCTTCTTTTCGAGACGATTCGTCAACGAGGAGCGACACGTCTCTCAGTTTGATTACGGTTATTACCAGTCATACGTATCATTAGGAGACAGTACCGTTACAATTAACGAAAGCACTGTATTTTACAGTCGCGTCGACAAGTGGTACATTAAACGATCCCCCGTATATAATTATAGATCATTAATATCTTTAATTTGCTGGACGTGATCGCTTAACGCAACGTGCGCGAGTTCGCATTTTACTCCGCTAGGCCGCAAGGTGTGCGAGGTTTCTCCGCGACATGAGGGGAGTGTATCAGAAAGAAGTTGGCCGTCGCGCATTTTAATTGACGGACCCCACTTCGCGCGCGACTTTCCACCGGCGCACGTAGCGCGGTTTTATCTCCGCATTGAGCGGAGAATCCCAAATTCAATTTCGCGAGGTAAAGCGTAACGACATCGCGCCTTATAAGGGAGGGCGAAACGGGGGATGGCCGCCCGCCCGTCCGCTGTCGCTTTGGTATTGGTGAAGTCGCGTGGGAGCCGGTTTTTACTTCGCTAATGATTTCCGCGCTCGCTCAGACGCTAACTTCCCCGACAAATAGGAAAATTAAAGCCGCGTCCGCGCGGACCGGCGTAACTCCGTCCTGCTGGGCATTTAGTTACGACTTTTTTATAATTAATACCTCGGGTGGTAAATTAAGTCGGGCGCGGCCGGAAGAGTGAGGAAGAAACGTTTTGTAAAATAAATACCGACCAACGACGGTGTACCTCGGCGGTGCACCCGCGCGGGGTGGACGCGGGTAGAACGGAGGGAGGGTGCGATTCTCCGACTGACTTCTCTCCCCTTTTGCCCCGCGCCGGGCGACGAGATCTTGGACTCTCTTCCTCCCTACCCTATCCCCAGCATCTACTCGCGGAACAGCGAATAACGGCGGAAAGGTCAATTATAATGGAAGATTACGTGCCCGCGATTCCGTCTCGCAGTCATAAATAGGTACAAAGAGTATTAAGTCCCTCGGAAGTATTAACCTGGAGAGCCATTGGGAAAACTTCCCGTTGCGCGGAAGCGAGGAAGACAAATAATTGAAGAGAGTTTTCGTTTCTCGGCCCGCGAGACCGACCGGAGACCGTGACGCTCCTCTGGTATTAAAAGCGTTTCGCCCCGCACCACGAATCCAAATCCACGAATGTATCTATAATGCAACGTCCGTTTGTCAGACATTCGAATTATATTAAAAATAATTAGTGTCTGCTAAATTAAAGTTGTTCCTAGCATTAGCACAATTAATATAGATTAAAATTTCAATCAATTAAAAATCACAAACTTTCCATAATCATAATCGTGAGACAAATTAGGTAAAAATTAGGTAATCAGAGCTAAGAGTGTAAAAGTAATGTCTTAATTTTGACAGTTCTCGACCGTAATTGGCTAATTCTTACGATACATTTTGCGATTGTGGAAAGTGTGTGCAGTCCAAATCAACATTAGGAAAGTTATCGCGGAGCAGAACCAGGTCGCGTGTGGCGCGGCCAATCTCTTATAATACGTAAATCAAACGCGTATCGCCGTGATCGATTGACTCGGTATCCAGTTGCACCGCCGCGGCGTTTCCTTAATCATCTCTCTGTGCTCTACGATCTACAGAAACGCAAAGACAGTGCGGACGTTCAAAGGTCTCATGCTGCGTTCCCCCGAGCACTGACTGGCACTGCCTGTTTCTATTTACTTGATCTTACGCAGCGGCTCTCTTGCCGTCGCGTCTCATTTCGATTTGACCGCGCGACCACGCGCGTCACGATAACTTTCGGCCCCTCGGACTGATCTCGCGACGCGTCGTCACGTCGCGGATTAAACGATCCTCGGGGACGCGTCGTTCCCGTTCCGCTCGTCGATACGCTCGCGAGAACCTCGCGAGCAACCGGATGAGAACCGTCGCGGCCTTAATGGCGCTGCGGTGCATAGCCTGTATTAGCGGCGGCGGTAACAGTCGTGCATAGTTAAGGTTTAATAGCATGTATTATTGATTATAATATCGCATGATTGGTACAATCACGTCGCATTGTACCTATCAATGCACGGCATGCAACCGGCCGACCGTGCATCGCTTGGAGTCACCGATGCACGAAAACCCGGCGCATTAAATTATTTATTAGCAGGCTGTTTCAGTAGATTGAAATCGGTTAATTATCAGGCATACATTGTCGCCGATTAGAGAGACGAGCGCTCTAATCGTTGCGTAATCGATGTAGCGATCGACGGTAGTAGTAAAACGACATTACGTGATTTACACCGTTGTACTTACCAAGCTAATGGCGTGGACGACCGTAAGTTCGCGTACCGACAGTGGCCGGTCGTCTACAAGCAGAAATAGTACGAACGAATTATTTCTATCTTTTGTGCCAAACATATAACTGTTAAAAGTGACGCTTCAGACAAATTATATTTAAAGCTTTATTATAAATTGCGCTTCTTGCAGACAAAAGCATATTTAGATACAGCGTATGTTTCAATAAAATGTTGCGATAAAATTAAAAGCACGATTAAAAATACGCAAATATAAAAATACATGGGTACAATCGCTATATGAGAGAGACGGGAGGAGGTTCGTAAGTGAAATGCGCGCAGACTGAAGTGCCACCGAAATCGTCATCTACACCCTTTCAAAGATGCCACGAACTTCCAATAGCTTTTACCCTACCGCTAATGGCCGTCTACCAGCTGGACGAGTAAGAAGGATAGACAAGGACGGTAGTTGTGCAAGATACGATTGAAGGAGAGAAAGAGAGAGATAAAAGAAATGAGGGTAGCTGCATATCGATATAAAAAACCCTCTCTTGTCGTTCGCGTTCCTCCTTTATACTCTCTACCCCGAAGAGAACGAAACAAAGGTAAGAACGCTATCGTGAATCTTTGGTACATCTATGTTGCATCATCATGTGTGGCCACGCATGAGTGAGAAATAAATAAAGAAAATTTGTTTTGCAAACGCCAAGAGACCTAAAGTACCTGGGCTCAATAAGATCCACTTGATTCGTTTTATTTTTAAAACTTTATTTTAAAACTTAATAAATTAAAAGGAATATTTAATTTAGATACTTAAAGTATATCAATCATTTGCTCGAAAAATTGAGAAAAAAATTGTTTATATGCCCATTAACTCACGAAATTATACGATTGCACTTTGCTTCAGTTATAATAAAAATTGTAATAGGAAATTAAAATAAGAATAAAATATATTATTAGCTCAAAAGAGATTTTTAAAATTATGAACAATGTCAAAGAGTCAGCGAGCCACGCAAAATATTTGCTAAGTACAATGTCAATATTAAAGTTCGAAACTGCGACGTCGATTAATTATTATTATCATCCTATTATTTTGCCTGTAGACGTATATTGACATTGTACTTAGCACTATTATCTCATTAGCTCTTTGATATTGCTGTTGTAATAGAAAAGTCCATTTATATAATACAGAAATAAACGTTATAGGCTCGAAATCAGCACCGTTATTTATCACTCACCACATTCTTTTCTTTCTTCATCGCTGCCAAAAGTACAGAAGGATATACAAGTGCAGAGAGTGGGTGGAAGCGAATAGGTTTTCTGGTAGGGTGTTGGCATACAGTAGAGTATGTGACAACTGCCGAAGATATTCGGTCGCGAAAAAGTATAAGCTTAATCCTCCTGCGACAGCGATAGAAATATGAGACCATATTGTCTCCATTTATCATCCGACTGTGACTGTTCTTCGACGGGCAACCCTCGAATCGACTCTCTCACTGAGTATCTTAGACTAGGTGAAAATATAAGTGAACGATACACTGGTGAATCGCGCCGTTTACGAAATATTAAATCTAATCTCATTACTTCACTCGGTTTACTTAACTCCCGATAATTAAAGCAAAATCTGTCTGTAATAAACGAAATTATATTTTATATTAGATATTGGGCACAGCAGATGATCTGTACAAATAAATTCTAAAGATTTGGGAAATGATGGTTTCTCTCTTAGAAAAGTTGAGTTAATTGCAGGCATTCATTGCTAATGAGATGCTTGCAATCATGATTACGGAGTCTGTCCAAACCGACTATTTCACACGGTTGATTTATAAGGTAATTACCCAATTCAATTAAAATAATAGACGTTATATATTCCTAAGCTATCAAATCCCAAGTAATTCTCTTTAAAAAGTTAACTTGTTAAAAAGCAATATGACTTAAAAATTCATTCCCGCCGTGTTATTAGAAGCAATTTTACGATGACGTAAAATAGATTTTGAACCGTCGAACTGAATGGCACGGATGATTCTCACAACCGGGCGAGCAACGATCGCCGAGGGGCCCGAAGGTGCGCGAAAAGGAGGGCAGCTCCGCAGGCAGCTCCTCGGCGTCGTCTGCCGCGCCAATTCCCAACAAATTGTAATTTCTAGAAACAAATTGAATATAAACGCGCCGTAATTCGAATGCCTGCTGCAGCGGCACCGGCACAATAATGATGACGGCTGCGTAGGAGCCAGCGACCGTGGCTGAAGGGGGAAGCAAGGCAGCGCCAGGAGACGTAGCCATGCGCGAAACAGCAATCTTTCGAGGCAATCTCTTTAATAAATGAAGCATACGTTCCCGCTTTTGAATTACGTCTACGTAATGGCCTCCCACTCCTACCCTCATCTCTCTTGCTCTCCCGTCCCGCTCGTTCCTTCACGTTCTTGTGTCACGCGTCGGCGCCGAGAGCCCGGCACAAAGAGCCACCGTAGATTCCGCCATCGCGATCGGCAAAGCCGATTTGGCTGGATCTCTTAAAAACAGCGATGCGAGGCGAATACGACGCAAATTATCTCCCCCGTATACAACAAGCAATCAATAATGCGTCGTAATTTACTGGTGCCTCAGCGACGTGCTAAACGGGAATGTGATTTTCACTTCGTCCGCACAAAGGGCTGCGCATGTAACGTGATGGCAAAGAGAAATCAATAATCAAAATTACGAAATTCTATCAAAGGAGACGTAATCGCGATTTGACCGCGATAAAGTTAGAATCTTCGCGTTACAATCAGGAGGTTAATAGGAAATTCATCTCTGACGAGCATAAAGCCCGTGTCTGTTAACCAGAATGTTCGCACCTTCCATTCCCGCAGATCGCGCCGGCGATAAAAGTGCAACGAGCCCCAGCCCCCTCCCCTCCCACATCCCCCCGTCCTCGCGAACGTATGCAATCACCTACGAATATTGTTGCCGGCACCGTCGGTGAAATAACAGCGCAAGTAAGTAGTGTCTACCTCCATTGTTTCCCTTCAAATCAAAAGCAGTCAAATTCTCCATTGTGATCGCGCCACGCGCTTGCACTCGCACGATAGCAGGGACGATGGAGAAACGCGCGATTTAACGGCGCCGAATAACGGTGCGAATGTGCGAAGGTATTATATCACATTCAGTGAATTTTTAATCTACCTTACGTAGCTCATCTAATTAGCGCCCGGTAATTTTCTGTGGAAATATCTTTTCTTAAAGTATCATGTGTTAATAAAAAGTTTATAAGTAATAATAACAATAATAATATTCAATATTAGTCAATTAATTTCTTCAATCAATTTCTTCTAATCGATATATGTTTAAACATATCAATGGAAGTAGATTGCCTATACGGTTTGCGTCGGATCTTGACGATAAACATAATTTTTCTATTATAATAATTTAATATTCTCATCTCATATAAACTACGCGCTCATAGATTTCGTCAGATTTGCAACACAGGTACTAAGCTAAACCAATGCTAAAGAGCATCCTAAAATCCCCTCCTCCGAAAAAAAATATTGTTATTACTTTTATTAAAACGTATTGGCTTACAATTTAGAAAATACTATACTATAATGAAAAATAGCAAATATACATAATAGGTTTAAGGCTGCAACTAGAGTGCCGATTTGTTGCCTAACCCGAGCAAATATATATAACAAAAAAATATAATATGGTTTGTTAACAAATAGAATTTAACAAATACATTGATAGATACGGATAACAATAAAAGTATGAAATAGCACACAGATAGAAGTACTATGTCTGTCAATATATTATATAGCGGTCGGAATGTAATTTGCACAATATTGTATACAATGCTCTGTGTATGTATAAATATATAAATGTAACACACACACACACACATACATATATTGTATAGGAAGAATACACAAGTCGGTGTGTTGCGTGTGTTGTGTACAGTCAATGCGTCTACGGATATACTCGCAACGTAATCGCTGAATCGGTATTCCGTCGACTGACAGACCTAGGCAAACAATGGACGTTTGATTGTTCAAGATTTAGTGCTGGTTTACTACCGTCGAATCCGAATTCGCGATATCGCGTCGCTCAGTGTGGCGTGGGTGTGTCAGCATCTGCATTCACGAGCTTCGCGAAACGTTCCCGATTTTCCGTCAAGTACAATTCCAAACAGGACTTGATTTCATCAAATCTTGCAGCTGATTACTCCCAATAATGAACGAGCGAGGGATCTCGATAATTAACTCAAGAAAGGACGCGTCGCGTTTACAAGCGCGCGAGAGAACAATGTGACTCAATTATATAAAAAAAAGAATAATATACATAAATAATATGCATTATACTCATGAGTGCAATTTTAATAGACTCGTTTTACAAATGAATAGAGAAAAAAAGTTTGTTTATCTGGGGATGTCATTTGCGAGTGGACGAATAATTACGGAGGGAAGAATGATAGAACCGTGGACGCTTCTCTTTATTCTAGCGCCGCGAAAGACGATAAGGCATTTACATTATTTTACATTAAATGCCAGGCGAACGAAACTCGACGTGTGCTCGGTGCCGGTACTGTCTTCGAGCGTAACGGTCACGTCAAAGTGGTATTTTCAATAGCCCGTGCACTGGAATTCGCCCGATGGCCGGAAGAATTTGTATTTCCCCGTGAATCGCAGCTGGTCATCGGAAACGGGTCAGCCGGGTACGAGCAGCGTCTTAGGAATCTGTTGGCATTCGCGATGGATAACGAGATTACGTGGCGGAACCCCTATCGAGTTTACATTCCCCTTCCTGGCACAATCGTGAAAACGTCAAATATCAAAATACCATTGCCATTATTACGCCGCGCAACTCATTTTTGTTACAAATTGTACGTAAAATAACAAAATTATGTTCGTCATAAAATTTATGTTATTTTGTAAAACGCAAAAGTTGGACTAGGACAGATACTTCCGCGTTTTCGCGCGCGGGAGGGTTGGTCGGAAGAATCTGAATTTCCCTTCCAGACGAGGGTCTGTCATATCGTAAACCTAGAAGTGCGCATATCGAACGTCTTAGGAATTCCGCAGCCGAGAAAACAGAATTCGATAGAGAACGAGACAGGCGCGATCATTCCCTTTCGGAACCCCAACAGAATGCGGAGCATCTGTACTTTCATAAATGCTGAGGGCTTCCCGATGTCACCTTCATCGAATTGAGGAAGAGATTTGATGATACCTCGAGGGCTAGTTGATCTGAAAATAATTCTTTAAATTTATATGGGAAAAAACTAAATAATATTCTTTTATGTTTTATCTACAACCTAATTTCGAAATTTTTATGAATATATTTTTTATTACATATACTTGGTAATTTTTATAAATTTATTTCCTTTGCATCTTCGTCGAAGTCACAGTTCAAGATTTGATAATCGCGCAATTTTATTAATATATTTATTCAACGTGAGATATCGTTTTAATATTTGATACATTTTTTAAATGTATTCCCAAAGAGATAGAGCCGATTGTGAAATAACCGCAGAGGCGGCGCTATATTTCGCTTGTGTCGAGGCACGATCGCGTTGATTACAAATAAACCGAACAGACAACCGCTTTGCACGCGCCAGTAAAATCCACACTCGCGTCTGTCTACGTTTGAGCAGGCTGCGACGAGAGCGGATAGGGAAGCTGGTTTCGTTAAAACAACCCCTTATGTAGCATCCCGTACCTCCCCTTCCCCCCCCCGCGCTTTGGCCTCCAGCCTCCACGGCGAGCGTCAACCCTTTCTCCCACCGCAGCCGCGCGTCTCTGGCAATTCACTGATCCGCATTTAGGACAGGAGGCGATATTTAGGCCGAAGGGTGAGAGGCCTCGAAGTTAATTAGATCGACTTCGTCAAGGCGTATCCACTTAACTTCAACGCCACGTCAGAGACACGTCGCATCGCGCGACTGCTACCACTGTCGAGTTGCATACACGGTAAAAGAGAGGAATTATCACTCCACTTATCTGTCAATGCATCTCGATAGTCGAAATGATCACGCGAATCGTATACTTGAAGGATCAATGTATTTTCATTCCGCAATGAAACTC
Organism: Monomorium pharaonis; assembly: GCF_013373865.1. NCBI lineage: Eukaryota > Metazoa > Arthropoda > Insecta > Hymenoptera > Formicidae > Monomorium > Monomorium pharaonis. The sequence continues at coordinate 31,074,376 of NC_050469.1, forward strand.
TACGCCGCGCCGTGCAAATGTCAAAATTCATAAGTACCCCTCAAAATTTTTATCATACAGAATTTTTATTTTAAGCAAAAATTGAATATTACAAGCTTCACTCTTAATCCGCAGTACTTCTTTTGACATATGTTAATTTTGAAAATGTTTCTCATGGTAAAATCTGTATAAATTAAGTTCTCTACGATAAGCACACCTATTTCGGACAGAATCTTCCTCAAATATATACTTACCCGTTTATTTTCGTACTTTTTACCTCACATCTGGCACTTTTATGAAACGTTGCGCGCGCGCGCGAAGAGTAATTAATGTAATTATTGAAAATAATGGAACATCGATGAAAATACAGTGTAACGATCCGCGATCTAAATCGAGAAACGGTCCCGGCGGAAAATAGCGCGGCGGAATTAAATTCGTCGGGTGTGCAAAAAAAAAAAAAGGAGAAGAGCGACGGACGGGGGCACTCTCTCTCGGCGAAGTGACAGCGCGAGAGTTCCATAAGTATACCTCGCCTACGTCTCTCCTACTACGTTCGATAGCATACGTATGCGCTCGTCTAGCGTACGCTCGCAAACGACGCGGGCGGCGCGCCTGCCGACGGTATTACGTATTAAAAGTTGCAGCCGACGTGAATTTTTCACAAAGGAAAAAGTATTCAGCGCCGCTCTCTCGTATCTTCTATATTAAAATCTAATATGCGAGCAGGTAGAACGTAATATCTATTACAGAGTAATATCACCCTCGAAAACCTTCCTCTTCGAGTACTTTGTTACATTCGCCGGGTAACATTCGGAGGCTGGGCGGAGAGGGTTGACACTGTATTAAAGAAACACGGCAAACATATGAACGCACATCACTTCAGTTTCCGAAATGCCGACTTATGGAATTCAATGGACTGACAATACTTACTTCCATCATCTTTGTCAATAGCTTTCCGTTTAGATTCTCTTCCATAATAATTAAACGTATATAATTAGATACCGTGAGAATATTTTCAAATGGTGTGTACAGTCGAACACTCACAAAGTGCTAGTACGGATTCGTTGCGTTTAAGAATTTTCTATCGAAGATGGACAAGAAAAAAAAATACGAACGACGAACTGACTCGGTATGAAGCGTGTCGTAAAATAGAAAGAGGGAGTACACAGAGAGCACAGAACCCCATGGCGAACGATAAAAATTTATATCGGGGTATTCGCTTCGGTCGGATAGAGTGAATTTAAACGGGCGTGTAATTGGCAGTATCGTAAAAAGAAAAGGAGAAGAAAAATGCCAAGGTGAAGGGACGAGAAAGAGGAAACGAAGTAGGAAAACGAAAAGAGAACGAAGTGGGAAGTAAGATGGAGGAAATTCGAAGGGTGGCCGGGGGTTGTCTCCATAATTTTTTATCCTAAAACCGCTCCGTCTCTTCGAAGAGCGATATTGTTAATATGCAAAGGAGCTTCGGAAAAAATGGGGTGGCGAGAAATAAGGATATAACCGTAAACGCGGAGGATGAGGGACGACGGGCTGGGACGGCGAAATTATCGTGCTCTCCTCGCTTCGAAAGATTATCTTGTCGAGCGAATATTACGAGCCTGCTTATGACACTTCGATCGGCAGTTTACGCATACGCGATGAAACGTCGGTCTCGTAAACGTAAAATACAGCGTAATTGAACGTTCGATGAGGAATATCCGACGAAACAAGAGTCACGATTCGACGATCCTTTAATGTTATCATTATCTAATTGATAAATCATATATATTATAAAAGATCTTAACGACAGATTGTTAACATCGCTTTATTGAAGTAAAAGTATAATAGACTTTCCACGCACATGTAAAGAAAAAAAAATTTTTTTTGCTACCTGTGCACCGAAAGTGGTCCTTTTCGTGTCACTTTTTCGCGCGTAATGTCGTCGAATTTCACACGTTTTCTCGACTTATTTACCAAAAGTAATTTATTGTTACACAGTTTTTGTTCTCTAATAGGTGACGTAAATTATGAAAAACTTTTTAGCACGACTTTTTTCTACACAACTTTCGTGAACCTAATCTTAACTCACCTGTCAATTCGTGTCACTCAAAAACTACTTTCGATGTACTTATAACAAAAATACGTTGTGCAACACGTACTAAAAAAAAAAGCCTACTTTTCACCCTTGTTACACATTGTACCATTTTCTTTTTGATAACAAAATGTTAATTTAGCAATATACATTGATTTATGCAGCAACTTTCTCTAATAGAGATAATTACTACTTGCTAGAAATAATTCTTCTATACCGAAGCTAAATTAAATATTCATACAGAATGTGTCAATTTAACTGGCTAAACTCGTTCTAGCTTGCATTTATTACGATGTATCAAGGAAACTATAACATTACAAATCTTATCATGAGGTAACCGTGTGACGAATCTCGAAAATGGCGTCAGCTCGTTTAATCAGCGGCGGGCGAAACAATGTTCGTCGCGGCGGAGGGCACGGGTAGTAGTTCAACGAATTGTTTTGATAAGTCGCGGAGACAATACGTCGTTAAGGCGCCGGGTTTCTCCGTTACGGGGGCGAGAACGACGAGGTGAACGACGGTAGAAGGCGGAAGGCAGGAAGGAAGGAAGGATGGAATCCGCGGCCGATCTCGGTGAGAAGAGGGGACGAGAGCGACTCGAGGAAGAGGACGGCGAGGAGGACTCTCCAAGTTTAGATTAAACTCGCCGCGGATAAATATTCGTAATGGAGCGCCAGGGTGCCATAAATTAGCATGCTGCCCTCTCCTGTCCTTTCCCGATTCGACAATCTGTACAGCGCGGCCCGTTACCGTCCGCCGTAAACTTCGTCTTTTCTCATCAGCCTGCTGTACGTCGATATAAGAAAAGTTTCGACGTAACTTCGTCGAAGAGGCAAAGAAAAAAAGAAGGATAAGCGCAATCCGAGAGGATCACTCGCGCACGGATCACTTGAGATCAATCCCAGACGATACTCGTTAGCAGTGAACTCAAAATACAAAACACACTTATGTAGACTCGTTTAGTTCAAATGGGAAGCTTCACGCTGGATCAATCGCGGTGCAGGCGGATTAAGTAGTTTCTCGACTTAATTACTAGGGCGTTAATAGGAATTCAGGATCCGAGCTCGCGGCTCGTGTGGAAGGTACTGCGGACGCGACAGGCGAAAGGAAGGCGAACGAGAGGAGGTAGGGAATAAACCGCTATTAATCCACATTGGAATTGAGTATTATTAGGGGATGTATCCGTAGGATTTGCGACGGGTCTGGTTAAAATCTCTTTCGGCCGTATCTCAGGAGTACCTGGCAATCGTTACTTTTCGTTCCAACGCGATACCGACAACTCATCCCTCCTCCATCGTATCTCTCTATCTAGAAGATTAGACCGGACGAGGATTTACTTTGTTTTATTGGCTAGACTATTCCCGATTTTGCTCGAAAGGGACTTAATTAGTGTTGCGGGATCGCTTTGATACCCACGTCTTTCCAGACGAGGCGATCCATTGAAGCGCCGTTCCCAGATTTTCAATCTAGGACGATACGTGTTTATCGAGCACGCGTGTTCTTTTGAGTCTCGAAACTCGTGGCGATTGCAAACGATAGACCTTACGTCTTACGATTTGGCTATTTCGTAAATAATCGTTTAATTTTCCAATTCGTACACGATGTTGCAATTAAATTTTAAACTTGAGAAACATATATAGATTATAAATATTACAATTTTACAGTCTAAGCAAGAACTGATAGAACATGTGGGAAAGAGACAAAGATGGGAGCAGTCGACAGTAAGAAACGACAGCACCAAAAGATCGATAGTGCAAGAATGGAAGGTGGGGAACGGGACGCGCGTCGATGTTTTGAATCCCAAAGGTGTCTCCTTCGATCTCAATACGTCTTACTGTGTCTACAGCGTAATAGAGGGAAAAAAAAGACGGCTCGATGCTCGCGGGGCTGCCTCCGGGACTGAAGTGGATTAATTGGTTGAACACTCACGGGGGTTGAAGCGGGACCGCCTCCTCTCTCCCCCATTCAATTACTTGTGATCTTTGCCGCCAACCCTTCGGTACTCTCTGAGACCTCCGGATATATCCCGCCGCCGTGAAAATTGGTCCTCCCGCTTCCGCCACCGCGGGGAGGAAGGTGCGCCGTCCTTACTAGAGCTACCCCCTTCGAATAAGAAAGCCTCGCTGGGAGATCTTTCGGCGCGTACGCTACGTGAGCGCCATATCGATAGCTCGGGAATGACTTAAAGAATTGCCGGATGTAATTACGCATCTCGTTACACATTACCGTTTGCTTGTCGTAAGTATAAAGTATGTCTCATAGCTGTCATTATTTTTGCGTATTATTAAAGAAAATAAGTGTATAAAAAAAGTATTATTTTGCACGACAGAACTGAATTATCGATTACAAAGAACACAATCCTGTTCCATTCGACTCTATTTGACTTAAAACGTATTTTATTCTTTTACTATTTTACTTAGAATCTTTTGTCTGGCATTTTAATGAGAGATTTTGTTTGTTATTAAAAAAAAATCTTTCTTCCGTAAAATATATTTTCTTAGAGCTTTCGTATTAACTCAACAAACAATACGATAGTATAAAAAATTGGAATGGAACAACAAGATTAAATATTACTTAAAAACACCATTCAAATTATTAATTACGTCATGATAGAAAAATAACATCATGTATCATAGTTACATGGAAGAGCGATTTATAAGTAATTTTGTTGAAATATGAGAAGAAATTACGAACGTTTGTAGAAAAGAAGGAATTTTCACGAAACGATAAGAAGCAAGGTGTAATCCATTAACGCCGGCGATAGCGGACAACGATATCTGCATAAAAATGTGCGCGACTGCAAGCGCCATTTCGCCGAGACGTCCTCCTCCGGGTTTTACTATCGATTTCTCGAGTAGGTACACCTCTCGTACCCGTACACCATCATCTCCGCGCTCCCGCATGAGCGTGTGGTTCGAGGTGGTCCGCCGCCCGGTATCATATCTTACCGCACGCGCGCTCACGCTCCGCGTTCTTTTAAATAGGAACTTGCAAAATATTCATGGATGATATTCAAGCCCCATTCAAATACTCGCCCTTTACACACTCGCGTGGATCTACAAGCGCGCGCGCGCGCACACAGTCACACACACACACAAGAGCGTCTATCTCTCTACCCTTGCTCAACCGTGTGTACCCTGTGTATGCGTTTGTGTGCGTACGCTCACGTGTATTTAGGTTGGTCCTTACATACACACGTGAGAAGATACAAACGCGCATATACACGTACACACGCGCACGCGCACACACATACACACACACACACGCGTTGATGCGCGCTAACGCGGTATCCGCGGGTTTCGCGTTCTGCCCCGTCATAAAAGAGCCCCCGCCGCGTGTACGCTGCTGTATCTTTAGAAATATTGGTTAGATTTACATATTTTACCGTAAAGAGACGTGCACGAGGGGGAGGGGGAGGGCGGGAGAGAGAGGTAAGGGAAGATCGGTGCCTGCGGAAGGGACGCGACGCCGACGTCGATGGCGGCTGCGGCGGCGGTGGCATAACGGAGGGGTTACGGGGAAGAAACGGGGGGGGGGACGTGTAACGGGGGACGGGGATGGAAATCCAGCGGAGTTGCCTGAATGCGGGCGGCTTCAGAGACGCTAAATATTAATACCTACTAGTGTTCCTTTTATGCTCCGTCTACCCCATCCCCAACTCCTATCGCTTCTCTTCCTCCTTCTCACCCTCCTCCTCCTCCTCCTCCTCCTTCTCCTCCGCCACCACCATTTCCATCGTCCTGCTCTCTCACGTTTGCGGTGTGACTTAGCATGCGTACATCGAGCTGTATCTGTCTTTCTCTGCTCTCTTCCCGGTCTCTTTCTTGAATCTCCCTCTCCCCCTCCGTGGCTGTGTCTCTTTCGACGGTAACTCGCGTCTTCGCCCGACCGATGTCCGCTCGAGGGCATTCATTGGACGGTCCGAACCGGGATGAATTCGCTGTGCACGCTTGTTTTTTGAACGTGCCCGTCGCAGCGAGGCTTTCAACGGAAGCTCGGAGATTAATCTAATGAGCGTGCATGGAATCGTGGAGCAATACCCAGAAAGACCGTATCTGTCACAGCCATGTCACAATGCGGAAAGAGCGGATACCGAGTTTCGCGCGCGCTTCTCGCTGAAGAATACTTCAAAAGTATGTTAAATGCAAACGCAACGTTTCCGCAAAACTTGTTCGGGTACATCGCCGAAAAATGGTACACGCGAAACAAATGTTACAAATTGCCTATCGCGAGGCAAAGCCAAATTCGCACACGTATACTGTTACATTTCCTTTTACATGCGCTTCCTTTAATCTCACAAGAATCAAACGTTGTTTTTATAAAATAGCTGCATTTCGAAAAACATTAGTTTATGTTTGCGTAATAACTGTTTTACGCCCGAAACAACGAAAAATTAATTCGTATTACTTGTGAAATATTTTATTAACAAAATTAATTCAATTTTTGGAGAATGAAAACATACGTTGAATAGAAGCTAAAAATTTAACATTTACTTTTATTTTAAATAATCGCAAGTGCAAAATTTGCGCGAGCACAATGTTGTGTTTCTTTTCATATTCACCTTCTTTAATCTCAAAAGACTCAAACGTAAAACATTGTTTTTATAAAAACAACTGATGCATTTTTGAAAACTTTGGCTTATGTTTGCATAATAATAGGTATATGTTCGAAAGAACGAAAAATTAATTTGCATTGCTTGTGAAATATTTAATTCCAAATTTACAAAAATAATTAGATTTTCAAAGAATAAAACCGTGCGCTTAATGAATGATATAACAGTTTAACATCTGTTTTTACAGTGAACGATTACAAGTGCATAAAATAGCTCGATAAGTGCGTGCATTGTGAAAAATCTAGTACGAGAATTCATCGCGTAACCGTCGAGAAGGTGATAACGAGTAAAAGGCAATCGGCGGCTGGCTCGTCTCTTTTTTCCATCCGATAGGGGAAAACGAGCTTAAAAGGCGGTTGCAACAAGTCATCCCCCCGCGTTTGCAAAAGGGTCGTACGAGCGGCGTCGAACCACGGCGTTCCACGCGCGATTCAATTAATAAAATTCATTCGAATGCGTCCATTAATTTTTTTTCTTTTCTTTTCCAAACGCGCCAGTGGCGGCAAAGGGTTTCGAGTCTCGGCAGCAGCCGTTTAAAGGACCTGTCGGGGACTCTGTAGGGGTTCGAACGACGAGGAATGAACGGGTGCAAATAAGATGGGCCCTCGCAGACCTTGAGTATAAATAAAAACGAAGGAGCGAATAAATATCCAACAAGGAGCGACAGGTCGAGTGGTTATGGTATTCGCCCTCTATTCGCGACATCCACTACCATTTCACCTTTTCCGCTTGAGAGGTGGCCTCGACGACGATGGCCCAGGGGGTGAAAAGCATCGCACTATAAAGAACGTTTTAATTAATATTATTGACTCCATAATAGACGATGGCATTAATGATGATACTCTTTATGGAATCCATAGTTTAAAATGCCACGCAATCTGGAAAAGTAGAACATTCTGATAATACTGATTGCACCACATGAGTAAATCATAATGAGGAAGAATTGAAAATTGATTATAGTTCTATTGCTAATCTATAGTTCACATTACATATATAGATTTCCAAAGTACTGGTTATTTTATTTTAAATTAACATATAATCTTATAATGAAATAATCGTCTTTTTTAAAATCTACTTTTTATGGCGATGTGTACATCATGCAATGCAATATCATCATATTTTTATAAATAACATCCTAAGTAGTAAATATCTCATAATTTTGAGTCTAAAATCGATTAAACAATACATTGACGAATGTTAAGTTTTTAATTTAAAATATTGGCTATTAATAATATTATTACATAAAATATAAATGAGAGACCGCAGTACCATCTTCTCTCTAATCAACTCAACTACAATCAAGTAGTAAAGCAATACCACAAGTAGTATCAAATAAAAATGTTAATTTTTTAAATATTTACGTCTTACTGCTTATTTTTCTAAGATACTTGACCTTTCAATAAGGTATGCTATTTATCAATTAGTGTTTTAAAGAAATAAACTGAATTAAACTTTATTTAGTTCAATGCCTTATGTGCTACTGGCCTAAGAAATTTCGGATAACTTCATCGGTATAATCGATGTAATCCGACGACGAGCGACGGCAAAATCGCAGCTAATAACAACCAATCGCAATTTCTCATGGCCCACGTGCACCAAAAATATATATACATCGTGCATTGAATTTACGCTAGGAAGTATACGAACATCCAATATGCATACGGGCAATTTCGAGAGCGCGGCTCTTCCCGGCAATTTACGGCAAGATGGCGTATACATGACAAACGATCGAATTCCCTATGCAAAGAAATCCACGCTACCGCGAAGGTTCTTCTCGCTCGTCTACCCCCTTTCCCCCTTCTTCCCCCTCCCCCCCTCCCGCCGCGCATACTCCTTCCACCCTTATTTTGTTCATTCCACCCGGCGCGCGTTCGCTTCGAATACACTTATAACGCGGCGCGCGCTTGCCTGCTCTCTTTCTCACTCCATCTCTTTTCCTCGTTCGCGTCATCTCGTATCCCCTGCGATATTATGAGCGCGCGTGTAATGGAAACCGACGGATGATACATGGAGACGTCAAACGTGACGGCTCGCGGTGCCGTTTGGAAACGCAGTCCCTTCCAATTCGCGAGCGGCCGATGCCACGCGGGAGGAAACCGGCGTCCCCTCTCTCTTTACCTCCCTCTGATAAAAATATTAAAACGGCAATCTATTAAACGCGTCGACGTTGGAAGAGAGCTCCCGAAAGACATCGCTGATGCTCGTTTCTCTTCCTGCAACAAATGGAGATTAATGGATTGAAACAGAGCTAATCGCCCAATGAGCGATTATTAATAGCGCAGGCCAGATTCTAATTTGTGGTTGTACAGTATTATCGAGAGTAACAAGTGCAATATAATATAAATCAATAATCAGCTGACAGTCGTCCCATTGCATTTACCTCGTGCTGATTGATTACAATAAAAAAAAGCACATCGCTGCTGCATGCGGATATATTGCACCGTCGCTTTACCCGGAGATCCGATACGACAATTTGTTGCTCGTCTGAAGGCTTCCACCCCAAAGGCGCTTCTTCCGCCATCCGATTTTGATCGACGGGAAATCCGCATTGAATGCGATAACTTCGACCATAAGGTTTGTGAGGAAAACGAAGGACTGGGAGATACGCGATAGAAGGAGAGTAACGGCGGGGGGGGGGTGAACTGGTTGCTCGGTCGTCTCCTTTCAAGTAGGTTGAACTGATTTTCCACTCGTGGGATATTCAATAAGGCAACACTGAAAGGAAAAACCTGAAGGAGGCTTCAAGACGAGCTACGGCAAGGAGTGGTAACGGCTGGGGCTGGGGTGAATGTATACGAAAAGAGCGTGCGTATATCCGCGGTCGGAGCCGAGTCAGAAATCGGCGGGGGTAAGAGGCTGTCTATCTAACCACCTCTATCCCTCCGACGACCATCTATCCGTTCCCTACCGACTACCACATCACCAGTACACGCGCGGGCGCGCGTATATGTGTATTCCGATATCTCAAAGATTTTCGCAGAGAGGGTCCTGCCACTACTTGAATACCTCGACACCGTAATAAGTCTTGTCCAATGCAAACTTGACTCTGGCCAAATCAATCTGATTACAAACGCGTGAGATCTCGTCTCGTCTTTGAGCAAACGCAGTCGCGTGTCAATACCTGTCCGAACGGTTTCATCAAAACGGAGAATGTAAAGTTCGATTGAATTATTTTTCGGTCGGTTCGAGCCTAACTTTAAACGTTGACGAGGGCTACAGAATCGTCAATAGTTATTCGTCAAATTACGGCGAAACCGCGTCGCGATCCCTCGAGAGGATCGATCCGCGAATGTTTATACACGCGCACTCCCAAAAAGAAAATCACGGTCGTCTCACTCATCGGATCGAATCCGTGGAGGGGTACGGAGAGGGGGAGGACCGGGAGGCTTAATTGAGTGCCAGACGATATCAGGGTAGGTAGCGATTTGTCACTAACAAGGGTTACCTACGGATTATTGCTCGTCCGCCTGTAAACGCCCATCACTTCGACGTGCGCATTTTCTTCTTTTTGCCCCCATTCACGTGATATGGAAATGGCTTACGTGCTCCATGCTCCCTGTCAGGTAAGCTGGTACCTTTTATTGCCACGAATCCTTCCATCACGTTGTTACGGCGCGACAACAGTCAGATTGGATTATCGGTCTGTATATTCGATTGTCAACGAATGTAACGTCGCTTTCGTATCACGTGTAAATCTCAGGAGGGGTGGGACGGGCGTTTGCATAATGCCTGTCGCTTCTCCCAATTTGACTTTAAACGTTATCGATTGCGTGCTCTCCTTCTCGACGCTCTCTTTCGCCGGCAGCGATACATCGTCGACTAGAACGGTTCTCTCGCGGGAGAGTCAAAGCTGCGATGATCGGCCACGCTAGGAGAATCCGCTCTTCTCCTTCCCCCATACTTCGAATGCATCATCAAGCGCTGAAGATGAAAGATGGGCTGGCGCATAAAAGCTATTCCCAAATGCCAAGCGAGTGCAATGGCGGCGTCGCAGAGACTGAAAGGCTCCGCCGCCACCACCGTCGTCGTTAACGTATGTAGGTGTGCATCATCCATCGCGGTTGGCCAGCCGTATCTGCGCCCGCTAACTCCTTCTCCTTCTCGTTGTATCCCGAATCGCGATGCGCCCACTCTCGCGGGCGCGGGAATTCCTACACACGGCTGCGATACCGCGCAGTCAATAGATAATACCCGCGCGGTACACGAGAGGTCTGTGAATGCCCGGCCCGAAGATCAAACAGCAAACCTAAACCGCTGTTTGTTTTTCATCACCCCTGATCTCTTATGCAACCCCCTCTTCCCCTTTTATTCAGAATTTAGGTTAGACTGCGAGTACACGCGCGCGCGCGCGTGTGTGTGTGTGTGTGTGTGTGTCCGCACGTGTATTCATGCATATCCCTCATATCGACTTATTTCTGTCTTCGCCACGAATTCGTAACGGTCTCTCACCTCTTCGTCTCGCTTCATTCCCTCTCCGGTCGTCGTTCCCTGTCCTGCCAATCTATCTCCCTTTCTTCGTCGAGTCTACCGTGATCTATTTTGCTCTCTTCCAATGTACTACTGTCCGGGGATGCATTGAAAGTCACCAGTGCACGTGTACCCGTTGCACGTTGTCGTATACCTGCTGGTCCAATTCACCCTTGGGGCACCCTTCCGACGAACTCAGTCGCAAGCATGGAGAGACACGCACACACACACAGACGCGGCAAATTACTTTTGTCTCGCGAGTCTCAAGATAACTTTGTCTAAGGTTCAAGAGGGAGAGGGAGGGAGGGAGAGAGAGAGAGAGAGAGGGGGGAGGGAGAGAGAGAAACGATTTCTTGATCTTGATGAAGAAGCCTAGACAAAGATTATCTGTAACAGTTATTATCTATAAAAATTGTTTATTTATAATTAGGTAATTACGAGGAACTTCTTATTTCCGTATAGCATCTAGATAATATGATCTGTATCTCTCATTTATAATAGTGATATATACTTTATTTATTATCAACGTATTTTACAAAAGCGATAATGCAATCAGCTGAAAATGATAATAGCGTTCATAAGCCAGTCTGACAGTTACCCATCAACATTTTTATCCAGAACGAACGGCGTGATCTCGATTCTCAATGGCGGCTCGCAGAAAGAGTTATGCCCGCGATCTAAGCTCCTGGCGCTCACGGCTTTTCGCGTTATTCCCATACGGACAAAGTATCCGAGAGCATTATCTTCCTGCATAATGCATACACACCGGCGGTGGAAGCAAACCCCCTCCCCCTCTCCCACCACTTACCGTGAGCTCGATTCTCCGCGCCCTGCCGAAGGGAGGCTCCTCTTTCTCGCCCTCTCCCTACGGTCCCGCCGTCCCTCGCTTCGTCTCTACCCGACCGAGTATTTCGTGTTATTTTATTGTGCTGCGACTCAATAGTGGCTCCCACCGCCTATACCGTTTCCACGTTACGTATGCTCGCGTTTCTTCCACATGCAAGGAAACACACATTCGCGTACGAAGCTCGCGCGGACATACCCCCGGACAATACACACATACACACACCAACACGAAGATGTTTCCGCCTGCTCGTGGGGCGCGAGGTGTGTATGCAGATACACCGAGTACTTAGCATTAAGTATTCAACGCAAGGGGATCACGTATTATCGCCGACTCCCCGCTCGACGCGCGCTTATTTATTGCTACCCGGTACGTATCTCGTGTAGCAAAAAGAGAATGCCCTGCCTCCCCCTCTCAGTCTCCGCGGCTTCCACCCCCGTACCCTTCGTTGATCGGCGCTTTACATCCGGAAGATTATCGTCCGCTTTAATAACGTTTCCTTCCGGCATACGCGGCTCACCTCTTTTGCCGCCTTTATAATGCTGCGATATAAAATATGATACATGACCGATGAAATTTGAATAGAAGTATCGAAGTAGAAGGACTTTTATACGTATTATCGTCGGTTTCTTGTTTTATTAAAAGTCATAATTCACTGAGTATATAACAATTCTGATCTTGTTAAAAGCAATTAGACTATTGTTTAACACTTCAATTGACGGTGAACTATGTAAACTTGGTAAAATTATCAATTTGTATTTTATAACTCATATTTGGCGTGAAATATGGTTATTTGATTTCAAGATTTGTTCATCTTCATCACCGCACTGAGAGAAAGTCATTGCAATTACTATAATTTATTTTACTATAGTTATTTTTCAATCCCATTAT